>NC_039367.1:26270397-26594056 GCF_003573695.1 Papaver somniferum | reverse complement strand
TCATTTAAGATGATGCAATATTGACCGTTAAATTATATGTATCCTTCACCGTCCAGATGTAATGTTGTGAGTCGTTCATTGGATATCCTATAGACACACCCCATATAGCGTGGCTATATGTGATATTTAGCCACGCCAATTTACAATTACCTTGATCCACGTGGCCGTATTAGGAATCATTGGATCTCATTTAAGATGATGCAATATTGACCGTTCAATTATATGCATCCTTCAGCGTCCACATGTAACGTTGTGAGCCGTTCATTGGATATCCTATAGACACGCCCCATAGAGCGTGGCTATATGTGATATTTAGCCACGCCAATTTACAATTACCTTGATCCATGTGGCCGTATTAGGAATCGTTGGATCTCATTTTAGATGATGCAATATTGACCTTTAAATTGTATGCATCCTACACCGTCCACATGCAACGTTGTGTGCTATTCATTGAAGAACCTATAGACACGCCATATAGCATGGCTATATGTGATATTTTGACATGCCAATTTAGAATTACCTTCATCCACGTGGCTGTATTAGGAACCATTGGATCTCGTTTAAGATGATGCAATATTGACCGTTCAGATGTAACGTTGACCGTCCACATGTAACGTTGGGAGCCGTTCATCGGAGAACCTATAGACATGCCATATAGCGTGGATTTATATGATATTTAGCCACGCCAATTTATATCTGCTTAATGTGTATTTATGTTATGTTTAGCCATGCCAATTAATCTCGGAGCATGTGTATTACGCGTGTGACGCCTCTAAGCCGTTCAGATATGACGCATCTAAACCATCCACCTGGCACTATCCAAATTCTCTTATACTTTATAAATTGTGGTTAAATCTGAAATTCATATATGCCAAAAATTCATATTATTATTAATAACACAATAAAAAATGGTGAGCTTTGGTCTAACAGTTTGCAAAAAAAAATATTAAAGAGCAGTTATCCAGAAATCATCAGTTTTTCTTCAACTTTTTTGATGGTGGTGTCTCTGCATGCAATGGATCAGGTTGTGAGATTCTCGATGCGCCGAACCATGTCTTACTATGTTTCCCATCTGAAAGTTGGTATGCCTTCTGCACAGTTGGTGCATATAACCTTCTCTGCGCCTTTTTAGTCTTCTAAGAAAGCTTTTCAGAGGCTGCATGCATGATTCCCTGAATGTGGATTGACTGCTAGGTGCTCCTCATTCAGTTTATCACTGTCAAATTTCTTCTCAAAATCTAAAACTGGTTCTGGTTGCTTATGAGGTTTTCCATGTTGTGGAGTTTCCTGCAGCAAGAGATTAAATGTATTATATATATATATTCTAAATCCAAGGAGAATTTGTCTATCATGTGAATTCTCAACAAGAGACAGACAAAAGTCATTTTTCCAACAATGTAATAAAACCAAATATCAATTTTCTAATCAAACTGAATATACAATTTATGTAAAAAAAATTATATACTTGATTAACAACGCAAAAGAGCTAAGAAACTAACCTTGTCATCAGAGATGGAACAATTATCCTTCGGCCATGCCGCAAAACCATCTTTAGCTTCCCCTAATAACTTAAACTCGCCACTTCGTTCCGTTAACACGAATGATGGATCTATGACCTCCAGAATATTGGCAGCATAACAGTGTTCAGGAAGCTCTTGTCCATGTATTTTCTGTTTAGGCACCGTAGGTAAAATATTGCCTCTAGCAACGACGTTTCCCCTAGATCCATTCCAAAATTCGTATTTTTCTTTCTGCGGAGATACGACATATGAACATCGTATAAAAAGAAGATGCTAGGATTAGCAATATAGACTTACGAAGAAAAGAAAAAAAACATACTCCATTAGATTTCTTAGCCAGAGGTTCTGCCATAGATATGCATGACTTCTCTAGAGATATTGAAGGATTTGGTTTGGAATTACTGGTAGAGTTCTGCATAAGATTAGGAGACTGCTTCTTAGACCATATTCGGGTAACAAATATACTAAATTATACCGTGAATGCAAATACACTGATGAATTGAATAGGTAACAAATATACAAGGTTCTCCAAAATATACCCTAGCATCCGTGATTCATATAGTTGATAGCATATTTCAGACATATGGTCTTAAGATCATGTAACTGGTTTAAGACAACAGACTTACTAATTTTAGTTTTAATCCCGAGTATCCTCCTCGTCCCGTCCGATATGGGAACTTGGATTGTGATATTGCCTCTTTTGCCTGCTCCGAATTTTTCTTGCAGAGGAAATAAAAATAATTTGATTAGTATGCTTGGATAGACAATAAGAACGAAACACAAATTAGAAAAAGCAATGTGTATTCCATACTTTAAACATAGGCGATTCTAGTACATACTTAAGGTATTCGTCCCAGTCTTCTTGGTCCATTACCATTTCGTACTTTTTGGGGAAAGTTTTTAGTTTGTCCGGTCTTTCGAGGAAGGGTTTTACATGATTTTTGTACAATTTCCTTCTGAAGTCCCGCAGCTGAACAGCTAGACGCTTCATGACCGCTCGCTTATATTCATGGGGCACCTCATAATGAAACTGCAATAACAACTAATTTATGTTCATCACATACTCACAGTTCGACAACAAAAAACGACGAATTAATAACCTCATATGTATACCATAATTTCCTCCCACATATTTTGTTTTGTTGTTGCAGGGACTTCCTTCCAACATAAATGTTTTATGCCAACCATATCACGGGCCAAATAGCCCAGGTAACTAATGAATTCAATTCTATGGCCACCATCAGAATCCACCTCATCATCCCATTGGTCCTCCTTTTGGGGCATGTTGTAATCATCTTCTGCCATGACAAAAGCTGTGTAGGTACGTGCATCTCAGTTAGGAATTTAAGCTTATTTTGGAAAAATATTAGCTAAACCTAACAGGATAGGCAACATGTGTTACACCTATTTTCTATTATATGAAAAGAAAACAAACATGAACTCATTGATGCATGTAACTTGAGGCTAAAACATCACTGCAACACACAAAATATCCTCATGAATATTGTATTATCCACAAAGCGAAAGGTACCGGTTAAACGGTCTTATATAACTTTTTTTTACAAAAGCCAAGAGTACTAAAGAACCACATAATGATTATCCATTTTTAGCATGAATATGATAGTCAAATTGGCCAACCAACAACATGGTATCATTAAAAGTGGCAACTTAAAATGCAGACGTTACAGACTCGCCAAGTAACAGAGACTCAAATGATTAAGTCTTGAGAAGCCTTATATATATATGTATATGATTGACACAACATCGTCGATCAAAGTAAAGTTATATCTAAATCCAACCCAAACAATAACAAAAAACCGAGAAAACAATTAGCATCATTAAGTTCTGTAAAACCTAACTAACTAGTAAAGCCTAACTAAGTAACATGAAAGAAAGATCCTTACCTAAATCTTATAATAGTTCATGCATGTAACTTAAGCCTAAAACAGTATTGTTGTAACAAAATAAAATCACATCTCATCGTACAACCCGTGATTGTCATTAACTTGTTCTTTGATACAGCCGAATAAAAACCCTAATCATGCTTTAACTAGTAAACCTATAAGATCTAACATCTGATTCCATGATATCGAACAAAAAATCTAACATCAGTTTAATATTCATTCGATAATGAGTTGTAGAAATAATACCAACAACAAAGATCGAGTCTGAAGAGGTAGGTTCCTTGTAAAGATTGGAGATAGTAAAAATAGAATAAAAACCCTAATCATGCTTTAACTAGTAAACCTATAAGAAGTAATAGAATAAAAACCATAATCATGCTTTAACTAGTAAACCTATAAGATCTAACATCTGATTCCATGAGATCGAATAAAAATTCTAACATCAATTTAATATTCATTCGATAATGGGTTGTAGAAATAATACCAACAACAAAGATCGAGTCTGAAGAGGTAGGTTCCGAGTAAAGATTAGAGATAGTAAAAATAGAATAAAAACCCTTATCATGCTTTAGCTAGTAAACCTATAAGAAGTAATAGAATAAAAACCCTAATCATGCTTTAACTAGTAAACCTATAAGATCTAACATCTGATTCCATGAGATCGAATAAAAAATCTAACATCAATTTAATATTCATTCTATAATGGGTTGTAGAAATAATACCAACAACAGAGATCGAGTCTGAAGAGGTAGGTTCCTTGTAAAGATTAGAGACAATAGCAAAATTATGATTTCATAGAGAGAATGAATCGAGTAACAAAAACTGAAAAAAGTAGATCGAACTCATCTTTCTTTTTCTTTTTGGTATTTAACCAAACCATCAGGCGGGAATTGATTTTCCTTTTGAAATCATCCCGCCCAGTAAAATTCATATTCATCACCCGCCAAACAAAAGATTTTTGGTGTTTTTCTTTTTTTATTTCCAAATTTTTGATGTGTAACCAATATGGTTAGTTTCCTTATTTTATGAGAGAATATATCGTAGACAGCTATGATAAAATTGTTTCCCAAAATTTTCGAAATTTAGTTTCCTATCTCTAACCAACTCGAGAAGAGGCCATAGAAAAAAAATTACTTCCCTATTTCGAATAATATTTTCCTTAAAAATTTAATTTGGGTTGTCTCCTGTATTATTCTTGGTTTAGGGAGGAAACATATGAATTATTAGTGGCACCTATGTAGGAAACGTATTAGTCTAATCATACAGTAAGCTACTAAAGATAAATAAACTAAACCCATCCATTTTCATGTTCATCATTTCCAGAAAACATAAAAATTCAGCGTGAATCATTCATCACATAAATGTCAACCTATCTATCAGCGTATGAAGCATGCATCTAGTGCAGTACTTAAAAAATACGTAAACTAAAAGTTCACACATCAAAAACCCTGTTTAAAAAAGAAAAGAACTTGTTATATGAGTCAGGTTCTTTGTCAGATTAGTCCGTATCTTTGTCAGATTAGTCTGGTTCCTCATTCTCATCCAAATCCACGCAAAGATCATTATCATTAACATCGTCGTATAACAGTACTTTACTTTCAATAGCATTTTACTTGTTCAAACTCGTATTTTTGTTAAAAGTATTGGCAAGTAGATAATAAGATCATACCTAAAGTGATAAATTTATTCTTATTGTTTACAGGGGGAACAACTGTATGTTTCTACATTTTCTCCGTTATTTCAGCTAATTATGTTTATTTTTCCTAAAGAATGCACACCTCATAAATAAATAAATTTGCAAGAGTATATTGCATTCTGTAAAGTCTGTGTACTTATAAAATTATCTGATTTATTTCACGATTCCAATACCTAAGTAATAAAATAATTCTTAAACATCACCTTCTTATAAATGGAAAAATTAGCAAATGAAACAAGAAATGAAAATAACTTTCAAAGCGTCCGCAAAAAACTATATTAAAGAGCATTTATCCAAAAATCATCAGTTTTTCTTCAACTTTTTTGATGGTGGTGTCTCTGCATGCAATGGATCAGGTTGTGACATTCTCGACGCACCAAACCTTGTCTTCCTATGTTGCCCATATGAAAGTTGGTATGCCTTCTATACAGTTGGTACATATAACCTTCTCTGCGCCTTTTTAGTCTTCTGAAAAAGATTTTCAGAGGATGCATGACTCCCCGAATGTGGATTGACTGCTAGGTGCTCCTTATTCAGTTTATCACTGTCCAATTTATTCTCAAAATCTAAAACTGGTTCTGGTTGCTTATGAGGTTTTCCATGTTGTGGAGTTTCCTGCAGCAAGAGATTAAATGTATTATATATATTCTAAATCCAAGTCGAATTTGTCTGTCATGTGAATTCTCAACAAGAGACAGACAAAAATCATTTTTCCAACAATGTAATAAAGCCAACTTCATTGAAGGCCGCGCCATTTTTCACAGCTGACGCCCATAATAAAATCCGTAACCAAATATCAATTTTCTAATTTACACTAGTATTCATGTTCCATTTAGGTGTTAATATATTTCTGTCTCGTACTTATTCTTTAATCAAACTGAATACACGATTTATGTAAAACAATTTATATACTTGATTAACAAAGCAAAAGAGCTAAGAAACTAACCTTGTCATCAGAGATGGAACAGTTATCTTTCGGCCATGCCACAAAACCATATACATCTTCCCCTAATAACTTAAACTCAGCACTTGGTTCCGTTAACACGAATGATGGATCTTTGACCTCCAGAATATTGGCAGCATAACAGTGTTCAGGAAGCTCTTGTCCATGTATTTTCTGGTTAGGCACCGGAGGAAAAATACTGCCTCTAGCAATGACGTTTCCCTAGATCTATTCCAAAAGTCGTATTTTGCTTTCTGCGGAGATACGGCATATGAACATCATATAAAAACAAGATGCTAGAATTAGCAATATAGATTTACGAATAAAAAAAATAAAAAACATACTCCATTAGATGTCTTAGACAGAGTTTCTGTCTTATATGTGCACTACTTCTCTAGAGATATTGAAGGATTTGGTTCGGAATTACTAATAGAGTTCTGCATAAGATTAGGAGACTGCTTCTTAGATCCATCAGAAGGGTTGCTACGTGCAGGAGACTTCCGCAGAGAAGTAGTTGGTTGTGAATTACTGGTAGGGTTCTGCATAATATTAAAAGAGTTATTAGTTACTTTTGAAAGTTACACATATTTATATTTTTCTAGGTTCTCTAATTTACACTTGGATCGGTGATTCATATAATTGATAGACCGGTTTATGTATATTCGACTTACAAATCAAACAAGCTAAGCAACTAACCTTCTTAGCAGGCTCGGTAAGATTAACACCATACTTTGTCCAAGGAATCGCTTTTCCAAGAGTTTGTCCTAATTTTTCCATACCATCAAATTGTACGGGTAGACAGAAATTCGGTTTTATTACTTCCTCAATCAGGATTTTGTGGCAATCAACATCTACCCCATCCTTTACATGTAATTGTTGTTTTCCTGCTAACAGAAAAGCTCTACCTCTAGCAAGGACATTCGCCTTAGACTCGTCAAAAAGGTAGCACCTTTTACCCTGCGGAAATATATGGCATATGAACATCTTCAAGCAAAAACTTCAAAGCAAATTTGAGATTTAAAATGCATGTAAAAATGAAACAGATACCGGGTGATCTATTGTAGATTTCGTGATCTCAGAGTTTCTCCGATTAAATGTAGCTTTTGATGTCACATCCAGAGTATGTTTCCCCGAATTTTGTTGAGTTACCTGCAGCAATAGAGTAATATTCCATATTCGGGTAACAAATATACCAAATTCCACCGTGAATGTGAAGACACTGATGAATTGAATAGGTAACAAATATACAAGGTTCTCCAAAATATACCCTGGCATCCGTGATTCATATAGTTGATAGCATATTTCAGACTCATATGGTCTTAAGATCATTTAACTGGTTTAAAACACATACCTTCGGAACTTTTTTAGATATTGCGATACGAGATGGGCCTCCGGTTAGTAGAGACGTTGATTTAACAACCTCAGAATGTTTTGGTTGACTTACCTGCATCAGAAAATTGAAATGAAAGTTGTACCTTCTTTTTGCAGTGAAACCATTTAAGCACAATGCAAAACTGACTCACAATCAAGTAGCTAAACACATATCTCGTTCTATAAGGTTCTCTAAAATAGACACTAACGTCCGTGATTCATATAGCTGATAACACATTCGTCTCTTATCTCAAACAAGATACATATATAAAATTGGTTTGTGTAAAAACATATACAATGAGTTAATAAACCAAACAAGCCAAGCAACCAACCTTTTGATCCAAGATGGTTTGATTTGATGGCCAACTAATTTCAGCATCACCAACATATTTTAAAGTTTTTAACCCAGGTTTGCCAAAGGGTAATTTGATGGTTTCATTTAGTACTTCACTAACCCAGACGCCATAGCATGTAGCTGAACCCGTCACTCCTGACTTCATTTTATAGAGTATTTTGTTTGTAGAGCAATCTCTACCAAAGGCAACAATGTTGTCCTTTTCTCCAGACCAAAGTTTGCATCCTATTCCCTGCAGAAACACAAGGCGCATGAGAGATAGTGAATGGAAGATTAAAAATTTAAATGCGTTGGAAAACCATACATCAATGGTAACTTTTTCAGATGTCACATTCTGAGATTCCCCAGTGGATGGAGGAGACGGAGACTTCTTTTTTGATACTAAAGACACCGTGGATTTAGTAGAAACGGTCAACGTTTTAGTACAAGGAGAGTCCCGCTTCGCGGACCCTTTGATGCTTTCAGATGACTTCTGCGGACCGTATTTCCCATGTTTTTTGGAAGTTGCTTAACTGATTCTGAACCTATGTTATTCTTAGATCGATTGGAGGTGTTGCTAGGTCCTGCATCATGTGACTGTAGCTGAACACATTGTTTGAAAAAATCAGATACTGTCTGCCAGTCTTTTAAAATTTTTAAACAATCTAATCAAAACTCAGTTCGCTTACCTCTCCTCCAGACTTGCTGATACTGTTGCCCACAATTTTAGCAATGTCGTGACCTTGAGGTAACAAGTTGTATGTTAATCTCTGATACGCATTTTTGGTACTCTAATTCTTTCTCCTTAGCTTTCAGCTTTTCACGCAGTTCATCATTCTCTTTAGAGTGTCTTGGTTTTCTTCCATTTGGAAAGTAAAGTGTTGTCGTCACTCCAAAGCCAGCCCCCTTGACACGTCCACTCTTATCCGGGCCGATCACAACTATTAAGGCATCCTTTTTATGACCAACCTTTAGAGTTCCCTGTTGAATCATCTTCCACTTCTCTACCTGTTCAAATAATGTGTTAAATTCTGATATAAACCTTGCGTACTTACTTTGGTTAAAAACATGAGGACTGTAAATTTTCTGTTTTCTCACAACTTCAGTTGTCTTCTCCCTGACAAATTGTCTGGTAGGATTCCGTCTTTGCTTTCGCGTGCTTTTGCCTACATGAAGCACCGGTCTTCAAGATCTTCTTCGGCAACCTTTCCCTCTTTGACCTAGTAGGTACCAGAAACAAGTAAGGATTTACATCCGCACAGATATTAACTATGTAAAACAGAAAACCTACACCAAAGCATCTAATGTGACAAAATTACGGATTGGTGTAAGAGGACACATTCCTATGCCGTTATAAGTTTATGCATATACGAGACATGCAACACGACATACAAAACATAAGTTTCTGATATGCCCGGTTTTACTGTGCAGTGTATAATAAATAAGATAATAGACTTACTAATTTTTAGTTTTAATCTCGAGTATCCTCCTCATCCCGTCCGATGTGGGAACTTGGATTGTGATATTGCCTCTTTTCCCTTCTCCGAATTTTTCTTGCAGAGGAAATAAAAATAATTTCATTAGTATGCTGGGATAGACAATAAGAACGAAACACAAATTAGAAAAAGCAATGTGTATTTCATACCTTAAATATAGGCGATTCTAGTACATACTTAAGGTATTCGTCCCAGTCTTCTTGGTCCATTACCGTTTCGTACTTTTTGGGGAAAGTTTTTAGTTTGTCCGGTCTTTCCAGGAAGGGTATTACATGATAATTGTACAATTTCCTTCTGAAGTCCCGCAGATGAACAGGTAGACGTTTCATGACCGCTCGCTTATAATCATGGGGAACCTCATAATGAAACTGCAATAACAACTAATGTATGTTCATCACAGACTCACAGTTAGACAAAAAAATCGACGAATTGATAACCGCATATGCATACCAGAATTTTCTCCAACATATTTTTTCTTGTTGTTGCAGGGACTTACTTCCAACATAAATGTTTTATGACAACCATATCACGGGCCAAATAGCCTAGGTAACTATTGAATTCAATTCTATGTCCACCAATAGGCCGGAACATTTTGTCAAATTCAATATCCCTTTTTTGGCTTCTTTATTCAAGAAGTTTTTATGCAGCTTCAACATTCTTGTCATTCCCCTCTCTTTTCTGATCTCTTCTGTAGAGTCTTCCTGTTGTGGCTGCTTTTCTGCTTCTGGAGCATTTCCAATTCTTTTTCTTTTAACACTTCGAGATCTTCATTTTCAGAATCGTCTGACTCTGGAAATAATCGAGGCAAAATATGAAACCATGTGATGTTCAAGTAGAAACAAGTAAGTACAATATTTCGAACATTCCCTATTAATTCTTCAAATATATCAGTGGGGACCATATCTTCATCATCACCGTCATCTGATTGTACAATGTCATATTGACTCTCATCCAACTCTATCGTTTCTTCATCAGAATCCACCTCATTATCCCATTAGTCCTCCTCTGGGGGAACGTTGTAATCATCATCTTCTCCCATGACAAAAGCTGTGTAGGTACGTGCATCCCAGTTAGGAATTTGAGCTTATTTTGGAAAATATTGGCTAAACCTAACACGATAGGAAACATGTGTTACACCTATTTTCTATTATATTAAAAGAAAACAAACATGAACTCATTGATGCATGTAACTTGAGGCTAAAACATCAATGCAACACACAAAATATCCTCATTAATATTGTGTTATACACGAAGCTAAAGGTACCGGTAAAACGGTCTTATATAACTTTTTTTTACAAAAACCAAGAGTACTAAAGCACCACATAATGATTATCCATTTTTATCTTGAAGATGATTGTCAAATTAGCCAAACAGCAACATGGTATCATTAAAAGTGGCAACATAAAATGCACTTGTTACAGGCTCGCCAAGTAACACAGACTCATTCAATAATGGGTTGTAGAAATAATACCAACAACAAAGATCGAGTACAGAGATCGAGTCTGAAGAGGTAGGTTCCGTGTAAAGATTAGAGATAGTAAAAATAGAATAAAAACCATAATCATGCTTTAACTAGTAAACCTATAAGAAGTAATATAATAAAAACCCTAATCATGCTTTAACTAGTAAACCTATAAGATCTAACATCTGATTCCATGAGATCGAATAGAAAATCTAACATTAATTTAATATCCATTCGATAATGGGTTGTAGAAACAATACCAACAAATCTGAAGAGGTAGGTTCCTTGTAAAGATTAAAGACAGTAGCAGAATTATGATTTCATCGAGAGAATGAATCGAGTAATAAAAACTGGAAAAAGTAGATCGAACTCATCTTTCTTTTTCTTTTTGGTATTTAACCAAACCATCAGGCGGGAATTGATTTTCCTTTTGAAATCATCCCGCCCAGTAAAATTCATTTTCATCACCTGCCAAACAAAAGATTTTTGGTGTTTTTCTTTTTTTATTTCCAAATTTTTGATGTGTAACCAATATGGTTAGTTTCCTTATTTTATGAGAAAATATATCGTAGACAGTTATGATAAAATTGTTTCCCAAAATTTTTGAAATTTTGTTTCCTATCTCTAACCAACTCGAGAAGAGGCCACAGAAAAAAATTATTTTCCTATTTCGAATAATATTTTCCTTAAAAAGTTTAAGTTGGGTTGTCTCATAGACACATTTTTGTGTCTGAATTGTCCTCAGTGTCTCTATGGCTAGTGCTTGATTTTGTAACTATTATGGTGTTTTTATGTTTGTGTAGGTGTTTTTGGAGAAATACACTTGTGTGGAAAAAGTTGCTCAAAAAGTGCTATTTGGACCGCTGGAGGACATTTGCTATACGGACCCCAGATTTGGCTAAGGAGCACCCAAGGTTATAAGTATCCCAAATTCATCCTCAACACCCAAATTTGTCCTCAGCACCCATCTGCTATTCGCACCCCAGAACATGATAGGGGCACTTCATCTTCAATATTTCAAAATTGTATTTTGGCGGGAAAAAACTGGCTGCAGAATAGGTTTGGAGTTTTAGGCAGGCAAGGAAGAGACTCAATCGCTGATTCTTTTGGGATTGATTTCTTAATCCAGAACATGACATGTATGGGTGTTATATTCATTCAACTTGGGATGGATTGTACTAGATAGTTGATTCAAAGCGAAACAGGAAAAGGAGAGATTTTCTAATTTGGTTTCAAAGGTTCACGGAGAGATTTAATCGCTCCAATGAGTTGTTTTCACCCTGTTTTGACTAAACGGGGCTGGTAAGTCAATTGGATTCGATAAACTTGGGTTGTATATGTGGATGCTAGAAAACAGAGGCGGGAAGATAAAGATACTCGGGCCTCTCTGATATGTTGTTTTGGGAAGTTTGCACGAGTCTACAGCATGTTACACTGATTATGGAATGTGTAGGATCTCTGATGGCAGAAAATCAATGCGTGAGAAGACAAGAACGGAAATAAGATATTCCCGAGTTTATGGCCTGAATGAGAATATTTTGGGGATTTTTTCTGTGTTAATAGGAAGGATTCTCGCTGCTCTGAAGGTATATATAGTGTGCTGGGGACTCAGAGAGGGGGACGTGACGTGTTTTCAAAGTTGTTGTAGTAATAAATAGAGTTTTCTCAAGACTTGTGAAGGTTGTTCTTTTAGATTTAAATTTTAAAACTAAAGAAAACAAAGAAAATTAAAACTAATTATATTAGAGAGACCGGGGTTCAGGATTTCACCATTCACCAAAATTCATGTAATTTAATGTTAATTTTTATCATGTAATTCTAGACAATATAACTCTAATCTAAAGAAATTGTGATTCTAATTATTGCCTAAATTAGATTTTCAAAACATCAATTGTTAATTGCAAGCATGAAGTATCAAAATCCCTAAACTAAGCATACTTCATCAAGAGAAAACACAACTAATTAATAAAAATCATTACTCAATTTTCATTCAGTGCAAATAATCATAAAAGAATTTCATAAATAAATTCAAATAAATTTTACCACATAACTTTTGGAAGAATGGCTTCCTCCATCGCCCCGGAAGATTGGGTTTAGCTCATCATGATGTTGGAAACACGGTCAAAAATTGATTTCTTTGCTCAAAGTAGGTGTACAAATGATGAAATGGAGAAAATGATGAAAATCAGGTGTTTGCAAAGTTTATAATTGTTACAAAACACTGTTCAAAGAACGATAAAAAAGAACTGTTGTTGTTGTATCTCTGCGACCCTTGTGTGGCTATCGTTGTCACTGTTGATAAACGACTGCCTCTGGTGGTCTTTTGTTCTTCGTGTTCTTGGTGCAGCAGCAGAAACAGAGTTCTGAAAACTCTTGATTCTCGCCTCCTGAGCTCTCCTCTCGACCCTAAACTCTCCGTTCCCCTTCTCTTTGATCCCAGCAATCTATTTATACTCCTCAGACTCATTTAATCATGCCATAATTATCAATATTCTTCATTGAACTCGGGAAGTAAAGAAAATACTATGGGAATATTTTCTTCCCTGATTTAGCTTCTCACGCGTTTCTACATATGCAAAATCTCCTTATTTAACTTTGCCAAGTTCCAAAGTGTTGCTCGAGTCATCAAACATGAGCAGAACACGTTTAAATTCTCCAAAACTCATGCAATCCCGTGAACCATGCACATGCTTCCCTGTTTTCTTCTCACTGATTTTTCAGCCAAATTTGATCGAAACAAACACCCATACCAGCTCTGTTAGGACATATCACAACTACCCATTTGATTTCAGCCATTGAATCTCCCTAAAACGCCATCAAATCACGAACCTTAATTTTGGTGTTTTGATAATAGCTTTTCCCGCCAAATTCCAAATTCAAATGGAGAAGATGACCTCCCTCAATCATGTACGGGTGTCCTGTTAACACTTGCCTTATGGGGTGTGAATAGTAAGGAAGGTTCCCCTTATCCGTTGAGGTGCCCCTTAGTAGTTGAGTGCCCCTTATCTAACAGTGCGAGTCCGAATAACATGTGTCCTCCGGGTGCTTTAGACAACTTTTCGAGCCGATTTTTCCAATAATGTTTATTTCCCAAAAAATGCCTACAAACACATAAAATACCATAATAAGTACAAAAATCGAGTACCAACAATATATGAAATTAAGGACAACGTACACACAAAAATGTGTCTATCAAATACCCCCAAACTTATTATTTGCTAGTCCTCGAGCAAATCTAATCTAGAAAAATAAAATGACTACACTTAGAACGTGCAGTAAGCCGTTAAACCGCTAGGTGGCCCTAGCGGCGGAGTGTTGTCTCCGGAGGGTTTACCAGAGGTGTACCCACAAAACCTTTACTCCAGACCCTAGCTATCTGCGCAGAACCTTGGAAGGCACTAAAGAATCTCCTTGGTTGGCATACAATCATTGACTATAGGAGGAAGTACCCTGATGCGAAATTCCAATTGATGTACACGAGTTTGCACTCAGCATACTAAAATTCATATATAAGTGACAAAGCTCTACTCAGATAGTTTTTGTACATCACAACCGGAGTCAACCAATCACATGGAAAGATTAAAAATATGGATAAAGAGATGGTTAAAAGTGAATGGTGTTTCCCATATCTGTCTGAAGGCCTCTGCAAAGGTGAACCTATCCTAATGGACTGAGATACCGGTCTGACTAATATCAACACAACTGGCATATACAAGGGGACCAGTGGTCGATAAACCTAACTCTAGGTCAACACAACTGGCATATACAAGGGCACCAGTGGTCGACTTTATTGAATTTATTCTGGTTGGTCTAATGGTCTGGTCTCATTTTTTTTTATAATCTCAATCACTCTATTCCACCCTAGCAAAGGTAACAACTTGAATCGTGTGCCCCACCAAATCACTTAAAAAAAAATAAAAACATAAGGATTAGGATTCAACGAGATATGGCGAAACTACCATGTTTTTTTTTAATTCTAACACCTGAGCTCTGTGCTTTTATGAATAGGCTCTTTAGATGTTTCCATTTAATAAGATTGGTCCCTTAACTCCTATAACCAAGTGTTCCCATCCACTTAGATTGGTTAGTGCCAACCTTAATAAGCATAAATTTCTAGGCTCTGGAGTTTAATTATTGCAACTAAAAGCTAACAAAAAGTTTCTTCCCCGCCCCCAAACTTAAATCTAACATTGTCCTCAATGTTTCTAATGAAATAGCAATACCAAACAGTAAAGTAACATGAGGAATTAGTAAAGACAGACGTCGGAAATATAGTACCTGGGTGAAGAGAGAAATCAAAAACTAATATACAACAACATACAATCGCCTTGATGGTCAATCAAGGGTAAGCAGGGTCCTCCAGAGGGACCTCCTCAATATCACCTGTAGGTGACATTCCAACGGGGGTTTTAAACGCAACACGGTAAGCCCATAAGGCATCAGTAAGCCTAGACGACCAGTCTTTCCGATTTGGATTAACTGTTTTCTCTAGTATACGCTTTATCTCCCTATTGGAAACCTCTACTTGACCACTAGTCTGTGGATGATACGGGGTAGCTACCTTATGTGTAATACCGTATTTCTTCATCAAAAGCCTAAAAGGTCCATTACAAAAGTGCGAACATCCATCACTAATTATAGATCGTGGTGTACCAAAATGTGTAAGTATATTATCTTTCAAGAACTCAATCACAACCCTATGGTCATTAGTCTTACACGCAACCGCCTCATCCACTTAGAGACATAGTCTACAGCGACAATGATGTATAAGTTACCAAAAGAATTAGGAAACGGACCCATAAAGTCAATACCCCACACGTCAAAGACCTCCACAACTAAAATAGGGTTCAAGGGCATCATGTTCCTACGGTAAATGGTTCCTAATTTCTGGAAACGTTCACAAGTCACACAGTAACTGTGGGAGTCTTTAAACAACGAGGGCCAATAGAATCCACACTGCAATATCTTAGCAGCAGTTTTCTTAGCACTAAAGTGACCCCCACAAGCATGATCACGACAAAAGGAAATAATACTGGACTGGTCACTCTCAGGTATACATCTCCTAATAATCTGGTCTGGACAATCCTTAAACAAATAAGGATCATCCCAAAATAAGTGCTTAACCTCATCTAAAAACCAAGAACGATCTTGTTTACCCCAATGTTGGGGCATTCGACCAGTAACAAGATAGTTCACTATATTCGCATACTAAGGTAATTGGGTAACAAATAACAATTGTTCATCACGAAAGCTATGCCTTATAGGAAGGGAATCATTAGGGGAACTAACAACTAGCCTATACAAGTGGTCTTCTACAACATTTTCGGCACCCTTTTTGTCTCTAATATCTGGAGAAAACTCTTGCAACAAAAGGATCCACCTAATCAATCTAGTTTTTGTATCCTTCTTAGACAAAAGATATTTCAAAGCAGCATGATCAGTATATATGATGATCTTAGAACCTAAGAGATAGGGTCTAAACTTGTCTAAGGAAAACACAATGGCTAACAGTTCCTTCTCGGTAGTGGTATAGTCCAACTGGGCATCATTCAGAGTTTTGCTAGCATAGTAAATCACATGAAGTAATTTGTTTTCTCTCTGACCTAGCACAACACCAATAGCATAATCTGAAGCATCACACATGATCTCAAAGGGTAGGTTCCAGTTGGGTGCCTGGACTATGAGGGCGGTAGTGAGTAAATTCTTAGGCTTTTCAAAAGCCTCTAAACAAGCATCATCAAAGACAAACTTAACATCTTTTGCAAGCAAATTGCAAAGAGGTCTAGAAATTAGGCTAAAATCCTTAATGAATCGACGATAAAAACCTGCATGACCTAATATCTCTTATGGTTTTTGGGACCTGTAAAGTCTTAATAAGGTTAACTTTTGCTTTATCTACCTCTATACCCTTAGAAGATACGATATGCCCTAAAACAATTCCTGAACGAACCATGAAGTGACATTTCTCCCAATTAAGCACTAAATTTTTTTCCTTACACCTAGTCAACACTAGTGACAAATGATGCAAGAACTCATCGAAAGACGAACCAAACACCGAAAAATCATCCATAAAGACCTCTAAGAACCGTTCTACCATGTCAGAAAATATGCTCCTCATGCAACGCTGAAAAGTCGCAGGGCATTACAAAGCCCAAAGGCATGCGTCTATATGCAAAGGTACTAAAGGGACAGGTAAAAGTGGTCTTCTCCTGGTCTTCTGGGGCAATAACGATCTGATTATATCCATAATAGCCATCTAAAAAGAAGTAGTGACTATGTCCAGATAATCTCTCTAGCATCTGGTCGATGAAGGGAAGGGGAAAGTGGTCCTTCCTAGTGACCTTGTTCAATTTCCTATAGTCAATACAAACACGCCAACCCGTGGTCACTCGGGTCGGGATTAACTCATTGTTATCATTATGGACTACAGTAATACCATATTTCTTGGGTACAACCTGAACGAGGCTGACCCACTTACTGTCTGAAATGGGGTAGATAATTCCTGCATCTAACAACTTAAGGACCTCGTTTCGAACTACCTCTTTCATATTAGGGTTTAGTCGACGTTGCATCTCCCTTGAAGGTTTGGTATCACTCTCTAAATAGATCTGATGCATACAAACAGTGGGACTTATACCCTTAATGTCAGCTATGGTCCACCCTAAAGCTTACTTGTTGTTTTGAAGGACGGTTACTAGCCTACTTTTCTGGTCACTATCCAAGACAGAAGAAATAATCACAGGTAAAGTCTCAGATGGGCCTAAAAACCTATATTTCAGGGAATCTAGCAATGGTTTTAGGTCCAACTTAGGAGGCTCTTCTAACGAAGGAACTAGGGTAGACTTAGAAACTGGTAGTGGTTCGACTTTAAGTTTCCATCCATTACTAGTATATAACAAAGGGGTTGAATCTAACAAAGAATTCACCTCATTAATCACATTATCATCATCAAAATCAATCCCAAAGTGAACTAGGCATTTCTCTAATGGATCTTCTAACAAAGTGTTTGGTAATGACTCCTCGACTAATGTTCCTATCATGTTCACCTCTTCTATGTTCGAGTCATCTAGTTCAGAGGGTAGCTTACTAATATTAAAAATGTTCAGCTCAATAGTCATATTACCAAAAGGCAATTTCATAATACCATTTCGACAGTTAATGATTGCATTGGATGTAGCTAAAAACGGGCGACCTAAAATTACCGGTTTCTGGTTCTCTGGGTCAGGGACAGGTTGGGTATCTAGGATAACAAAATCCACTGGATAAATAAACTTGTCAACCTCTATGATAACATCCTCGATCACACCATGAGGAATTTTAACGGACCTATCAGCTAACTGAAGTGTCATCTGGGTAGGTTTCATCTCACCAAGTCCTAACTTAAGGTACACATGATATGGTAGTAAGTTCACACTAGCTCCTAAGTCAAGCAACGCTTTCTCAACACGGTATTTACCTATTGTGCAATAAATGGTAGGGGACCCTGGGTCTTTATACTTAGGAGTAGTGGTATTCTGAATAATAGAACTCACATGACTAGCTAGGAAGGCTTTCTTCTGGACATTAAGCTTTCGCTTTCGCGTACACATATCCTTGAGAAACTTGGCATAAGAGGGAATCGGCTTAATTGCATCTAGTAGTGGAAGGTTGATAGTTACCTGCTTAAAAACCTCCAATATATCATTAAAATTGGACTCCCTCTTAGTTAGAACTAGCATCTATGTGAATGGGGCTCTAGGGACAAAGCCGGGATCAATATGACCCTCATTGGTCTCTTTAGAGACTCTATCAGTCTCCTCAGTTTCTGGTTCAGAAGGGTGAACTACAACATGTTCACTATCAGGCATGGAAACCTTGTTGTCTATCACTCTACTGCTCCTAAGGGTTTTAATAGCATTCACATGATCAGATGGTCTTTCACATATTTCATTAATTCCTCTAGGGCTGGGTTGAGTCTGACTAGGAAACTTACCTCTTTCTCTTAAAGACTCATTTATCTGACTAACCTGGGTTTTCAACTCCGAAATAGCCTGAGAGTTAGCCTAACCTATTCTCTTATTTTCTTCTAAACCTTGAGCAACAGATTGCTGAAACTGCACAGTGTTACGAGTTAACAAAGCAAGAGACTCTTCTAAATTCATAATCTTCTTATCTGAAGGGTTCTGAAACTGTGTCGGAGCTGAAGGATTCTTAGTGTAGCCAAAACCTGGGGGAACCTGAGCATTACTAGACTGACCTTGATTCTGGCCCTTGGACCAAGAAAGGTTTGGATGGTTTCTCCATCCAGGTTTATAGGTTTCTGAATATGGGTCAAACTTCTGTCAGTTATCAAACATAGTGTTGTTATAAAGAGCATTGGCTTGCTCTTCAACATCATGGCCTTCCCAAAAAGGCTCATTTCTTCCACTACTACCACTAGAATGACCTAATTCTAAGGCTTCTAACCTCTTGGCTATAGCTGTTATTTTGGCATCTGACTCATGAGATCCTTCTACCTTATTAACATTTCCTCTACTTAGAAGAATTATTTTATGGGGTTCCCTACTAATTTCCCATTGTTGGGTCTTATCGGCGATTTCATTCAAAAATGTCATCGCTTCATCAACAGTTTTATTCTAAAACCCACCTGTGCATAAGGACTCAACCATGGTTGTTGTTGAATAATCTAAACCCTCGTAGAGGATCTGAACTAACCTAACCTTCTCCAAACCATGATGAGGACATTGAGATATCAAGTCATTGAACCTTTCTAAGTACCTATATAAAGATTCTCCCTCTTGTTGCGCAAAAGTACATATTTGTGTCCTAATAGACGATGTTTTATGCCTTGGGAAAAACTTATGCATAAAGGCAGAAGTAAGTTGGTCATAGGTTTCAATTGAATCAGAGTCCAAACTATACAGCCAAGATTTGGATTTATCTTTTAAGGAAAAGAGGAATAACATAAGTTTCAACGCATCATCACTTAGGTTCTTAATTTTCAGAGTACTACAAACTTCATCAAATTCCCTAAAATGAAAATAGGGGTTATCATTCTCCTTACCTAAAAACATTGGGATCATCTGTAAAGTCCCAGGTTTCAGTTCATAATTTGCCTCGATTTCAGCTAACTTGATACAAGACGGACGAGAGGTCCTAGTTGGGTTTAGCAAAGCTTTCAAAGTTTCCATTTCTGGCACTACCAAAGGACTAGGGGTACTTTCCTCACAAAGAGACAGATTCTCAAAACTGAAGTTTCCAAAAACGGGGCTCTCAAAAGAAGAGTCTTCGAGCTCCCCGCCTTCACAAGAAGAACTACTAGGTTTGTCACTAATCAAACGACCTAGAGTGTTTATTTTCCAAGCCCGTTTAAAAACTTCGGGCATACACTAGAAAAACAAAATCAAAAAGATAAGTCCTAAAACGGAAGGGATGTTCTATGCAAACACAGACAAGGCTGACTCCAACACAGCAAACCTACTGATTTCTAGCAAACAAAAAGCATGATGGCTCCACTTAGATTGTTTCTAGACCAGCTTATAATCCTTCGAACGGGAATTCGTTACGATTTAAGAAAACCCCTATGGAATCAATCTGATTCAAAGTAAGTTGAATAGAGGCGAGGGAAGCTCGGTGGAGCTTTGATACCCAAGGCCTCACCGGTATTACAAGGCGGCGCAATCACGCATTCAACTTACAGAAACCTTCAAGAACTTCGAAGTACGCTTAAAAGAGTAACCAATATTTTTCGAATGACTTTCCTGTTAAGCTCGTTACCCTATCAGTCTCGTTCTAGTCAAAATTTTAGGCTTAGGTTCGCGTTTGGTGTCGTTTTCCTAAGGCGGGCAAGAATAGAACGGTGATGAAATCCGAACCCTTAACTTGTATGGCCAGTCCTTGCCCTTTACTAGGAAATTAAAGCAGTCGTTTTCAAGTCCTCAGCATATATGCATACGAAGGAAGAGAGTAACTCGCTAACAGGGGATTCGCGAGTGTTTCGACAAACTTACCTCCCGTACCAGACGGCTTTGTAGTCGACTCGGGCCACGACTCCTATGTCATGTACGAACCCGAGGGGTCGAGGTGATATCGTAATCACTGTCCTTCTCTGCAAACAGTTTATATATAAACTACACTTCCGTAGGGTTTAAAATAATGTCCCAAAATTTAAAGTCCAAAGTCCAAAAATATAAAGTGCAAAAGAAAAAGAAAGTCTAAAAAAAAAATATCTACAAAAATAAAAATGTCTCTCTTTTTTTTCTCTCTCTTTTTTATAAAATAAAAAAATCTTCTTCTTTCGCTCCTTTCGCTTTGCCATTCACTCGAAATCTTTAAGAATTCACCAAAAGCTTTGGCAAAATTTTCTTTCGCTCCAAATTCCGAATTCTGTAAGAAAAAGACAAAAACCCAAAAACGTAAAGAAGAACAAAAAAAATAAAAACCTAAAAAAAAAAAATCTAAAAACTCTAGCCTAAAAACAAGTCCGCGTCGGCGGCGCCAAAAATTTGATGTGTTTTCAAAGTTGTTGTAGTAATAAATAGAGTTCGTTCAAGACTTGTGAAGGTTGTGCTTTTAGATTTAAATTTTAAAACTAAAGAAAATAAAGCAAATTAAAGCTGATTATATTAGAGAGACCGGGGTTCAGGATTTCACCATTCACCAAAGTTCATGTAATTTAATGTTAATTTTTATCATGCAATTCTAGACAATATAACTCCAATCAAAAGAAATTGTGATTCTAATCATTTCCTAAATTAGATTTTCAAAACATCAATCGCAAGCATGAAGTATCAAAATCCCTAAACTAAGCGTACTTCATCAAGAGAAAACACAACTAATTAATAAAAATCATTACTCAATTTTCATTCAGTGCAAATAATCATAAAAGAATTGCATAAATAAATTCAAATAAATTTTACCACATAACTTTTGGAAGAATGGCTTCCTCCATCCCCCCGGAAGATTGGGTTTAGCTCATCATGATGTTGGAAACACGCTCAAAAATTGATTTCATTGCTCAAAGTAGGTGTACAAATGATGAAATGGAGAAAATGATGAAAATCAGGTGTTTGCAACGTATATAATTGTTGCAAAACACTGTTACAAAGAACGATAAAAAAGAACTGTTGTTGTTGTATCTCTGTGACCCTCGTGTGGCTGTCGTTGTCACTGTTGATAAACGACTGCCTCTGGTGGTCTTTTGTTCTTCGTGTTCTTGGAGCAGCAGCAAAAACAGAGTTCTGAAAACTCTTGATTGTCGCCTCCTGAGCTCTCCTCTCGACCCCTAACTCTCCGTCCGCCTTCTCTATGATCCCAGAAATCTATTTATACTCCTCAGACTCATTTAATCACGCCATAATTCTCAATATTCTTCATTGAACTCGGGCAGTAAAGAAAATATTCTGGGAATATTTTCTTCCCTGATTTAGCTTCTCACACGTTTCTACATCTGCAAAATCTCCTTATTTAACTTTGTCAAGGTCCAAAGTGTTGCCCCAGTCATCAAACATGAGCAGAACACGTTTAAATTCTCCAAAACTCATGCAATCCCGTGAACCATGCACGTGCTTCCCTGTTTTCTTCTCACTGATTTTTCAGCCAAATTTGATCGAAACAAACACCCATACCAGCTCTGTTAGGACATATCACAACTACCCATTTGATTTCAGCCATTGAATCTCCCTAAAACGCCATCAAATCACGAACCTTAATTTTGGTGTTTTGATAATAGCTTTTCCCGCCAAATTCCAAATTCAAATGGAGAAGATGACCTCCCCCAATCCTGTACGGGTGTCCCGTTAACACTTGCCTTATGGGGTGTGAATAGTAAGGAAGGTGCCCCGTAGTAATTGAGTGCCTCTTATCTAACAGTGCGAGTCCGAATAACATGTGTCCTCCGGGTGCTTTAGACAACTTTTCGAGCCGATTTTTCCAATAATGTTTATTTCCCAAAAAATGACTACAAACACATAAAATACCATAATAAGTACAAAAATCGAGTGCCAACAATACATGAAATTAAGGACAACGTAGACGCAAAAATGTGTCTATCAGGACGGAGAGTTTGGGAAGGATTTGGAACATCACAGAGGCGAAACACGATCACCATAGAAACCTATTGCTGCTGCTACCATTAAAGAACACGAAGAACATAGACCCACAGAAGCAGTCGTTTTTGCTACAGTATTTGCGAACTTTTCAGCTACAGTAACAGTGACACATCCTCTGTATCGTTCTTTGGTTTGCAACAATTATAAGCGTTACAAACCCGATTTTGAATTATTTCTCCCTTTTCATCATTTGTAAACACCATTTGAGCAATGAAATCAACTTTTGAGCGTGTTTCCAACATGATAATGAGCTAAATCTCCCACAACCAAGGCAATGAGGAAGATATTTACGCATGAATAATTGGTAACTATTTTATTTTCTCTAATTTATAATTTATAATTCACTCAATCACTGATTTTGCAGAGTTTTAAATTGTTTGCATAGTTTTCTTAATTAGTTATGATTCAATCTGATAGGTTATACTTTGTTTAGTCAATTGATAATATATGCTTAGGGAATACAATTGATATTTGAGAATTTTCCTTATTATTAGTGAATTAAGAAATAAGGGACTTAAAAGATAATTAGAGTTTTGGATTATTTGCCATAATTTATTCATGTGTGATAGTGGAATCAGTGTCTTGGTTATTCCTAAGAATATTGAATTAAGTTTTGTTTGTTTTTAAATTTCATTAAATCTAAAATATTTTGCTTTCACAAGTCTCAACGAACCTGTTACTACTACAACTTGAAATCCCATCAATTTTTGGCGCCGCCGACGCGGATTTGTCTTTAGGCTAGAGTTTTTATATTTTTTTTAGGTTTTTATTTGTTTTTCATTTTTATTTTATTTGTTCTTCTTTATGTTTTTGGTGAATACTTAAAGATTTGGAGTAAAAGCAAAGCGAAGGGAGCGAAAGAAAAGAAGAATAGAAATTAATTAAAAAAAAAAGAGATAGAGAGACAAATTTTTTTTTTTAGATTATCTTTTTCTTTTGCACTTTATTTATGGACTATGGACTGTGGACTTTGGGACTTTTACTTTTTTTTAAAAAAACCCTACGGAAGGGTGGTTTAAATATAAACTTGTTGCAAAGAAGGACGGCGATTACGATATCGCCTCGGCCCCTCGGGTTCGTACATGACATAGGAGTCGTGGCCAGATTCGACTTCAGCGGTTCATCCCCCGTCTGATACGGGAGGTAAGTTTGTCGAAACACTCGTGAATCCCCTGTCAGCGAGTTATTGTATTCCTTCGTTTGCATATATGCTGAGGATTTGAAAACGACTTCTTTAATTTCCTAGTAAAGGGAAAGGACTGGCCATACAAGATAAGGGTTCGGATTTCATCACCGTTCCCTTCTTGCCCGCCTTAGGAAAACGAAACCAAACGCGAACCTAAGCCTAAAATTTGACTAGAACGAGACCTATACGGTAACGAGCTTAATAGGAAAGTCATTCGAAAAATATTGGTTACTCTTTTAAGCATGCTTCAAAGTTCATGATGGTTTTTGTGAGTTGAATACGCCGGTGAGGCCTTGGGTATCAAAGCTCCACTGAGATTCCCTCGTCTCGATTCAACTTACTTAAACTCGGATTGATTCCAGAGGGGTTTGCTTAAATTATAACGAATTCCCTTTCGAAGTATTAGAAGCTGGTCTAGAAACAATCTAAGTGGAGCCATCATGCTTTTTGTTTGCTAGAAATCAGTAGGTTTGTTGTGGTGGAGTCATCCTTGTTTGTGTTTGCATAGAACTTCCCTTCCTTTTAGGATTTCTTTCTTTTTTTTTTTTGTTTTTCTAGTATATGCCCAAGGTAATTAAAGAGCGGGCTTGGAAAAGGAACACTCTAGGTCGTTTGATTAGTGATAAACCTAGTAGTTCTTCTTGTGAAGGAGGGGAGCTCGAAGACTCTTCTTTTGAGGGCCCTTTCTTTGGAAATTTCAGCTTTGAAAACTTGAAAATTAGTGAACAAAGTATTCCTAGTCCTTTGGTGTGCCAGAAATGGCAACTTCGAAAGCTTTATTAAACCCAACTAGGACCTCTCGTCCGTCTTGTATCAAGTTAGCTGAAACCGAGGAAAATTATGAACTCAAACCTTGGACTTTACAGATGCTCCCAATATTTTTAGGAAAAGAGAATTAGAACCCCTATTTTCATGTTAGGGAATTTGAGGAAGTTTGTAGTACTCTGAAGATTAAAAACCTTAGTGATGATACGTTAAAACTTAGGTTATTCCCCTTTTCCTTAAAAGATAAAGCCAAATCTTGGTTGTATATGAGTCAATTGAAACCTATGACCAACTTACATCTGCCTTTATACAGAAGTTTTTCCCAAGGCACAAAACATCGTCTATTAGGATACAAATCTGTACTTTTGTTCAACAAGAGGGAGAATATTTATATAGGTATTTAGAAAGATTCAATGACTTAATATCTCAATGTCCTCATCATGGTTTAGAGATGGTTAGGTTAGTTCAAATCCTCTACGAGGGTTTAGATTATTCAACAACAACCATGGTTGAGTCCTTATGCACAGGTGGGTTTGAGAATAAAACTGTTGATGAGACGATGACATTTTTGAATGAAATCGCCGATAAGACCCAACAATGGGAAAATAGTATGGAACCCCCGAAAACAATTATTCTAAGTAGAGGAAATGTCAATAGGGTAGAAGGATCTTATGAGTCAGATGCTAAAATAGCATCCATATACAAAAGGTTAGAAGCCTTATAATTAGGTCATTCTAGTGGTAATTAGGAAATGTCTATCACTCTACCACTCCTAAGGGTTTTAATAGCATTTACATGTCCAGATACCCTAATATATGTGTTTTTAGGCCCGTATAAGATTTTACCTGTGATTGTAGCATCCGACTTGGATAGTGATCAGGAAAGTAGGCTAGTAACCGTACTTCAAAACAACAAGGAAGCTTTAGTGTGTACCATAGCAGACATTAAGGGTATAAGTCCTACTGATTGTATGCATCATATCTATTTAGAGAGTGACACCAAACCTTCTAGGGAGATGCAACGTCGACTGAACCCTAATATGAAAGAAGTAGTTCGAACCGAGGTTCTTAAGATGTTAGATGCAGGCATTATCTACCCCATTTCATACAGTAAGTGGGTTATCCCCGTTCAGGTTGTTCCCAAGAAATCCGGTATTACTGTAGTCTAGAATGAGAATAATGAGTTAATCCCAACTCGGGTGACCACGGGTTGGCGTGTCTGTATTGACTATAGAAAATAGAACAAGGTCACTAGGAAGGACCACTTTCCCTTTCCCTTCATCGACCAAATGCTAGAGAGATTAGCTGGACGTATCCATTATTTCTTTTTAGATGGATACTGCGGTTATAATCAGGTTGTTATTGCTCCAGAAGACCAAGAGAAAACCACTTTTACCTGTCCCTTTGGTACCTTTGCGTATAGACGCATGCCTTTCTGGCTTTGTAATGCCCCTGCGACCTTTCATCGTTATATGTTGAGCATATTTTCTGACATGGTAGAACGGTTCTTAGAGGTCTTTATGGATGATTTTTTAGTGTTTGGTTCGTCTTTAGATGAGTGCTTGCATCTGATCGGTTGTCAATCGACAAATATAATTTCACTTCCTTACTCAACTACAATAATGTAGAAAGTGGTAGGAAAGAGTTCGTATCCACAGGGAGGCCTTTGTTGTTATGCAATTTTCGGTTCCTAAGATAACCAAGGGGGGGTTTGTTTTAACAAATCAAATAAAATAAAGTAAAGCAAAGTAAATAGTTGGGATAATCAATAAGGAGAAGATATTGGTCATGGGATAGTATCATTCACAAACATGTATTTTTCATCATTGAATAGAATTGATAATTTAATCTCTTATTTATTAAAAGTCCTAGAATACCTTGATCGCAAGAGTATCCCGCTAATTCCCTATTTTCATCACAACCACATTAAAAGATGCATATGTGAATTCTTCCTAGAAAGCAACCCAAAGTGTAAAAGCACAATTAAGTTTAACTCCCTAAAAACTTTAAGATTTATGGAATAAGACTAATCAAAGCAAACAAATGTGTAAGAGCACTAGTTTGTTTTAACCAAGGTTATGATTCATATGTGACTAGTAGGATCTATCACTACAAGCACTAACCATAATTATGCTACTTAAAATCAGGGATAAACAACTTTTACGTATTGAAAACCCTAATATAGCTCTAGAGATGAAAGCAAATCGGATTGATTCCGGACTCAACCAATCAAACAATCAAATCCTAAAACACTATAAACCATGAATCATAAACAATAAAGTTGAGACAAAACTAATCCATGGAATCAAATAACATGCATTGAGAAATCAACTTTTATCCCATAACCAACAAGTGTATTTAGTTACTCATAATAATGGAGTTCATCATCATCATGATCAATAAAATAATAAAGAAGATGAAAGCAAAGCAAACCTAGAAGTAGTTTTCTCCAAATCTCCAAAAAGAATAATAAAACTAATAATCCCAAAAGTTGTAGAAGTCTTCCTTTAATATCCCTTTGCTTCCCAAAATTAGGTCAAAATTTCAAATCCCATTAGATGAAAATCCGCGTGGCCCAAAAGTCATAAAAACCCGTGTAGAAACTCTGTCGAAAAGTCGCCGAAAAGTCCGCCCGATCACCGGTCAACGTCCTGAATCGGTCGGGGTCAACGAGTCGAATCGGGAAGTCAAACCGAATCAGAGACTCAACTCAGTGATGTCAGATGCTGAGCCTAGTCAGACCTGAGTAAGAAGCTAACTCATCTGACTTGGTTCAGGCTACAGTTGCATGCCACTTTGCACAGGCCAGAGCTGTGCTGCACAATGATTGTGTATCACTGCTTCACTTCCAGCTTCATCTGCAACCCACTGTTGATTCTTCTTGGATCCTCACAACATCACTTCTTCCCTGTAATTTTAATTCATTCACAGACCTAACCAATCTCTCATTCCATATCATTCACTGCAATCTTCTCTACAGTTTCATTATCTCAGTCCATGACCAACTGCAGCACCAGTTCCATCTGAGCTGCAACAGCATCCTCAACTGCGACGCAGCATTCTCTACCTGCAATATCTCAGCTAACCACAGAGTCACCAATCTCATTCTATTACTGCCTGCATCTTCCATTTCAAACTTGCAAGAATCCATCACCTGCTCCATCTCTATCTCTTTGTTGATTGCAGTAAGTTAACAAGACCCCTTCGAAAACATCCACCATTATCAGCACTACCAAATCTGCAATCTCAGTGCCACCACCAACACCATCATAGCCGGAACAGATCAACCCTTCATCTTCTTTAAACATCACAGACCCATGACAATCAACATCACTTCATCCTGCCAATCCAGCTCATACCCATTCTAATTCAGCTTCGAATCCCAGAAATCCTCAGTATCATCAGTAACAGCATCCTCAAACCACCACCTGCAATTTCAGCTTCTCTGGTTCAAACTCTAACCCCTTTGAAATCTCACTCAAACCCATTTTATCTCAATCGAATTGCAGCAACACACCCATCAACTCCATCGATCTCAGAAACATGTCCTTCTCTTAATCTCCACAAACCCCAATCTCTGAAATCCGTCAAAATCATCACCAGATTCTTCAATCGATTTTACTGAAATGCAAACCCTAACTTCTTCTCGATCTCTGTCATCAACTGAGCGACAACAACTCAATTTCTTCCTCAATTGATTGTATTTCATCATCAGTTCCATCTTCTGATTCTTAAACTCTCTATTCAGCAACAACATCTTCTCAATCTCAGAAATCCAGCTTCACCCTTTAATCTTTACCGGTAGCAGAACCATCTCTGGTTTTACTCGACACAAACCTCTCCACTCAATTATGATGCCACCATTGTTCAGACCAATATGGAAAAATAACAACAGACGAAGAGAAATGAATTTTCTCTGATTTTTAGGTTTGGTGTAGGAAATGAGGTTGGATATAACCACCCAGGTAAAGTAGATAAGGGATACCCAGTGACCAACTCAAACATGGATTTTCGGTTTCAGAGAACCGACGGCTTAATTCCTTTTTCAACTCCACTGTCAGTTTTGAGGAACTGGCAATTCATTCTTCACCTCCTTCTCGCGCACCTTAGTCCGCTCCAAGTATAACTCGCCAGTGAATTGGCTTTGTTTCCTTTACGCTCCAAATGGACGTTTTCTCCTTCTTTTGCTCAAAACGACTACAAAATACCTAATAACTCAAATTCAAAATAAGATACATAATTTACAAGAAAAAATAGCAAAGAAAGCAAAAATACTAGATATAAAATTAGGTGTTTTAGACACCTATCAGCATCATTTGTCATTAGTTTTGACTAGGTGTAAGGAAAAGAATTTAGTGATTAATTAGGAGAAATGTCACTTCATGGTTCGTTCAGGAATTGTTCTAGGGCATATCATATCTTCGAAGAGCATAGAGGTAGATAGAACCAAATTTGACCTTATTATAACTTTACAGGTCCCAAAAACCGTAAGAGATATTAGGTCATTCTTAGGGCATGCAGGTTTTTATCGTCGATTCATTAAGGATTTTATCTTGATTTCTATACCTCTTTGAAATTTCCTTGCAAAAGACGTTAAGTTTGTCTTTGATAATGCTTGTTTAGAGGCTTTTGAGAAGCTTAAGAATTTACTCACTACCGCCCCCATAGTCCAGGCACCCAACTGGAACCTACCCTTTGAGATCATGTGTGATGCTTCAGATTATGCTATTGGTGTTGTGCTAGGTCAGCGAGAAAATAAGTTACTTCATGTGATTGACTATGCTAGCAAAACTCTGAATGATGCCCAGTTGAACTATACCACTACGGAGAAGGAACTATTAGCCATTGTGTTTGCCTTAGACAAGTTTAGACCCTATCTCTTAGGTTCCAAGATCGTAATATATACTGATCATGCTGCTTTGAAATATCTTTTGTCTCAGAAGGATACGAAACCTAGATTGATTAGGTGGATCCTTTTGTTGCAAGAGTTTTCTCCAGACATTAGAGACAAAAGGGTGCCGAAAATGTAGTAGCATACCACTTGTCTAGGCTAGTTGTTGATTCCTCTAATGATCCCCTTCCTATAAGGGATAGCTTTCCTAATGAACAACTGTTCTTTGTTACCCAATTACCTTGGTATGTGAATATAGTGAATTATCTTGTTACTGGTCGAATGCCCCATCATTGGGGTAAACAAGGTCGTTCTAGGTTTTTAGCCGAGGTTAAGCACTTCTTTTGGGATGATCCTTATTTATTTAAGTATTGTCCCGACCAGATTATTAGGAGATGTATACCTGAGAGTGACCAGTCCAGTATTATTTCCTTTTGTCATGATCATGCTTGTGGGGGTCACTTTAGTGCTAAGAAGACTGCTGCTAAGATATTGCAGTGTGGATTCTATTGGCCTTCGTTGTTTATAGACTCCCACAGTTACTGTGTTACTTGTGAAAGTTGCCAGAAATTAGGAACCATTTCCCGTAGGAACATGATGCCCTTGAACCCTCTTTTAGTTGTTGAGGTATTTGATGTGTGGGGTATTGACTTTATGGGTCCGTTTCCGAATTCTTTTGGTAACTTATACATCCTTGTCGCTGTAGACTATGTCTCTAAGTGGATTGAGGCGGTTGCGTGTAAGACTAATGACCATAGGGTTGTGATTGAGTTCTTGAAAGATAATATACTTACACATTTTGGTACACCACGATGTATAATTAGTGATGGAGGTTCGCACTTTTGTAATGGACCTTTTAGGCTTTTGATGAAGAAATACGGTATTACACATAAGGTAGCTACCCCGTATCATCCACAGACTAGTGGTCAAGTAGAGGTTTCCAATAGGGAGATAAAGCGTATATTAGAGAAAACAGTTAATCCAAATCGGAAAGACTGGTCGTCTAGGCTTACTGATGCCTTATGGGCTTACCGTACTGCGTTTAAAACCCCCGTTGGAATGTCACCTTATCGACTTGTGTATGGCAAGGCATATCACTTACCTGTTGAGTTAAAACATAGAGCATATTGGGATATTAAGCAGCTAAATTTTTCACAAGACAAGGCAGGATCCCATAGGAAACTTCATCTCAGTGAGTTGGAAGAGATTCGTAGAGATGCATACGATAGTGCTAAGGAGTATAAGAACAAAATGAAACTTGTGCATGATAAGAATATTTTAAGAAAGTCATTTTCTCCAGGTCAAAAAGTTCTTCTGTATGATACCCGCTTGCATATTTTCCCTGGGAAGTTACGTTCTCGGTGGACGGGTCCTTTTATTGTTCGCATTGTCTTTCCTCATGGAGCTGTTGAGATTGAAACACCGGATGGTAGTAGTTCTTCGAAGGTTAACGGTCAGAGATTGAAACCCTTTTTAGAGCCCTTTCCTACAGGTTATGTTGAGGAGGTCCCTCTGGAGGACCCTGTTTACCCTTGATTGACCATCGAAGCGATTGTATGTTGTATATTAGTTTTTGATTTCTCTCTTCACCCAGGTACTATCTTTACAACTTCTCCTCGTGTTATTTTACTTTTGGTACTGCTCTTTCATTAGAAACATTGAGGACAATGTTAGATTTAAGTTTGGGGGTGGGGAAGAACTTTTTAGTTACGTTTTTGAAACTTCTAGCGTCACATAGTATCCGGTTAGCTAAGTTTACATACGGTTTCTCACCGAAAAGATGGAAATTGGAATTGCTAGGGATAACATTTTTCTGAGACATTAGAGAAAAAGACATTGAGATCTTTGACATTCAGGAGAGAACTTGTTCCTTTTAGAGGGTAACCGTGATGGACCTAACCATCCATGATGGAAAGGCAAGTAGGTCAGAAGGAAATTCCAGAAATACAAAGCAACCTCATAATGTAGTCTTAGTTACTGGATTACGACTCTCTCTCAGTAGAAACTTATCATCATCAACAAGCGGAGCGACATAAAAATCTATGAAGAAAGTTGAAGACGTTTAAGGTTTAGAAGCAATAATAGAAAAGAATAATTCAAAAAAATCAAAGTTGAAGATTGAGTTACAAGAGAAAAGAAAATAAAACGATATACGTTGTTGAAGTTAATGATACCAAGACATTACAAGTTGTGAAGATCCAAGTTCTAAAGTCCTTCTCTAATGGCCATGTAAATTGTCGTCTTGTTATTTTTGTTTCAAAAAAAAAGTACATTTAAATTTTGTTTAATAAGGTCATAGGGAAGTAGAAATCTATAAGGAAGTTTCAAACAAGAAATCGAAGAGAAGAATTAATTGTCAAGGTTCTACGAAGTTCGAGAGTTTATCATCAACAGTTGAAGACCGAAGAAGACGTTGTTTCTACTGAGCACTATGAGAGAGTCGAGGAAAAATGCATATTGGTTGCTTTGTTAGTCCGCTTTCCATCTGGCACAAGTTATTTCTAGCACTGGTTCAACTCATCACACGTAATTAGTCTAGCTGTGTAGCAGATGTCCATCTCATTTTTATCTCTCTCCTAATCTTATCCAGTTGTAAAGCGGACGCATCTTATAATGTTTATCTAGCTGTGTAGCGGATATCTCTTTATCTAGCAGTGTTGCGGATGTGTCTCCCCTATTCTTTGTTCAACTTTAGAGCTGGCACCTTTAATTTATCTGGAATTCTAGTTACTTGGAGATAGGTTGAGAATTTGTATGTCCTCATAGCTCTTTGGATACTTGTGACCAATTAGAATTTATGGTTTTATGGGTACACCTCTGGTAAGCCCTCCCGAGACTATATCTCGGTCACTAGGGCCACCTAGTGAGTTAGGCTTTTATTTTTATTAGTTTTGCTCGAGGACTAGCAAATAATAGGTTTGGGGGTATTTGATAGACACATTTTTGTGTCTGAATTGTCCTCAGTGCCTCTATTGCTAGTGCTTGATTTTATACTTATTATGGTGTTTTTATGTTTATGTAGGTGTTTTTGGAGAAATACACTTCTGTGGAAAAAGTTGCTCAAAAAGTGTTATTTGGACCCCTGTAGGACATTTGTTATACGGATCCCAGATTTGGCTAAGGGGCACTCAAGGTTATGCGTAGCCCAAATTTATCTTAATCAACCATCTGATATTCGCACCCCAGAACAGGATAGGGGCACTTCATCTTCAACATTTCAAAACTGTATTTTGGCGGGAAAAAACTGGCTGCAGATTAGGGTTGGAGTTTTAGGCAGGCAAGGAAGAGACTCAATCGCTGATTCTTTTGGGGTTGATTTCATAAGCCAGAACAGGACATGTATGGGTGTTATATTCGATCAACTTGGGCTGGATTGTTCTAGATGGTTTATTCAAAGCGAAACAGGAAAAGGCAAGATTTTCTAATTTGGTTTTGAAGGTTCACGGAGAGATTTAATCGCTCCAATGAGTTGTATTCACCCGGTTTTGACTAAACGGGGATGGTAAGTCAATTGGATTCGATAAACTTGGGTTGTATACGTGGATGCTAGAAATAGAGGCGGGAAGATAAAGATACTCGGGCCTCTCTGATATGTTGTTTTGGGAAGTTCGCACGAGTCTACGGCATGTTACACTGATTATGGAATGTGTAGGATCCTGTTAAGAGGGTGCTGGCAGATAATCAACGCGTGAGAAGACAAGAATGGAAAGAAGATATTCCCGAGTTATGGCTTGCATGAGAATATTTTGGGGATTTTTTCTGTGTTAATAGGAAGGATTCTCGCTGCTGTGAAGGTATATATAGTGTGTTGGGGACTCAGAGAGGGGGACGGAGAGTTTGGGAAGGATTTGGAACATTACAGAGGCGAATCACGATCACCGGAGAAACCTGCTGCTGCTGCCATTGAAGAACACGAAGAACATAGACCAACAGAAGCAGTCGTTTTTGTGACTGTTCAGCGACAGTCTTAGAGCTACAGTAACAGTGACACATCCTCTGTATCGTTCTTTGGTTTGCAAAAATTATAAGCGTTACAAACCCAGTTTTGAATTATTTCTCCCTTTTCATCATTTGTAAACACCATTTGAGCAATGAAATCAACTTTTGAGCGTGTTTCCAACATGATAATGAGCTAAATCTCCCACAACCAAGGCAATGAGGAAGCTATTTACGCATGAATAATTGGTAACTATTTTATTTTCTTTAATTTATAATTTATAATTCACTCAATAACTGCTTTTACAGAGTTTTAAATTGTTTGCATAATTTTCTTAATTAGTTGTGATTCAATCTGATAGGTTATACTTTGTTTAGTCAATTGATAATCTATGCTTAGGGAATACAATTGATATCTGAGAATTTTCCTGATTATTTGTGAATTAAGAAATAAGGGACTTAAAAGATAATTAGAGTTTTGGATTATTTACCATAATTTATTCATGTGTGATAGTGGAATCAGTGTCTTGGTTATTCCTAATAATCTTGAATTAAGTTTTGTTTGTTTTTAAATTTCATTAAATCTAAAATCTTTTGCTTTCACAAGTCTCAACGAACCTATTACTATTACAACAACTTGAAATCCCATCAGTCTCCTGTATTATTCTTGGTTTAGGGAGGAAACGTATGAATTATTAGTGGCACCTATGTAGGAAACGTATCATTCTAATCATACAATAAGATAATAAAGATAAATAAACTAAACCCATCCATTTTCATGTTCATCATTTCCAGAAAACATAAAAATCCAGCGTGAATCATTCATCACATAAATGTCAACCTATCTATCAGCATAAGAAGCATGCATCTAGTGCAGTACTTAAAAAATACGTAAACTAAAAGTTCACACATCAAAAGTCATGTTTAAAAAAGCAAAGAACTTGTTAGATGAGTCAGGTTCTTTGTCAGATTAGTATGGTTCCTCATTCTCATCCAAATCCACGCAAAGATCATTATCATTAACATCGTCGTATAACAGTACTTTACTTTCAATAGCACTTTACTTGTTCAAACTCGTATTTTTGTTAAAAGTATTGGCAAGGAGATAATAATATCAGACCTAAAGTGATAAATTGATTCTTATTGTTTACAGGGGGGAACAATTGTATGTTTTTACATTTCCTCCGTTATTTCAGCTAATTATATTTATTTTTCCTAAAGAATACACACCTCATAAATAAATTTGCAAGAGTATATTGCATTCTTTAAAGTCTGTGAACTTATAAATAATTATCTGATTTATTTCATGATTCCAATACCTAAATAATAAAAGAATTTTTAAACATCACTTTCTTCTAAATGACAAAATTAGCAAACGAAACAAGAAATGAAAACAACTTTCAAAGAGTCCACAAAAACAAATCCATAAATCAAACCCTATCATCAAAAAAAAAACATATCAAATGAACCATCTCTATCTTCAAACAGTTCCTCTCTCAATGCTGAGGTGAACTTGATCACTCCAACCAGCAGGCTTGGGCGGCTTGTCATCCTCAGATTTGGTATTTTCTGCTTCATCAGGCTCCAAATGCTTGTTAATATCATGCTTGTTAACTTTTGGATCCTCTGCCATGTCCGGAACATCGGGATCTTCATCACTAATAGAAGCAGGAGCATCATCATTCACAGTAGGAACATCAGCATAAGCAGGAACATCGGCATTCTCAATACTACTGATTACATCGTCCAGAGGAACACCATGAATAACATCAGCATAAATAGGAACATCATCAGTGTCAACACTACTGACAACATAACTAATTACAGCGTCGAGAGGAACACCAGGAACAGTAGTTACTCCGTCCACAGTAATGATAATCCTCAATTTACAAGGACCAACCATCAGTCGAGGACATTTTTGGATCCTCTCTTCAGTTTCATCTCTACAATCCCTCTTAGCAGAACTCATTTTCCTCTTAATACTCTATGTTAATTTTTTTCTATGCTTGGTGGAATTTATATATATTTGTAAGGAAACCCCTAATTTTTTAGGTTTTCCATCATTATCTTAAAACACCTATTATTTGGTATTTACACCGAATATTATAGTATTGAATGAATATTTCCATATTTATCTAATTTCCTTTTTAATCTAATATATATTACGAACATAACAAATAATATACGCGATCCCATGAGATATGGAATGAATATTTTCATATTTATTTAATTTCCTTTTTAATTTAATATATGTGATCTCTTAGGAAATACCCAAATAATTTTTCTACTTTTCAACTAATTACCTAGGTCTGTTGGGGTGGGCCGGCCGGCTTGACCATAGGTGTAAAGCAAAAAAAGCAAAAAAACAAAGGTTGGCTAGTTAAACAATGACCCAAACCAATTAAATTGTACATTTCAACATAGAAAATAATCCAAACACCAAAAAAAAACACAACTACAAGAGAAAAAAAAGCTACATAGATACCTGAGGCATAGATAACCCAAGGAATAAATTGTACATAGAAAAAAATCCAAATGCCAAAAAATAAAAAAAACAACACAACTACAAGAAAAAAAAAGCTACATAGATAACCCAAGGAATGTGTTAGTGGCATGGACATCATGAGTACATGTTTCCGATTGTCCACCAAAATTCTTCAACGAGACAACGCTCCTCATATGAGGAATAATTACAACCCTGCTTGTTTCCCACAATAGTGTCCCCCAAATTTCCTTCCAAGTTCCGGTGAGTGCATTGTAACGCAATAAACGCCCATTCTGCCACAATAGGAGGTCCTTTTTTTTTGCAAAACCTATCGGGTAATAGGTCGGCCACCCTTCATCCTCATCATTTTCCAAGAAAATGCTTTTCTTATGATTCCAACTCCATTCCCCGCCAGGTACCCATGTATGAATATTTTTTTTGGAAATGGGTTCCCAGAAATCTATCCGGGGCTGATTAATCCCCTCATCATAGGCATCATGGATGTATAAAATAAAAGGCGAACTCCGAACATAAACATCCCATGTGATGGGAATTCACTCCCAGGAATATGATGCGGGGGTCGCGAATGTTGATGAAATGTCTCAGTTTCCAAATTGAAAGAAACTATGCCACCATCCCACTGACAACAATCCGTTCAAAAAATACAACCATGTGCGTACACACCTGAATTCCGAAAAGTATAAGGAATCTCCTCTGCTATGTTCCTCCATCCCTTCTTGTCTCCTAGAGTGTGTATTTGAACTTTACCATCCATGGGAATTTGAACAACCTTGTACTCATTGGTACGTTGACAATAACCGAAACCCCCAATTACATTGTATCGTGGATACCACGAAAGTACTTGATCTCGTGCAATTGAGATGCATAGTTGTGGCAGATGTAGGTGCTCACCAGTTTCTGGATTCATAACATATATAGGATCTTGTATGTCGTGGTATGAAACATAAAAACATACCAGACCATTGCAAGATCCAACTATTGGGTGCAACTTAGTCAAATCTTCATGGGTTCCATCATTCTGGGCGTCGTGATTGTTGGATGTTGCGATCGGGATGAAATCTTCCTCTCTATAAAAGAGTTGAGTAACTTCTTTCCCTATTCTCGGTGTGACACCAAAAAGAAGTCCAATTCTTTTGTCCCCGAGGATAGTATTCCAGTCTTTGGAAACATATTTGCTTGTTAAAATGCTTTCTGCAGTTTGGAGGTGTTGTAGTCTCTTGGTAGTTAATTCCAGCAACATATCCATCACTATTATACTCATGAAAGATTATCAAAAAAAAATTACAAGCTTTTAGGATTTTCTTAATATTGTAGAATGCTTTAAGCAGGTACGAGTAAAGCTTATATAGACATCCAATACACCTGTTGGAGAATGGCCGCATCCTTTATGAGAAGGCATTATTTGAATGGTCGCGTCCTTAATGAGTAGGAAAGTAACACATATTTGCACGTTATATACCAAGCGGTTATAGATTTTTATTTAAAAGGGAAAAAAATCTAAAGGATAACCATTACGTCATGAAGTAGGTCTGAAAGGACATGACATTTTAGTAGGGTGTTATAATTTCTTTGAATTCAACCGCTGCATGTGTCTCTTGGGAATAGGTCTCAGAAGCAAAAAGAAAAAAAAAAGATAATAAATGTGAGAGGAATTAGGGATTATATTCATTATTTTCCAGATAGATAAAAAATCCAAGAGAGGAGAAGAAGAAAAAAAGTTTCAGAGATAACAATGGCTCCGAATAACACAGAAAAAGGAGTGGTTCCAAACCATCAAAAGGCAAGACCCCAATGACAGCGGAAGAAGTTGATAAGGAGGAGTGCTTGAATAGAAAGGAAGTGATGATGATGTTCAAATTAGCAGTATGTGAAATGAATTTGGAGCAACTAGAGAAAGCAGAGTACCATATGTCGAAAGCAATAAGATTGAATAAAAAGAAGAAGCGAGGAATATGAGAGAAGAGGAAGAAGTAGGTTTGCAGAACAATAACCAAGACGATGATATGGATCTGTTGTGGAATGAGTTTGATCATGCAAAATCAGTATGTGAGGCAGAAAATGAAGAGACAAAGAAGAGAAGCATAGAGAAAGTACAAGATGAAGAATACCCAAAAGAATTTTTGCAGTTTTTGCAGAAAAGGGAAAGGAGAGAATGTGTGTTTTTAATGAGAAGGATTAGGGCTAGAAGAGCATCAATTTATGCTGGAAGATATAAGGATTATACAGACCACCCTGTGAATGAAGTCAGTGTAGAGGATGAGTATCAAACGTACCTATCACGAACATCAGATGAAAATAAGGTCATACTCAACATAGTGACTGATTCTGAAAATGATATGCGATCAGAGAGGGAAAGGTCGGATTACGACTCCGAGTAATGGCCGGAAACAGGTAAGAGTCGAATCTATCAATTCCAATTTTCTTATAGCTGGTGGATTTTTGGGGTTAAGTTGCTTTAATGGAAATGATGATACGTACAAAGTACAAATGGTTACACAAGTTAGTATTTTGAAGAAATAGGTATCGTCAAAGTACATAGAAAAATTGGAATTAAGAGGGGTCTAACAAGATATTGTGGATGACTGAATCTTGTTTTGTTTTTTGGAATCTACATTTCGGATTTAGGATTAATTTTCATGTTTTTTTTAATGTTAACGACTGTTTTGATGTTAATGACTGAATGGTGTTGAACTTGCTCAATGAATTTCGGATTTAGGATTAATTTTCTTTTTTAATGACCGTCTTCTTGTGTATGAGTGAATGGTTTTGGAGTTGTTGGTTGCATTGTCAAACTCAATCTATGAGTAAAGAACTGGATACATAGAAACCGCAAGTTTTGAATACGAATGACTACTTTGAAAAATCACGCATAATAGCAGAAACTAGCTGCGATTCTCATTACAGCTACTTATGCACCAATTCAGTAATGCTTGTGTTTACGCAATTTTTTCGTGCTATTTTTCCGTAATTAGATAAATCATATATATACTAAAATCAATGTGGTGTTGTACGCGTATATGAGCATATATTTATCGATATGGAAATTGTTATATTTTTTTATTTGAGTGATATGCGGAATACAACTAAATTAGGTAATTGGAGATAATGCTCCTAACCTAGAAAAAATTAGGGTTTTTTTAATACATATATATATATATATATATATATATATATATATATATATATATATGCCACACCAGCATAAAATATATTGATATATTAGAGGAATAAAATGAGTTCCAATAAGAGGATTAAAACAACTCCAAGGATAGTAATGGCTGTACCTAGAAAGCTAAGGATCACCATATCTATTGATGGCATGTGTAAGGTTCCTGGCATGCCCCTGTTAGCTGAAGTTCAAGCTCATGTTGACAATCTTACTATTCCTTCTTCTGCTTCTGTTGAAATGGATGGTGTCCATGCTCCCATTCCTTCGAATGAGCCTGTTGGTGAAACTGTGTCTGGCACATCAGAAATACCCAGGGAGACACCTCTAGAGCAAAAGGTACTTGAAGTTCCAGCACAGCCTGCTAACGCCGCAACACGAGAACCAGATCCGGATGCGATGGTTTTAGTTGAGCAGATTATCAAAGAAACTTTCGAATAATGTGGTTTTTGTTTTTAGAAATTGTTTATTTTGATTAATTTTTTTTAAATATTGAGAATGTTGGTATTATTGTGCTCGTTTAGTTTTATAAAAATATTGGTTCTTTAAATTCTTTGCTTGATATTTGTTTGTTAATCAATCATTTTTAATTAACTCGTTGAGTCAACACAATTCAGTGGTCTAAATACATTGTAGATTAGAATTATATGTGTATATGCCTCCACCAGTACCAAGTAGTTTTGTGGGTCAGTGGAATCATGTAGGTTTCACAGGACTCAATCTTGAGTCAAGTTATTACGGCTTTGACAGATGATCTAAAGCTTGTTATAACTTTTGTTGATAAACTTAGACTCAGTTATAGTGTTTGGGTGTAGGATATTGTTACCATTAGTGAATCAAGATTGTGGTATGTTTTGAGAAACAATCTCTGCCCTTTATATGAAAAGCGGATAGAATTAGGATTCGTAATATGTTCCCTTACCTTGTACCAGGATTCTAGTTCTGGATAGAATTCATATAATCCTTTAGTAAATTCATAGATCATATAATACATTTCAACATACCACAGTTTAACATACCATTGTTCCTTTCATTAGAAATCACAAAGACATCTCTAGCATACCAAATGTAACCCACTATATTCAAATCAACACAAAAAGAAACCGAAATTGCAATTTCATTAACCAGATTTACAAATACCTAGTCAAACCCACCAAATTTACAAAAATACCCTAATTCCTAAGTAGTTCCATTACAATCAAACCCATTCACAAGATTCACATCAAAACATGACCCAAAAACCTAGTCTGTAATTCCCTCAAACATCTGATAGATTAACTATTCATACCAGGAAAGACTAGACTGTTACCCCCCCTGCAAACACACACCTTAATTACAAACAAACTAAAACTTTTACCCGCTGCAAACACCTTAAAACCATTAAACCTTAAAACTTTTAACACCTTAACACCGTAAAAATGTTAGCAGTTACCATCTGCATAACAGTATCAAAAAAAAGCCCATCTGTTCCAAAAAAAAGAAAAACATCTGAATAAAAACATAACCACAAGAAAACATCTGTCAGCAGATTCAGCAATATGAGGAAAATCAGCAATGAGCAAAATGATCAGCAAACACCTACAAGATTTATTTGAATTTTCACGAAGAAGCTCTTAGTCCGATTTCACAAAATCGAAGCTTTCCCATAGAAATCTTGTTGATGTTCCAGGGATGATTATTCAGAATCATCACCGTTGTTCTCATTGCTCTGCTGACTGTTATCGTCGTCGTCGTCGATGCCCATCTCATGATCGCTGTAATCATTGTTATACTGACTTCCTATTTCAGTTGCACTTCCATAACCTCCATCACCTGCATCTTCACTTCCTTCATCATCTTCATTCTCTTCCTCTAAATTTCCAACCTCAACTGATTCACCATTCTCATCAATACCATCAATTGTTTCTCCATCAGAATCAATATTCAATCTCTCATTCACGGTTCTTGCAAAAAGCCTAGGGATTGCTTTTTCTGCTAAGAACCTTTCACACCATGCATCCTCAATCTTATTTTATCTTTTCCTCCTTTGTTTCTCTATCTCAGAATTTCTCGCATGATCATCACTTCTCTCAAAATCATTCTCTTTCTCTTCAGAATCACTTGAGGTTTCACTGCGGGTCTTTCTCCAAACAAATATGCTCCTTCTCCCCTCATCTCTATCCTCTCTTTATCTAGCTTTCCTCACATATCTTTCAATTCTCTTCCTCTTCCATTGTTCATACAGTGGAGCATTTTCCTGACGAACTCAATCAGACGATTTCTCTTGTCAATCTCTTGCTGCATAAGATCCCTCAAATTCTCCAACTCTCTAGTAGACAGAGTCTTGCCAACTTTCTTGACGAACTTAAAAGGTGCATAAGGCTGATTATCTCCGTTAGCATTGTTTCCTCCTAGATCACCCATTATCTCTAATCTATGTTTTCTTTTCTTAATTTCCTTGCCTAATTTAGGATGATTTTTGTATGTTTCGGAAATTCTCTGTTTAATTTCCTTTTGTAGAGAAGATGACATTAATAGTCATTTAAGGCATTCGGTGGAACGTCTAGTCCCTTAGAAATTCACGCCTATTCAAAGGCATGCGTAACAAGTCCTAAACCCATCATAACAACTCTTACACACCAACATTTCTAATGGGAGTGTACCAAATTAGTGGGTGGTGGGTTCCAAAATCATAAGAGAAAATTGGTTTTGCCTTGGGGATGGTACGCCCCCCACTAATTTGGTACACCCCCATTAGCCTAATTGCAGACTCTTCCGATTGTCAATATCTAATAAATCTGCCATTAAGGGGTTGATAGACAGTTCAACCAAACACTAATTATCATATTTGATTTTTTGGTAGATACTGCAGAGCCAGCACCTGCTGAGAGACATGATGTGGCGCTGGTGTACTGCATCTATAATGGTTGTGTTCACACCTGAAATGGCTTAACATTGATGAGATTTGTTAGGTGTACAAAAAATGGTCAAACATAAGGTCAATAAGCCAAATAAAATCAGCACATTTGTGTATATTTGGCATAATTATTTGATTTGTTAATTAGTTAACAGATGGGCCATATCTTGAACTGCAGCATGGTTTGGTTCAGGCATCATGTCATATATCAATACCCTGGTCCATGAGTCCTGACCAAAAAAAATAGGTCAAGCAAAATAAAATCAGCAATGTGCCACATCATGCCTAAATTTTAAAGAAAAATAAAAAGGTCTAAAGAGTTTCGAACCAACGACCTCAAACTTACTATAACTAAAGTGAACCACTGTGCCTTACTACCATTTTTGAAATTTGATTTCCCTTCAAGATATTTTCGATTTTTGTTGTTGTTGTTGTTTACTGCTTATCATCTATCCTGTTTACTGCTTAACATCTAAACTGGAGTACTTATTATTGTACTAGCTAATTCCTTTATTACTAGTGCCTTGGATATATAGTAGTATCTTTTCTTTACTACTTAGTCAACTGCATTGCACTATTTTACTCCCATTTCACATATTCTTAAAAGAAAACTAATAAATTAATAATATAGTACTAGCTAGTGCCTTGGAAGATCATAAATACTTGTTGGTGCAATTTTTTTGATTAAAATACTAATTCATATTCTTAGAAGCAATTCTAGCTAGCTCTTACAATTAAATTTGTATTAAAAGAATCGATCAGTATTTGTTTTTTAAATACTGGCCGATAATATAGGATTTTATCATGTTTGTGCCTTTAATCTGGACGAAACATGAAATATCAGTGATACATATATATGAATATCCGATAATATCGCATCATTGGTCGTATCGGACCGATCAGCTGATAACATTGGCAAGGACGTTTGGGGATCTTAGGTTATCAGGTGTAACTAGTTTATTTGATTGGTCGGCATTATGAATTCACGAATGACTATGATTGGATTCGTCGACAAGACTCGATATCCACATTTTTTACCAATGTCACTCTTGGACATGGCTTATTCAGCTAAACCAATTTTTATTTCGATGTCACGATCATAGAGGGTATAGTTCATCCAAATCTAAGTTTCCAAGAGTATTTCCACCAAGATAAATTGATTGATGGTAATTTTCCATTTTTTCCGATGTCACTCTTGAACGAGCTTGTAAACCATTTTTTATTTCGATGTCACGATCTTAGCAAGTGATTATCGTCCAAATCTAAGTTTCTAGCATATCTCCACCAAGATAAATTGTTTGATGGTAATTTTCCATTTTTACCAATGTCACTCTTGGACGAGCTTCTAAACCCCTGATTTTAATTTCTATGTCAAGATATATTAGCAAGTATATTTCATCCAAATCTAAGTTTCCGGAGATCACCAAGATAAATTGATTTAATTTTCTATTTTTACCGATGTCACTCATGGACGATCTTATAAACCAATTTATATTTCGATGTCACAATCTTAGCAAGTATAATTTATCGTCCAAATATAAGTTTACGGGGAATATCTCCACCAAGATAAATTGATTGATGGTAATTTTCAATTTTTACCAATGTCACTCTTGGACAAGCTTCTAAACCCCAGATTTTTATTTCGATGTCAAGATATCTTAGCAAGTATATTTCATCCAAATTTAAGTTTCCGGAGATCACCGAGATAAATTGATTTAATTTTCTATTTTTACCGATGTCAATCATGGACGAGCTTGTAAACCAATTTATATTTCGATGTCACGATCTATGGTAATTTTCAATTTTTACCGATGTCACTCTTGGACGAGCTTCTAAACCAATTTTTATTTATTTCGATGTCACGATCTTAGCAAGAATTTTTCGTCCAAATCTAAGTTTCCGGGGAGTATTTCCACCGAGACAAATTGCTTAATGTTAATTTTCCATTTTTACTGATGTCACTCTTGGACGAGCTTGTAAACCAATTTATATTTTTTCCAAGTTAAATTCCTTGATGTTAACTTTCCACCCAATTTTTTTATTTTATATTATACTGTATTTATTTATTTCCCAAAGCTATACTTGTTCACTAGACAAGTTATCATGCTTTACGTGGCTAAGCCAGAGGTTGAATCGTAAAGTGAAAGCGTGTGTCACGGTATAAAACACGAGCAAGGGATACTAGGAGAGTACTAATACTCGGCTTTTTCTTTTCCAAGTCTCTCTCTAAACTGAACCTAGGGTTTCAGTATCAAAAACTGAAAGTTTTAGTATCAAACTAGAGAAAATGACGGCTATAGTAGTAACTTCCTTCCGATTTCTTCTTCTTGATGATGAAGGCAACGAGATTGTTGGTTATTTTGGTTGCAAGGTTGTTCCTTGTTTTGGAGATGAAGAGGATGATGATTATGATGTTGTTGATGATGAAGAAGAGGAGGACGATGAAGAGGATGATGAGAATGATTCTGAGGATGATGATGATTTAGATGATCCAGAACACTTGTTTTGGTTTGGGCCAGCGCTTGAGGATGAAGATGAAGACGATGATGTTGATGATGATGATGATGATGATTGGCCATACAAAGATGTGGTTATAATTGTCGACAGCAGCAGTGAAGAAGAAGGGGATTCTAACTGATCTAGTCCTCTGTTTTCATGGTTCTGCTATGCAAGAATGGTATTGAATCACATCTTCATCCATCATCTTTTGTTTAGTTATATATATATATATATGTCGTTTTTTTTATGTTTAATTATTTTGTTTGTAAAGCTGCTTGTAAGTTTACTTTTTGTGAATGTTTAATATTTACAGATGTAATATTTTGTTTAGATTCCAAGTGCATATGTTGTTTAATTTATGTCCATAGTTCATCTGTTGGAGTATCAATCTTTTGATAAAACAGAATGAACTAGTAATATGTTTAAGGGGGCTTGGCTTAGAGATTTGGATCTGAAGAGTTAGGGTTAACCATGATTTTGTTGTGGCTTTGTTGTTAAAGTGATAGGATCATGAATATGTACTGAGTCTTGTATCAGAGTTGAAAAATATAGCCAAATTTTTCATAAATTACAATGCCAAATCTGACAAACTTAGCCAAAAAAAAAATCAGAATTGAGAGCACAATTGAATAATAGGCCTTTGATTGCTACATAATTTTGCTTACACAAACAAAATTAACATTCTAAAAATAATGTAAAGAACTTGAATTTAGTCTATGCCGAGTGCTCAACCATAAATTTGCTCGTCTTGGTTGCTTCCCATGTTCTTATTCATTATAACCATTATCCAAATGTTCATTATAACTTTTCTCAAATGCATCCCAAAAAGCAAAACCCTTAGGAGGAGGATCATCTTCAACATGGATCATTTTCTTAATATAAACTAATTCTCATTCTTCATCGACATACTCTTCTAGTATATCACCAATGTTTGCCACAAAGTCATGCCATGAACCAAAGACCTTCGGAGGAGGAGGATCATTATTAACAAGACCATTGGCAGGAACAACAAATTTCTCATTAGAACTCATCCTCTCAATTTATTTGTTCTTTTACTTATGAACGAGGTATCTAATTTCTTATTTCTAGGATCCAAATCTAGCTAAATATATTATTTTTTTCTATAAATATCTAGTATGCAAATCAAAATATAGTGGGTGGGTTATGTTTACCATGAATATAACAGACGAAAATCAAGGTGATATAGGGAAAGTGCGATTTTGCGGATTTTGAGAGACCCAGCAGAAAAATATTGCATTAGGATTCTAGGATTAGACTACTGATTGTCAGTTCTAATTAGACGCCTATAATCTTGCTGAAACCCTAAAGAAATGTCTAAATATACTGACACGTTAAGCATTCATGTCAATGAGATAGTACACTTTTTAAAATTAAAATTTTTCCTTCCTTATTTAACAAAATATTCCTTCCTTATTGAATCTCAGACGCAATTTTTCCTACTACATTATTACTACAATCATAATTGATTTTTTGTAAAATTCATAGACACCAGCACTTGTTGATCATGCACGGTTTACCAGGGTTTACGCGTTTGCAGATCCGGAAGAGCCATCCCCTGTTGACACGCATTATGTGACGCTGGTGTACTGCAATATGTTGATTTGATTAATCAGAACAGATGGGCCATATCTTGAACTGCAGCATGGTTTGGCTCATGTATCATGCCATTTCTCAAGTCCCTGACCAACAATTAAAATCAAAAAATGGTCAAATATAATAGGTCCCTTCACAATTGTGTATATTTATTTAATTTTAATTAGTTAACAGATGGGCCGTATCTTGAACTGCAGCCAGCATGGGCAACTACCAACACTATGTCAACAGCACCTGAGACATAATCTATTCTTTCTCCCAAACGAACGACAACCGAAATCTCTCTCGAATCCTTTCTTTTAATCCAGTTTCATCTTCATCAATTTCACACCCTAAAATCTCCATCACTCAATTTCGACTTAGAGTACAGAGTTTGGATTTGGTTGATTGATTGAATATTCAATCTTCTCTAACTTGTAACCCTAAATTCAAAGTTGGGTGAATTGAACGAACCACCACCAACATCACCAAGTTCGTCCTCTGCTTTCTAATCGAAGACTGGGTGAATTCATTGAATTAATTCCACGATGATTCCTTTGCATAGAATCATCAACCATTTTTTCAGGAGATCCAAATTAATTTTTTTCTAATCGAAGATTGCAAACTTCAGATTTGGGTAAAAAAATTCTGATTGAAGAACAATTTGAGGTAAGATTAATGGGTCTCATATGATAATTTGTTATAACTTTTACATTTTCCGGGGGTTGTATTTTCATTTTGCAGGTTTCTACTTTCACGTGTAAACCCAAAGTTGTTCAGGTTTTTGTGGAAGGATGACCCAAAACTAGGGCATCAACTGATTTCCCGCATAGTTTTTAGGCTCTCATTTCTCACTGAGTGATTATTATTCAAAATTTTGAATTGTATTGGTTTCCTTTAAAAACGATAAGTAATTGTTTGGTGAATTCTTTTTACATGTGCAGGTTCACTTCCTCTACAAAGGCACTTCGCATGTTCTGCTGGTGCTGATTCATGAGTTAATACCAAGGGATAGTGATCACCATTCCAGTAAACCTTCTTTACTATACTGATATGAACCGTGGTCGATTATTGTTTATTTATCATTTATTTTTCTTTTCCCTTTTTTCATCAAAGAAAGTTGATGGTTTAGACAAATGACTGCAATTGTTTAGTCTAAACATGTTGAATTGATGGTATTTGATTAGGATTATAAATTAAGGCGGGTCTCGATTTGTTACTTAGTGCATTTGTTTTTCTTTTAAAATCATTTTCAAACAGAGAACTCTGAAAGGTGATCTGAACTCTTAGCAAGGTACAAGAATGAGATGGATTGAGAAATATAGGTTAATGTATCAGGATCATGCACTTCAGTGACAACCTTTCTCTAGGATAGAAGCACTTTATGGGCACTAAATAAGGGTAGTCCTATGTATATTAGAGTCACTTCTTTGTTTCAATGGACCAATCTTCTTAATTATATCAAACTTGGCATCAACATATTTAATGGACCAATTTTCTTAGTTATAATTGTCTGCCCTAGTTACCCTGCACATTATCTATTTCTGCTTCGTTACAATATGCTTCAACAGAAATTGGTATCACCCTTTGTTTATCTTATGAAATTGGAATAACATTCAAATATGGAAATGTATTCATTATATCCATTTCATGTTCTGGATTCCTTGCAGGTGAAAGTATTAACCAAGGCTTCCATAAATTTGGATATCGGGTGCGAGAGTGTGAGGCTTAGTATGATGGGTATACAAGGAAGAAACCAACTTCCAGGATATCGTAGGTTTCTACTTCAATTAAGGTGACCTTACAAGGTAAAGATACACTAGATTATTTCTAATGCTTTTTTGGTGGCCCATGATTACATTGCTATAATTCTCCTGTAATCCTAGTTAATTTTTTTTCTTTTTTCTCAGTGATTTTCAGATATCTGTTGTTGTGGGGTAGCTTTGCATAAGGCAGTTAGCTTATACACAGGAAAGAATCGATTAACTCTTATGGGAACATCGATCTAAGGATAGATTTACGTTCAATCGATCTCTCATAGAAGTATCGACACTGATTCATAATCTTGGAAATGCAAATCTGGGTTATCTTCATGTAAGATTCATTTTGGGGTTTCTTGGAGTTTCATCTGTAGAAAACTTCATCAACAACAATGAATCATTTGATTCTTCTGTGAAAGATCAATTTGGCCTAGATTTAAGTTTAACCGATCTCTCATAGAAGTATTGATAGTGATTCATAATTTTGGAAATGCAAATCTTGGTCATCTTCATCTAAGGTATTTCTCATTTATTCATTTGGGGGTTTAATGATTTTACAAATTGGAGGTTACACACTACTGATTTGAATGGTACAATTTCTGATAGTGATTATGAACATCTCCATCTTTCAGATTTTATGTTTATTATGTTGTTGTGAATTGTATCCTGTTTTGAGAATGTATTGGTGATTATGAACATCTCAATTGCATGATTTAATACTCCACCAAGTAGTTTTATATGTCAGTTTACAGATGATCTTAAACTCAGACATAGTATTTGGTTGTATGATGTCAGCATTGATGAATAAAGCTTGTATTCTGTTTTGAGAAGCAGCATCTCAGGAGTCACTATGATTTGTATTCACTGTCAGATTGTAGAATTAAATTAGGTGTGCATAAGGCTCCACCAAGTAGTGTTCATGTCAATTATGTGCAAGTCGAATACGATGCAACCAAGACAATCCAATTATTATTAGTCATGTATTTGACAGAAGATATAAAGATCAAACATATATGGATGTTCGTAATTTGTCCCTTTGCCAGATTGTAGATTAAGACTAGGTTTGTATATGCCTCTCTATCAAGTGAATTAGACTGGATAGAAAAACACTAAAAGTGACTTGTTGTCAGTATGCATTTCTTTTCAATACATCTTAGTCTTGTACATGATCCAGTTCTTTGATTGTAGTTTTAGTTTCTAGAATACACCCTGCATCTCCAACATTATCGACGCACAATTATTGGACAATATAAATAAGCTGACTTCGTCATATTGCATTTAAAAAAGTTACAACCGTTCTGTTCATTCAGTGTTGCGCAACATTTACATGTTCATAAACTTAAACATACCCATTTACAAGTATTTCACCATCTTACCCACAAAAAATATAAATATCAAAAAGAAAAAGAAAAAAGCAAAATAAACATAACATTCCCCTGCATTTTCAGTCTCCATTGCCTGAACCAAAAAAAAAACATGATTCAGTGACTTACCATTTGCATTAGACCCCTCTCCATTCGAATTCTTCTTTGTACTTTGATAATAGTTATTTCTTAACATTATGTCATTGTTTTCATTCGAGCACTTACCCAAAAATCCACAATCTCTCTACAGAAGAATTCAAATGTCGACAAGGATTACTCATTGTCATATGCATCACTCGGAATCAGAATCATCAGATTCATCTTCCTCCTCATCAGACCCCTCTTCTTCCTCGCCTCCTCGCCAGACCCCTCTTGCTCCTCATCAAACCACTCTTCCTCCTCGTCTTCATCTGCATCGTCCGCTTCAGAATCGGTCTTTTGGGACAACACTGCATCATTAATCCCAAATATCTCATCTTCGCTAAAATCCTCAATCTTCACTCTTAGGGCAGATTCTGTATCACTTCGATACCCAAAAAAAGCATCAGGCTCTTCATCTTCGGAAGCATCACTGTCATTTTCTTTCTTCATTACTGCCCTTTCATCCAACCTCATCTTTTTAGCATGCACTTCCCAGAACTTCTCCTCCTCTTCTTCATCTTTGAAAAGATAAAAACGATGCTTGTTTTGCAAAATCTGTACCGGTTTTTCAACTGGTTTCTCTTATGATTTGATTACATCCACTGCAGCATGCATCTCTTCCCAGAGTGGTGGGACTTCAATATCATATAACAAGTCATTTACTCTCTTGTGTACCTTCTCCAGATCATCCTTGGTCATCTTCCCAATCATCTGCATAGTGGCTGATAGCCTTTCACGTCTTTCTTTCTCTTATAACTCTTTCAATAGTTGTTCTTCAGTCATGGGGGCTTTACCCTTTCGTCCATGTTGATCATCATCACCAGCCATTTTGATTGATTTGATTTGATTGATTTGATTGAGAAAAATTCAGAAAACAGTAATCTCCCTCTACAAATTCTCTCTCTGAATTTTTTTGCTATCTGACCCTTTGGTTTCCCTGTTAATCCCTTTGGTTTCCCTGTTTATTCTCTCTCAGGAATAAACTATATTCTTGTAGGGTCACGGCTATTCCCAAGAGAAAGCTTTAATCGAACACGTACGCTAGTCTAATTGGCACCTATTCTAACCCATAATGTCATAATGACGTGATAAACCTAGGTAAAATGACATGTTGGTTAATTAAAGTGCTTTAACGAAAAAAGAATAAAAATTTATTTCCTTCTCTTACTTGCGCGGGAGAAAGACTGGAAGAGGCGAAATAGAGAAACCTTGGGTAAGGGATTCTTTCATTCTCTTATCAGATTAAATTCAAACTTACTTGTTTAATTTCATGAATGGGGGATGTTTTTATTAGTTTGAAATTACTATTGCTAGGGTTTCAGGTATATACCTTTTCCAAAAATAAAATCGTTTTCTACTGTATTATGTAAACCTAGGGTTCTGTCAATTTTTAAAGTTTTTTTTTTATCTTGGCTGTGATTCTATATCTTAGTAAGAATTTTAAGAGTTTTTTATTGTCAGGGTTTCTTTTGTTTTGTTCAGGTCCTTCATATTTTTATGATCATAAACCAATTTAGGTCTTTCATATCTTAGTATTAATTGGTTAAAACAATTGATGTTTTGTGTGATTTTTGTGAGGAAAAATATGGAATTTGGTTTAGGTTGAGTTAATTTTTGTTACTAGTAGATGTTAATGGATTTAGGAATTAGCTTTTGTTGTTGTAAGGAGTAAAATTTACATTGTATATTAGGTCGGCGTTGTTATATAGCTGGAAAGGAGAATATGTTACTGTATTCTATCGATTTTGTTTTTCTTCACTTCGCAGCGGTGTTCTATCATGCTAAGCAATTGGTTTAACAGGGAAGAAGGCGTATTTGAAACTCGGCGTTCGATAAGCAACGCACGTGCACTCCACTTGTAGCCTATTAGATAACCTACTCATTTCCTACCTCAACATATAACAAATGGCATCGTTTGACTCCGCGGAAGATTTGGCAATCACCAAAGCATGGGAAGCTGAAAGTCGAGTTCTAGATCGCTCCGCGACCGAGACCCTTTAGGAGAAGATACATAAAAAATTTAGCCAAGATTATGGGAACCCGAAAAGAAGAAGTGTTCAACAAATCAAGGATAGGCACAACATCATCCTAGATGTGGTACCTGGGTTTTTTAAAATCAAACACCGGATCTGGCATGCAAGATACCTGAGCTTGTCCCCTCTACAACTTGTACATATCTTTATGGTTTATTCGGCACAATACTTTTTTCAATTTATATGTAACCAAATAAGTTTGTGTGTTGTTTTTGTAGCACGAAGCCGTTAAAGCGCGCTACTTAGAGGAAAAGGGGGAAGCATTCACATTTGATGAAATCGTTTACTTCATAGTATTCATATTTTCGGAGTACCAACAGCTACGGAGTACCACCAGAATTCAATGCTGGGTGAATTGGACTCCATACTCTTATTTGGCTTCCAGATAGCAAAGGCCAATTCTCTGTTAAGAGTGTCTATAATGTGTTGTCTAGTGCATATAATACTTTTGCAGGTACTAATTATATTTCTCCACAGGTATGGAAAGCTTTGTGTAAGTTAAATTATTTTTTTGGAAGTGCTTAAAAGATATAGTCCCAACAAGAGATAAACTAGCTAGATGTGTAAATGATATTGAATTGCATTGCAGTTTGTGTAATCATCCTGTGGAATCCAGTATTCACATATTCCTTGAATGTTGTTATGCTAGATCTATTTGTTTGGTTTTAAATATCAATGTTAGTAATATTATGGTACAACATTGTTCATTTAGGAGCTAGATTCTCTCTTGGTTTTCTGCAGGAAATAATATTACCTTTGGTGCAGGAATTACTAGACATGAGATTAATAAATTGCTAATGGTTTCGGTTTGTACTATTTTTTTTTTTTTGAACATGACTCCAAATAGGACAATGTCAATAGATGGCATTGTGCAGCCGCTAAGATGGAAACCTCCTGATAATGTTTACAAATTTTGATGCTTCTTTTAAGTTAGATTTATTACAAGGTGTAATGGGGATAATAGTGAGGAATTGTGAAGGTAGTTGCATTCTGGTGCAAGGACAATGCTTCTATGGAGGAATGAAGATAGGAGTTGAAGCTGATGAGCTGGAATGTAAGGCTATGCTGGCAGCTGTTACTCTGGCACAGACTTTAATCATGTTATCTTTGAATCAGATTGTCAAACTTTAATAAATTCCATCAATGATCAAACCTATTATGTTAATTGGATGAATCAAGCTTTGGTTTTAGATATTAATTCTAATTGGACAGAACACACAAATATAATAGTGTGTTTTAGTTCACTTAATTCTAATTGGGGCCATAGCTTCTTCCAGTTCTTAAGAAATTTTTTTCAACTGCACCAACACGTACTCCACTTTATACAAAGATAGTTTTTTACTTTAGTACCGTTATAACAACTGCAGCAACACGTACTCCGCTTTTTACATATCATTTTGATTTATTTATTTTTTGATTCATTTTGATTTATTTTCTGAATTCGGGTACGAACAAAAAAAATCTTCAGTATGGAATGAATATTAATTGCATCGCATCTAACTCCGGCCTTTTAGAGCCGTCAAAGCAAAAAATTATGCAGCAGGATAACAAGATTTGACTGGAAAATTATAAACATATAACGTGCAACATGCAAATTGAAGGATATTTACCTTCCTATTTTACCAAATTATTTACGATATACACTTAAATATTTTTCCAAATTATTTATTAGTAAAAGATATTACCAAATCTCCATTTATCCTCCGTGTTCATCTCTCTCGTCTTAAATCATTTCATGTTTCTGCTCTTAAATCTTCTAACCTCCCCCTTGAAAACAAAACAAGTTGTTTACTTTGATCATCTGACTCATCTCCTGGATAAACCATATATTCCCCTGTCAGTTTTGCTTTGCGGATTAATCGGATCGACCATGTAAGTAATTCTTTTCAGTACTGCTTTGTTAACTGAGACTGTAACTCTAATGGTCATAGTAGGGTAAATATTTTCTTCACATGCAACTTTATGTAGGTAGATAACCTCTGATTATTTGTATGATTCATATATGATAACTGAACTCACATTGTGATTTGTGATTACTCTTTGTGACAAGTTTTATTATTTGATAGTTTTATTCGGAGCACAATAACATTTTTACAAGGTGTTGACAAGTTTTTTCTCCTTCTAGGTATTTGAGAATTCATAATGGATCCTAGAGTAATGGATAAATCTTGGATGTATACGGATAGAACCCAATGCCGTTATCAAGACGGAGACGATGCATTTATAAAGTTTGCTACGCATACATACCAACAGGATATTGCGAATGGGAAACGGAAACCATACGACAAGGGCAAAGTTAAGTTTCTATGTCCATGTGTGAAATGTCTCAATCTCTACGTGCACAAGGCAAGTACAGTTAAGTTTCACTTATATTCTTCTGGATTCATTCAAAATTATGTCGTATGGACTAAGCACGGAGTAGGAGATGAGTCATCATGGTGGACACTTCTGGATGGTAATGGCAACGACGGTCCGCACTCCGATGAACCAGCACATGATGCAGAGACTATAGAAATGGTTAGTGTTTTATTAGGAGATAAATTTTCAAAGGAATCTGAGAAGATGCAACGGATAGTCAATGATGCTGGGAAACCCCTATACGAAGGATGTGCGGATTTTACAAAGATATCTGCAATGTGAGAACTTTTTAACTTGAAGAGCAAGCATGGAGCTTCCGACAAGTTCTTTAATGAACTTCTACCACTGTTACAATTCATTCCCCCTCCAGGAAATGAGATGATGAAAAGTATATATGAAGCTAAGAAGGTGATGAGAGATTTGGGTTCAGGTTACGTAAAGATACAATTATGCATCAATGACTGCATTCTCTATAGGAAGAATTACAAGGATCACATCAAGTGTCCCACCTGTGGGGAATTAAGATGGAAAGTTGACGACACCACCAAAGAGGTGCATGAAAAAATTCCAGCAAAAGTCTTGTGGTATTTCCCAATTATCCCAAGACTAAAACGGATGTTTCAATCAAAGAGAATTGTCGAATATTTATTATGCCACGAATCCAGTAACAAAGAAGAGGGTGTTTTAAAGCACCTGGCGGACTCACCAGCATGGAAAAATATAGACGAAAGATATCCCGTAATTCGTGATGATGCTCGAAATCTGCGGCTAGGCATTTCGGCTGACGAGGTTGACTTAAACAAAGGCATGAAAAAACAACACAGTGTGTGGCCAATTCTGACAGTGATTTACAACCTTCCTCCAGAGTTGTGTATGAAGAGAAAGTTCACCATGCTGTCATTAATTATCGATGGGGGGCCTTTTAAGGACATTGATGTTATGTTAGAACCGTTTGTCGAGGATCTCAAGGAATTGTTTGAGGGAGTCGAATGTTTTGATGCGCTGAAACAGGATATGTTTACTCTACGTGCGGTTGTTTTATGGAAAATAAATGATTACCCGGCTCTCGGTACACTGTGCGGTTTCCCCTACCAGGGACGAGACGCATGTAAGGTGTGTTGGAGAAATACTTATTATCTCAGGCTAAAACATTGTAAAAAAGAGGTTTATATCGGTCATAGAAGATACCTACCATAGAATCATCCATTCAGAAGTCAGAAGGGGTCAACGGAAAAGAAGAAAATGAAAAGGCTCCGGAACTTATGACCCCGTCAGAAATATACAATGAGGTAAAGTCTATAAAGAATAAATGGGGATAGGGACGGAAGAACATTGTGGTGTAATTCGTGCAGGATAACCTTGGAAGCGGTGGAAATATGAAGAGAACGAAAAGACCATCGACCAAAGAAAGGGGAAGGGAAAGGATAAGGGGAAGGGTAAGGAGAAGGAGACCGACAGGCCCTATTGGAAAAAGTTCAATATATGGTTCTGGCTCCTCCCCTACTGGCGGTATCATGTTTTCCACCATTTCATAGATTTCATGCACGTCGAAAAGAATGTATGCGAGAGTATCGTTGGAACATTGTTGAACAATGAATTTGAGTCGAAAGACCACCTTGCTGCTCGAATGGACCTGAAGGAGATGGGTTTTAGAGATGAGTTGCAACCTCGGGAAAATGGCAAAGGGGGATATATACTAAAGGCAGCATGTCACTCATTAAGCCCGGAGGAAAAGGACGAGTTATGTGCAACATTATCCGAGATAAAGGTTCCACAAGGGTATTGTTCAAACTTTTCAACCCTGGCGAATTGAAAATATCGAAAGCTTATCGGACTAAAATCGCATGATTATCACATGCTAATGCAACATTTTCTGCCCATTGCGATTAAATCAATTATGCCGCAGCCAAAAAGATATGTTATTATCAGGTTTTGTTTATTTTTCAGGGCAATATCTAGCAAAGAAATCAAGGTGGCAGAGTTAGAAAAATTGTAGTCGGATCTCGTTGTGACGTTTTTCTTGCTCGAGAAATACTTTCCTCCATCCTTTTTCGACATCATGGTTCATTTAATTGTACATCTTACCAGGGAAGTGCAAATTTGTGGTCCAGTGTTCTTTCGATGGATGTATCCGTTTTAAAGGTGCATGAAGGTCATTAAAGGGCATGTGCGAAACAGAAACAAACCTGGAGGAAGCATTGCTGAAGGGAACCTTGCGGAAGAGACAATTGAGGTTATCACTGAGCACCAACAAAGCATGAATGATATCGTCGGAATTCCACCAGACAAACTCAACACATCTGACACTGGCGAAGATTCTTATTATTCCAGGGGAAAACCAATGTCAAATTCTAAGTTTCCTCGTGTTGATAAGTATCTGTTTGATAAAGCGCATTTCTATGTGTTGCGGAATTCGCCTGAAGTTGATCCTTACATTGAGTAAGTATAACTAGATCCATCCAAATAACCTCATTTTTTATTTAGTTTTTGATTCTGTGTCCGAATTTCTGTAAAGATAATAACATTAATCATTGCACTATCCAGCCGACTCCAGAATTTTTCGAAGGAGAAATATATTGGTATGAATGATAAACATCTAGATCAAAAACATCGTGAAGAGTTCGCCAAATGGTTACAAAAAGTGGTAAGATTTTGTAGAAAATGTCACTCTTGTTATGTAACTTTTGCGTTGAGACGGAGGATAATCTTTATAATGTATTTCAGGTTGAGAGTGAGTGTGCAGACTCTAGGGAAAACTTCAATCAGGACTTAAGGTGGCTATCAATCCCAATGGATACCTGTTTCGCACAAAATCTCATGAAGTTTCCGTTAACCAGAATAGCGGGGTTTACGTACAGGCAACTGACACGCACATTAGAAAAACGGGGATTACCCTTAATCTGGCGGGTTATTATGGTGTTCTACAAGAGATGTGGGTGCTGACATATCATACGCTGAAAATGCCACTTTTCAGGTGTAAATGGGTTACCAAATCAGGGGTCTCAAAAGACAAACTTGGCTACATTTTGGTTGAGCTTGATAAGTTGGGACTCCAGGATGATCCTTTCATTGTAGCCTCCCAATCTAAGCAGGTATTTTATGTGCCAGACCAGGAAAATAAAAAAAAAAAGTCTATTATGTTAGGTGCACCTACCCAAAGTTGTAAATATGCTGGTGATGAAGTCGACCAGGAATTCAGTACGGCAGTTATTTGTCGGAATGAGTATAAATTGCCTAAGGTAGATAAACTTGACCTGCAAAAGACATCCAGGGATGATTACTATCGGGACGAAATTAAGGGTAGAACTGCAAGGAAAGCACCAGCACCAATAGTAGTCCATGCTTCTCAAACGACTGCATCTGACCAACCATTTCCAAGGACTAAGCGAGCCAGGTGATAGAATGTAGTTGTTTGTGTTTTCTAATAGATGAATGATTAGGTTGGAACATTTTTTGGTTTTTCTTCAAGGAACTGGTTAGTATAAATTATATACTCTTAGCCTTTGTTTTTGGTTTTGGGTTATACAATTTTGGTAATGATGATCATCATGGTACTGAATTTGGTACAAATTTAAGTCAGCAGTTTGGAATTTCCTGTTAACTAGAGAATGAATGTATGGATTGTTGAAAAAAATTGATTCTTAAATCATGGTGGGGTTTGTATGCAGATGGGTTTTAGCAATGTTGGATGAGTTTGGATTTGGCTATACTGATTGTTGAATTAATATTCTGTCATGTTAGGATTAGTAGTCATAGTATTAGGCTTGCACATAGATTTTCTTTTATAATTGGGCCTAAAATAGTCTTTTAGGATCAGCTTTCATCTGAGTGGGTATGCTGTGAAGAGGCCTCTGAGTCAGATGGTCAAAAAAATTCCCCCCATGTTGAGTAGAGACTTCAAGCGGGTTGAGATTCACGGGTAATATCCATTGATTTTTATACAGGGTCCAAACCGCATATGTGGTAAATTTATGAGCACCAAGTGTTTGTTGTCGCTGGGTATGAGCCAATGAGATGAAGTTGATTTTGCTAGGCCAAGGAGAGTAGCCAGTAGGCTTGCCAAATTGTGTCATTGTACAAGTCCAATCTCTAGGAGTATAGATCGCAGCGCCATCTCGGATGATTGACGGTTGTGATTTGAGGATTGTTGCTCTTCCCAGACCGAATAAAACTATAGAGAGAAGCAGTTATTTCAGTTTCTCAGTCAGTTTTCCCATAGAAGAACCAAGCAAACATTTTAGTTTTTTATGTCGGGTAGCATTCCAAGGAAAAAACAACCTTTCATTACTAGTGAAATATATGGAGGGAGAAAACCGATCCAATGAAGGAGTTCAAGGATAACTAAAGAGAGCCAAATTGGTTCAGTCCAAGCAACAGGTAAGTGATTTTCCAATTCCAGAGGAATTTGGTATTTATTTTATTTTAAATAGATGATTGTGAATATGAGTATTGATTTTGAATAAAACTTGTGTGATGTTGCATAAAAATTCAAGAATGAGGCTGTAGAAGTGAGTGGATCTGCTCCCAGAACTTGTAATTGTAGGAAGCATGGCTATTCTGGAGGAAATATTGCAAATGAGAGTTTTGTAAGTGGTGGTGAATGACATGAAGTGGCAGGGGAAGGTGTGCAGCAACACCATGGAGAGCGAGGTCGTATGGAGAATGGGAAACTCGTTGGTGTGAAGGATGGCTGGGTTTTGTTTGCACTGCATCCTGATCGAGGCAGGTTTGTTATAAATGAATGGGGGATCAGCAGGTTGTCTGCGGCTGTGCATGGTATGGTTTTTTCTCCACACCAATTCCTGAAGATGCCAAAGCGCAGATACATGAGAATGATTCCCTCCCTCTCCCTGTTGGTGATGTCAACTTTTCTAATTTGTTCATGCTTGCTCCTGAGATTCGACAAATGGCTGCAGATGTTGCAGGGACAGCCAGAGCAGGCCTTGGAGAGATTACTCATCCCCATGAAGTACCAGTAAGTGATCCTTTGCCCGCTGGGGTTAGTTCTAGAGCTTTTGCCCGAGTACCTAGAGCTGCTGCAACCAGACCTGCAAAGAAAGCTGCAAGTGCATCTGGAAATGCATCTAGAGATGCTAAAGATATCTAGACAGGTAGATTTTAAGGCATGCCTCTGAGTGAAGGTAAGGATTATAATGAAGACTTAAATCAACAATAATAGAAATGCAGGTGTTAAACTGATTATGGTAATTATCTAAATTATGAGATAATATTGTGGTATGTGAAGTTAAAGTTGGTTTTCTGGGTTTTTTCTTGAAGCAATTGAACATGCTATTAAGGTTAATAGATAAAATTGTGCACTTCTTTCCATAGTAGATTAGAAAGGATTTAAAATAAGACCAGTAGGTAGAAATGTTAAACTTAGCATGAATGAGATAGGTAGCATAAGTATAATATCTTCTCCTTAAGGGGGGAATTCTTATAATATGATTTAGGGGATGCAATATAGTACTAGAGTTGAGAAGTGACTTACCTTCAAAGAGCTGAAACATGGTTATGGAGAGATTCATACCAGAGATTAGAGTAGAATTTTCCAAGCATTTCCCCCATTTGATCAGATGCCTGGAAAGTCTCAGAGAGAAGGTAAGGATTTGTTGTAGAGAGTAGTTATAGTCATCCTTTAATCCACAACCATCCTTAGGATCAAAGTTAGAGCATTGGTCTAGACGGGGTATCTTCAGAATATCAGCATTGGTGCGTGGAGAATAGGCGTAATCATAATTAGATTGGGTTTTGATTTAACAGATCTTGAATTGCAGGGGGAAAAAATTCTTTGGTTTCTTGCAATTGAAAGAAATTCTGTTTCTAAGATCAAATAAGACAACTTCAGTAGATTGAACTTTGATACTGAAATTGTGGTGAGAGATTTCCATGGAACGGGAGTGACCAGCTTCCAAGTTAGAGTAACTAGTGATTTGGGTGCTATTTTCGTTTCCTGTGTTGTAAGTGATGCTAATGATGCTTGTGACTCTTGTGATTCTTGTAATGCTAGTGATGCTGATAGTGATGCCAGAGCTGCTTGTGATTCTTACGATGAGAGTGAACTGTGTATGATTAGTGAGGTGAATACAATTACAATTCCAATGATTTTGGTGATTTAAATGATCCATCGGACCAAAGAGAAGAGAAGAATTAAGATTTCGTGTCTAAATTGCAATGATTTTGCAATTTAGTTTTTTCAAAACACTAATTTTAAACATCTAAAAATGGGCAGCTTGGTGGATTGATACGTTACCTAACTCCTTCGAGGTCATGCGTTCGAATATGGGAAAAAGCTTTTTATTAATTTTTTCAAAACGAACTTTTTAGACACGCTATAAAACCGGCGTGTCTATAGAACGCACACTATGGAAACACATATAATAGTGTGTCCAAAAAAGGAACTTTTTGGCCACACTTTGAATTTGGCGTATTTATTAAAATGTTGAGTAGTTGAACCAGTTTAGTTTTTTCAAAACACTAATTTTAAATATCTAAAGATGGGAAGCTTGGTGGATTGATACGTTACCTAACTCCTTCGAGGTCATGCGTTCGAATATGGGCAAAAGCTTTTTATTAATTTTTTCAAAACGAACCTTTTAGCTACGCTATAAGACCCGTGTGTCTATAGAACCCACACTATGGACACACATATACTAGCGTGTCCAAAAAAGGAACTTTTTGGCCACACTTTGAATTTGGCGTGTTTATTAAAATGTTGAGTAGTTGAACCAGTTTAGTTTTTTCAAAACACTAATTTTAAACATCTAAAGATGGGAAGCTTGGTGGACTGATACGTTACCTAACTTCTTCGAGGTCATGCGTTCGAATATAGGCAAAGCTTTTTATTAATTTTTTCAAAACGAACTTTTTAGCCACGTTATAAAACCGGTGTGTCTACAGAACACACACTATGGACACACATATACTAGTGTGTCCAAAAAGGAACTTTTTGGCCACACATTGAATTTGGTGTGTCTATAAATCGTACACTATGGAGACGCATATAGGGCGTGTCTATAAATCGTACAATATGGACACGCATATACTGGCGTGTCTATAAATCGTACACTATGGACACGCATATACTGGTGTGTTAATCAATCATACACTATGGACACGCATATACTGGCGTGTCTAATGAACCAACTTTAAAACCACACCTTAAATGGCGTGGCTAACCTTTTGGACACGCCACAACTACCTAATGTGGCCATAGACTGATCTATAAACACACCCAATCAAAAATTTAAAGTTAACGTGACTAAACGGTTGATATTTTGACACGCTACTAGCCCTGGTGTAGCTGAAAGCACTTGTATTAACACGCCCATTGAACATGGCGTGTCTATAGGGTAGAAGTATACCATATAGACACGCCAAAACCAAAAAGGTGTGACAGGGAAATTTATATCTGGCATGGCTAAAGGCCATTTCTGTACTAGTGTTACTGAGTTTAATAAATAAAGAATGTTTCTTGAGTATGGATAGTGCCATCTTTAGATGCTTCTTGTGAGTCTCCATGTCAGGATGTATATTAGGATATCATCAAAGAACACTATGATGAACTTCCTTAGGTATGGCTTGAAAATGTCATTCATCAGTGTTTGAAAACTTGCAGGTGCATTGGTCAACCCAAAGGGAATAACAAGAAACTCATAATGACCTTGGTGTGTATGGAAAGCAGTTTTAGGAGTGTCAGATGGGTACACCATGATTTGGTGATATCCTGCCCTTAAGTCTATTTTAGTGAATACCCTTCGCCTTTGAGTTCATCTAACAATTATTCTATCACTTGGATGGGGTATTTATCTTTAATAGTGATTTCATTAATCTTCCTATAATCCACACAAAACCTCTACCCTTCATCCTTCTTTTTGACCAACGAAACTGGTGATGAGAATGGACTGTGGCCTGGCATGATAATTCCTGTGTTTAGCATCTCTTGAACCAATTTTTCTATTACTCCTTTCTGCACATAAGGAATTCTGTAGGGTCTTTGATTTGGAGGTGTGGATAAGGGTTTGAGAGGAATGTGATGGTCATGGGCTCTGATAGGTGGTAGTGCATTATGCTCTTGAAATAAGAAATAATAGGACTAGACAATAGGTTATAGGCACTCAGGAATTTTACTTGTTGAGTACTCATCAGTTATGGCATACAGATGACCCATTATTCCATGTCTGTCTTTATTAAACTACCTATTGCAAGCACTTCTTGACATTAGAGAAATTTTGGCAGCTTCAGTGTTACCCTATAAGGTAACTTTCTCTCCATCTTTAGTGAAGGTTATAGTCATATGCTTGAAATCAAATTTCACAGGACTAGTATTCTTCATCCAGTCAACACCCAACACCATATCACACCCTCCTAAAGCCAACAACCACATATCAAAATTAAACTTGTGGCCCTGCATGCTCCAACTGAATTTAGGACATTTAGCATCACTGAGTAACTTATTACCATCTGCCACAACAACTTGAAAATATGAAGTTGGTTCAATAAAGGCACCACTACACTTGGCTAGTTCAGGGTCCATGAAATTGCCACTGTCCACCAGTATAATAATGGACCTTCCATTCCTAGTCTTGCCTTGAACTTTTATTGTGTTGTGAGAAATGTTACCTGACATGGCATGTAATGATATTTGTACTTCTTCCTTCAGCTCTTGAATCAAGGGAGAGCTGCCTGGTGACTCCTCTTCAGATGTACATTGTTCTTCATCATCTCCCACTAGCATGAACAGTTTCCGTTAAGTGCACATATGTCCCTGAGTATGCACACCATCACAATTATAGCATAAGACTTTTTCACGCCTTGATCTCATTTCAGCATATGTGAGCTTCCTGATTGGAGATAGCTTTGGACTGCTCATGTTCTCTGTGGAAGGGAGTTTGTCTTCGGTGAAGTGGCATATCCTCTACTATTGTTGCTACTAAGGATAGAAAATGGAGGCAATTTTGGAATATATCTGACTCTTCTAGTTGTCTTATCCAGTATGGATTCTTGCATTCTGTCCAAGTACATAGCCTTCTTAAGGCTTTTAGAGGAGAACATTTGAACTGTCAATCTTAGTTCTTCTTTTAGCCCACCGACAAAGCTGGAGGTGAAATATTCATCTTTCAAGTGCTTATTCTTAGCAAGCATAAGGGATTTAAAGTCTTCAAAAATATCTTAATACTTTATCATTGCACCATCTTGACTCAACTTATTGAATTCTCCAACTATATCATCATGACCCAATTCTTGGAATCAAAAGTTTATATCAGAAGAAAATTCTTCCCATACAATTATATCCTTCCCTTCTTGATAGTCTTGAAACCAAATACCAGCCTTACCTTCTAAGTACAAGGAAGCTAACATGACTTTCTGTTCCTCATCTATCATATGTAACTAGTTCTAGAAGAACTTTCTGCACTTCCTAATCCAAGATCTGGGGTTTATACCAATGAATTTAGAAGATTCAACTTTGGTTTTCTGTGGATTAGAAAATTGAGGTGAAATTTGACGATTACCTCTTATATTACTTCGGTTTGCAGATCTTTCATGGGATAGATGTCCTTGTAGTGTTTGCAGCAGACCCTCGCTGGTCTTCAGCTTGTTTATGATTCTTTCCTCCATCGCCTATACCTAAGTGTGTATGGATTTGTTGATACTGCCTGGAGACTCATCATACTTCCTAAGAATCTCTTCATGACTCTTTGTTAGAGAATTGCTCGGTTGAACCCAGCAAGCGTTGGTATGTCATGTTTGGTTGTCATATTTTAGTGAATCAAAACTCATGTTAAGAGTCGCTTGATTATGTACTAGAGTCAACTTCGTATAGGTTAGTTTGAAAGTATTAGGATATGAGACATTACAAGTATTGCGAAGTCTTGAAGATGTGAAGAAGCAAGGATCTACAACAACAACAATCATCCTTCCACTTGAGGTTAGTGATATTTGACTTGAACTGTTTCATTCTCTAACGTATATTTCAAGTCGTGCACATTGAAAACATAAATGAGAAGCATATTTGAACTCTAGATAGACAAAGTATTAAGGAATACAATACGAGGTTTATTGCTTAACCATTAAACTTTGTAGATAAGACATCGCCATAATCATTTGAATGTTATTGTGATTATGTATGGGTATGAGGTAAGGATTTCATCCTAGGGAACAATGTTTACATGTGTTCTAAGGAAGTAAGTTCATAAACTTGTTTGTGGACCGAAAAGGAAACTGCCAGGTGTTATTGGTTTTGTTATTCATTGCATATATTATGAACAACCAGTATGTGTGATTGAGTATAACCGCTCACAGCTTGTTTGTGTTCTTGGTAGAACTATTCACAAAGGCCTGACTTATGTATTAGTATAACTTTTATTAGTAAAACCGATCTTAAGTAATCACCTTTGGTATGATCGTGTTTGTGTGTCTGACCAAATATGGGAAAGGGGAACGGATCCTAGTAAGAGGTGCAGTACATCACAAGGGGAATCGATCCTTGTATGGGGTGCAGCAAGGTTTATAGCATAAAGATGAAACGATCCTATGGACATGTGCAACACATTTTTAGGCAAAGGGGAACCAATCCTATGGACTTGTGCAACACATATAAGTTAGATACCATATATATGTGGGGAACCGATCCTAGTACCTAGTCAACCGAATTTTGGAAAGCTAGTGTGACTATGCACAGTACTCACATGGAGGTAGAACCGAAACTTGTTTTGGTAAAACCGTTAAACCCATGATTGTGATTGAATGTTGGTTTGATCAATCACATAATTCTTGAAAGTCAGATGAACCAAGTCTAAACTTGTTTGGAAGTGTGGCAAATCGGTTTCAAGGTTGTAAGTTTGAAAGAGAACTTACAAAGTAAAGATGTCGACAAACTTTGAACACGTGTTGTGAATGTTTATTTCTTTAATTGTTCAAAGATATTCCTTAACGGCTAAGAGAAGAGAATCCCAGGATCGAAACATAAGTAAGTTAAGAATCTTTTAATTAAGGTTATTAATTTCATTTTGTAGGGAAATTCCAGAATTAGTAATGTGTATTTACTAATTAGATTTTCCGAGAGATTTCGATCATTATTTTTGGACAGAGCATTTCCAGGAATTATGAAAACTGAATTTGTGCTTTAATGAATATCTTGAGGATATTTTCGGTTTTGGAAATTCCTTGGTGTCCAAACTTCCTTGTCTATAAATACTTGATGTTTTCCTTTATAGCAAACTAATCCTTTGTAACAACAGACTTCCTCTTTTGTTGTTGTTACTGGTGTAGTCGCCTATTCGGAGAGGAGAGTAACCTAATTAGGAGAAATTTCTTATGCCCGCTCAGTTCAAAGTCTTCTTTGGGATTGAGAAGCTCTAGCGTGTTCCGTTGGTGGGAAACTAGATAATTGCGGTTTATATTTTATTTTCAATTGATTTGATTGACTAACGGTGGTTGAAATGTGATTGCACCTAGTTTGTTTATTCTTGAGAATCTTATCTTCTGATATAAGATTCACTCAAACTAGTTCAGAGTTTCGACAGAGATCTTTAAACTGTTGTTAGTTCTAAACACGATCTTGTGATAATCCATTGTTAATAGACTCCGTTCTGTGCGTGATTGATCACAAGAGATTCAAATGATTCTATGCAGGTTGTTATTGAAAATTTAAGAAGATTTGAAGACAAAGAAGATATTGAAGATCTGACTTGGGTTTCATAATCTTTGGTGTGCACAATACTTGTTTCGGTAAAAGAGGATCCAATTAATAATCGGTTTATCCTTGTGGTAGATTGGATTGATTAATTGAGTGGATCGGCATCAATACAGTTCTACGGATTAAATGTGTTGTTGGCTTAATCTTAAACGATTACTTCGGTAATTGAACATAAGATAGATCTAAGGACCCGGCGAAGGATTTTATGTTAAGATAAACTGAAGAGCCTTTGTACGACTCATATCACTTGGTTGAATAGAGTTGATACCAAACAGATTTGTTGTTCCTTTACTTTTTGGAATATGAACCAAAGGAATTGTTCCAAGTACGTGACTTATCTATAAGTTGGAGGTGTGGGAATACAGACGGAACTAGGTGAACTATAGGGTTAGTTACTTGGTCTCAAATATACGAAGTTAGGTGTAATTTTGTGTAGCGGCTTAATCCTGAGAGTATTCAATTTTGGACTAGGTCCCGGGGTTTTTCTTCATTTGCGGTTTCCTCGTTAACAAAATCTTGCTGTGTCATTTACTTTTATTTTCCGCATTATAATTGTTTTTATTATAATTAAAGTAAATTACACAAACGTTAATTACTATTTACTTGATAAGCAATGCTATTGTGTTTGGTTAAGTCCGAACCTTTGTATCAAGTAAACATACTTCATTGTTGTATTGTCTCGATCTCGTATCCATAGAAGATCACACGAAGTGTGAACCGATTAGTTGTATTGTCTCGACTCAGTCCATATATAATCACTTTTGGAGAAAGGACTTATAGGTAGGAAATTTTTTAGCTTGAGGTATATTTGTGTACCTTCGCCTATTCAATTGGTATCGGAGCAGGAAAACACGAAAAGATCTAACAATATGTGTTTGGTGCGATCCAACCTATAAGAATGAACTCGAGTTCTTATGAATCGACTTCAATTAACGTACCGCCAAGATTTGACGGAACAAACTATCTATGGTGGAAATCTGCTATGAAATCTTTTCTTCAATCACGAGACTTTAATACTTGGCTATTAGTCGTCGATGGCTATATTCGTCCAAAGATAAAAAAATTCAGAAACCGAGTTTAAACGCTTAGTAGAGTTTTCTAACGAAGAAAGGGCACTTGCAAAGCAGAATTCAAATGGTTGGAATGTTATTATTCATGATGTAAGTCGTGATTTACAACATCATGTGTCAACATGTCAAACTTCGAAAGAAGCTTGGGATAATCTTCAGATCATATTCGAAGGAAATTCGTTATAGAAAGAAGCTAGACTTCAAACTCTCACTTCCGAGTGGGAAAACCTTAGAATGGATGACAACGATACTTTTGAAGAGTTTCACATCAAACTCTCTGAGATAATTAATGTTTCTTCCTCGTTAGGAAAGACTATTTTTGAAAAGGACATAGTATGCAAGATTCTCAGATCGTTTCCATAGAGATACGATTCTAAGAAGCATGCGATCATAGAAGGAAACGATCTTTCAACTCTCCCACGAAGCACACTCGTTGGTAAGTTAAAGATCTTTGATCATGAATCACAGTCTATTCAAAGTAAAGGAATCGCTTTTAAAGCAAGAATTCCAAAAGCTCCAATGGAAAGGAATAGACAGTTAGATGATTCAGATGAACAGATTGCAGAAAATTCTGATGATGAAATTGAACAATCATTGATTAATTACTAGACAGTTTCGAGATCTCTTGAAGAAAAGAAACAAGAGATTCGTTAAGGATACTTGTCGATCTTCTCGACCGCATGATCGAGTTCCTGTCAAAAAGGATCATGAAGAAGATGATGAATATCATCCGCAGTGCTTCAAGTGTAAAGGGTTTGTTCATATTGCTGAAGACTGTCCCAATCTTAAGAATTACACTGGAAGCAAGGCATTGGTTTTAACTCTTGATGAGACCTCTGATTCATACGATTCTTAAGAAGAGGAAACAGCTAACATTGCATTAGTTTTCAATCTTATTTCTTCCTCCTCCATTAGTGATTTACCCATTTTAAGAATAGACATGTCTTCCGATGTTATTAAATCACCCAATGGTAAAGGGAAAAATAAGACAAGATGCAAATATTGTCTCAAAAACAGAATTGTTAATTGTTGCGCATGCAATTTCAGTCTATCCCAAGATACTTCGTTAGTTCGAGGTAACAAAATAAGATATTTTCATACTATACTAGATCAAGAACACTCTGGTTGTTCAAAATTCCATAATGAGAGAAAATCTCATACTAATACCACCTGATCGGTATTAGAATTCTTTCCTCACCATGTGTGCCAAATCTTTGAGTGAGGAAGAAGAAAAATCAAGGCACTCTGTGTAGATTATGGAAATAATATCTAGTATTTGAAGATATTTGATATATTCGTATTTTTAGGAATATTATATTTTCGGTCGTATGAAAAATATAAAAAGATTCTTCTTCTATTTTGATCATTCCTTGTCCGAATTATGGGACTGGATCAAATGGTTTCTCTGGAGAAGATGTAAGATCAGATTGATCATCTTAAAACTAAGTCTGGATTATCTCTTGATATTAAGGGTAAATTCAGAAAGGGAGATTGGCTTACCAAGAAGGAAAGAGAGAATACTCTGAATAAAGATCAGTGTATTGAGGCATTGACACACTTTTGTGTTCAATCAAAGACAGAATTACATGCTCTTGCAGAATCCTTCACGAAAATTTCTCATCTGCAAGAGATACTGGTCAAGCAACAAGGTTTTCTACTTGAAGAAATTCAAAAGCTGAAAAGTAGTAATCCACCTTCATTCAGTTCTGACATGACAGACTAGGTTGCAAAGAATAATAGACATCAATTTTTGATTTCTTTCATTGATTGTATTGGTCTATTATGAACAAAACTATTATGAATAAAATTATTTGATTGTTAATTTTTCTTGTGATAGTTTTCGGTTTACATAGCATGTGCTTGAATGCTTTTATCTTATTGCTATGTATGTTTATGGGATGTTTGATTTCGGTTTTACTACCTTAATATTCGATCTCATATATTGTGAACCCTTATGGTTTGGGTGACTTTTTGATTTAGCAGGATTAAGTTCTAGCCCATGTTGATAGGCTTTATCAAAGGATCATGAGGGGTTCTGGTAGAAACAATATGTGAAAATGTCACAATATGTTGAATCGGTTTCGGTTTAGCATAAAAGCATATGTGTTTCGACGGTTTTCAACTTTTGCTTGCAATTGTTAAAACCAGTTTTCAACCTTTCTCTGGTAAAGGTTGAGGGTTGTTGTTATTCTTTTGTTTATGCATAAGGATGACAATGTGATGATATTTCGATATCAATTCTCCCTGGAAGAAGATGCAATCATATTGGAGAAGTGGATGCGAAATTTGAGGTAACAATCTTGTTAGTTAATTGTTTTCCTGTTTAAGAAAAGCCTGAGTATATTTGTTGCTTTTGCTTAACAAAATTTTGGTTCAATCGATAATTGTTCCATGATGTGTGTGTGTGATTCAATTGGTTCAGGTTAAGAAAAACTATTGTTATCTTGCTTTTGTATGGTATCAATTGTTTAGGCTTACAAAATTTCGGTGCAATTGCGGTGCTTTTAATGTCTATGTTATTTCAATTGCTTCCGGTTGAGGTGAATAATTATGCAAGTTGATTTATTTTGGTTTGTATGAATTATTTATGTCTTAACGAAATAAAAAGTGTACGGGATGGGTTGTTTAGTCCAATTTGATTCCGGATAAGAGAATCTAAGTTAATTCTGATCTTAGTTAGACTTATCGAAGTGAGGTTTCGGTTATTCAAGTCTAATCAAATGCCTTAACAAGAAATGCTAGTTAACTAACCTAGTACTTGTCTTGTTTAAAATTGAAAGGTCTAAGTTTATGGATAATCAGAGCCTGATGAGAAAATTAGAGTTTAGCTTTATTTTGGTCTTATCGAATTAAGCGGTTGTTTTTGAACAATCGGTTTAGCAAAGGAACTAAGGTGCTTAGTTGTTTTTTGGTTTGCTAAGCTAAAGTGGAAAAATTGTTTCGTACAATTTTTTCCTTGGTAACATATAGTTTCGGTTTTTGATATTGGTTATCAGAACATGATGTTTGGAACCCTCCTGCCTAACTCTACAGGTTTGCAAGTCTATTCTGAGATTTGTAAGATTCTTTTCGTTTTGTCCTTTATTTTTTCGTTTCTTTGTCATTTTTGTGACAAAAAAGGGGAGAAATATATGGAGTAAACAGGTGATACTGGTATTGAATTTATATTGATTGGTATCGCTAGGGAAAAGAACATTGGTGCTTGAACGTTTATCTAACGAAAGAGTGAAAGCACATACTAAGGGGGAGTAACATTGTCATATGAAGTGTATAACAAAGACGTGCAGATTGAATATCTACTGATCTTCCTTAGGGGGAGTATTAGCTTTGTTATTATATTGTCAACAACGGCATTTTCAAGGATTGAATGTAAGCAGTTTTACTGTGCTGTTGAATCGGGAATCAAGAAAATCTGTAATGAATTCTTGTAATTTGTTTATCCATATGATGTAAGAGTGTTGTCACTAAAATTGATAAAGGGGGAGATTGTTAGAGCATTGATCGGTTGAACCCACCAAGCGTTGGTATGTCAAGTTTGGTTTTCATATTTTAGTGAATAAAACCTCATGTTAAAATTCGCTTGATTATTTACTAGAGTCAACTTCGTATAGGTTAGCTTCAAAGTATTAGGATATGAGACATTACAAGTATTGCGAAGTCTTCAAGATGTGAAGAAGCAAGGAGCTACAACAACAGCAAGCATCCTTCCATTTGAGGTTAGTGATATTTGACTTGAACTGTTTCATTCCCTAACGTATCTTTCAGGTCGTGCATATTGAAAACATAACTGCGAAGCATATTTGAATTTTATATAGACATAGTATTAACGAATACAATACGAGGTTTATTGCTTAACCATTAAACTTTGTATATAATACATCGCCATAATAATTTAAATTCTATTGTGATTATGTATGGGTATGAGGTGAGGATTTCATCCTAGGGAACAACGTTTACATGTATTCTAAGGAAGTAAGTTCATAAACTTGTTTGTGGACCGAAAAGGAAACTTCCAGGTGTTATTGTATTTGTTATTCATTGCATATCTTATGAACAACCAATATGTATGATTGAGTATAAACGCTCACAACTTGTTTGTGTTCTTGGTAGAACTATTCACAAAGGCATGACTTATGTATTGGTATAACTTTTTAGTAAAACCGATCTTAAGTAATCACCTGTAGTATGATCGGGTTTGTGTGTCTGACCAAATATGGGAAAGGGGAACCGATCCTAGTAAGAGGTGCAGTACATCACAAGGGGAACCGATCCTTGTATGGGGTATAGCAAGGTTTATAGCAGAAAGGGGAACCGTTCCTATGGACATGTGCAACACATTTTTAGAAAAAGGGGAACCGATCCTATGGACATGTGTAACACATATAAGTTATATACCATATATATGTGGGGAACCGATCCTAGTACCTATTCAACCGAATTTTGGAAAGCTAGTGTGACTATGCACAATACTTACATGGAGGTAGAACCAAAACTTGTTTTGGTAGAACTGTTAAACCCATGATTAGGATTGAATGTTGGTTTGATCAATCACATAGTTCTTGAAAGTCAGATGAACCAATTCTAAACTTGTTTGGAAGTGTGGCAAATTGGTTTCAAGGTTGTAAGTGTGGAAGAGAACTTACAAAGTAAAGATGTCGACAAACTTTGAACACGTGTTGTGAATGTTTATTTCTTTAATTGTTCAAAGATATTCCTTAATGGGTAAGGGAAGAGAATCCCAGGATCGAAACATAAGTAAGTTAAGAATCTTTTAATTAAGGTTATTAATTTCATTTTGTAAGGAAATTCCAGAATTAGTAATGTGCATTTACTAATTAGATTTTCCGAGAGATTTCGATCGTTATTTTTGGACAGAGCATTTCCAGGAATTATGAAAACCGAATATGTTCTTTAATGAATATCTTGAGAATATTTTCGGTTTTGTAAATTCCTTGGTGTCCAAACTTCCTTGTCTATAAATACTTGAAGTTTGCCTTTCTAGCAAACTAATCCTTCATAACAACAGACTTCCTCTTTTGTTGTTGTTACTAGTGTAGCCGCCTATTAGGAAAGGAGCGTAACCTAATTAGGAGAAATATCTTACGGCCGCTCAGTTTAAAGTCTTCTTTGGGATTGAGAAGCTCTAGCGTGTACCGTTGGTGGGAAACAACATAATTGCGGTTTATATTTTGTTTTCGATTGATTTGATTGACTAACGGTGGTTGAAATGTGATTGCACCTAGATTGTTTATTCTTGAGAATCTTCTCTTCTGATATAAGATTCACTCAAACTAGTTCAGAGTTTCGACAGGGATCTTTAGACTGTTGTTATTTCTAAAGACGATCTTGTGATAATCCATTGTTAACAGACTCTGTTCTGTGCGTGATTGATTACAAGAGATTCAAGTGATTCCGTTCAGGTTTTTTGTGAAGATTTAAGAATATTTGAATACAAAGAAGATATTGAAGATCTGACTTGGGTTTTATAATCTTTGGTGTGCATAATACTTGTTTCGGTAAAAGAGGATCCAATTAATAATCGGTTTATCCTTGTGGTAGATTGGATTGATTAATTGAGTAGATCGGAATCAACAAAGTTCTTCGGATTAAAGGTGTTATTAGCTTAATCTTAAACGATTACTTCGGTAATTGAACATAAGATAGATCTAAGGACCCGACAAAGGAGTTTATGTTAAGATAAACGGAAGAGCCTTTGTCCGACTCACATCACTTGGTTGAATAGAGTTGAGATTTGTTGTTCCTTTACTGTTTGGAATACGAACCAAAGGAATACAGACAGAACTAGGTGAACTTTATGGTTAGTTACTTGGTCTCAACTACACGAAGTTAGGTGTAATTTTGTGTAGCGGCTTAATCCCTAAAGTATTCAATTCTGGCTAGGTCTCGGGGTTTTCTGCATTTGCGGTTTTCTCGTTAACAAAATCTTGCTGTGTCATTTACTTTTATTTTTCGCATTATAATTGTTTTTATTATAATTAAAGTAAATTACACAAACGTTAATTCCTATTTACTTGATAAGCAATCCTATTGTGTTTGGTTAAGTCCGAACCTTTGTATCAAGTAAACATACTTCGTTGTTGTATTGTTTCGATCTCGTATCCTTAGACGATCACACAAAGTCTGAACCGATTAGTTGTATTATCTTGACTCAGTCCATAGACAATCACTTTCGGAGAAAGGACTTATAAGTAGGAAAAGTTTTAGCTTGAGGTATAATTGGGTACCCTCGCCTTTTCACTCTTCATCAGTGTGTTGAACTTCTTGTGTAAATCATCAAAAATCTTTTTGGTTAACCATTTTTTTCACTGGACACTCGGATCGAGTTCTCTGATACCACTTGTAATGATTTACATTACAAATTAGTTCAGAAACAACTCTTGAGAAGAAGGATTCAAAGAACAGGGAAGGAGTAGAAGCTAGGTTATAATTTCATTGATGAATTCGGGAGAATATAATGATTAGGTATTATAGGACCAATCCACAACTCAAGATCGGACGGTTCCCATCACATCTACTACCAAAACAGAATTCTAAGAAGATAACTTCAAGATAACCTTAAAAAAGGCCTTATAAAAACAAAATAAATAAAGGCCCAAGCCCATTAATTTATCCAAGATTGAAAAGTGCAGAAATAAAAATATGAAAGTGAAAAATACTATAACCCCCTACTATATGGGTTGAATATAGAGAAGCCCCACAAAATGGATCCTTCTCTATCAACTCCATTATTTCACATTTTGATATTTCTAGACCCATAACTTTAGAATTCAGGGCCTGTAAATAAAAAATTTACTTCATAATACCAAAACAGCCCTTTAGTATATATAGTTATAAGACTAGGCGTAGATTTCTTTTTTGGTTTCTTTTTCTTTTTCAGTTTCTCTCTCTAATTTTCTTTAGCGCTCTCTCTCGGATGAAGAACCAGTCCGAGAAACAATTCCCAATCGAAATTCTCAATGAAAAAATGATTTCGAAACTTAGATCTAAGATTTTGCAAACAAATATCCTGATTATCCAAACAAAAATTCTACATCAACATCACTTTCTCTCTCTGGTTTTTGCTCCGAAGAGTATTAAGGTTTTTAGTTTCAGATCGTCAACGTCGTAGTTTAACGGAGAAGAAGAAAACGAGTTTAGCTTCATCGATTTCAGATGAGGATGCTTATGGATCTTCGTTGATGATTTTGATTGAATAGCTCAATGAACTAATCGATTGAAATAAATAGATTTGATCTACGTCGATTAAATATGGATTTTTCAGTTGATTCGAAGATATCTCAGGAATTGATTTAATCGATTTTTGTTCAATGGATTTACAGATCTGAATGATTTGGTTCAAATTTATTTAACAACTGATCATCAATCTACGAATTCTCAATTGATTCTAGTTTGTTGTTTCAAATCTACTCCATGTTAGGTTTTCTGATTTGAAGTTGTTGTTGTTTCTTTTGATTTCTGAGATCAAGAAGAATCATCACTGTTTCGGAAGAATAGCAACAGAATCAAGGTACGATTTGTTTTTTAGTTGTTGTTGTTGTTAGTAATTATTCTCGTTTCGATTTTAGTTTCATTCTCGATTTCAATTTTGATTTAGTTTTATCACAATCTAATTTCCTATGGGAACCAATCTTGATCTGTTTTTGATAATTTAATTTTTGTTTTGTTCATTTTGATTAGGTGATTTTCAGTTGGGTTGAAGAATAATTTAGGAGTATGTGGATTCAATTTTATAAATCAGGTATGTATAGCTGGATTTAGGAGTATGTGTTTTCATATGAACTCAATTTGTATTTAAGATCTGTCAAAGTGGTTTAATTAGTATTTGATTGAGAGTAATATTTATTTTTGTTTCAATTGATGTTTGTAGGTAGGAGGACTAGCAGTACCTAATCACATGACATGTTATTCTGGTCTCGGTGGTGCACTCAGTTTTATTATGTACAGTTTTTCCTAACCCTTCAACTGTCTATGAGCTAATAGTAGTGGAGAATACAAATTTTTTATCTCCTATGTTTAGTTAATACTGGACGTGGACTTGTAATGCTTTCAATTTGATATAAATATATGTGAAAATCATCATTGCTTTAGTTGCTAAAATAAACTACTTCGTGCATCGTTGATTTGCGTATAATATGTTTATATCTGTGATTCATATTCCTAAGAACTGCTGAACTTTAGCAACTGTTGAACAATGCTTGTCAGACGCGGGCTTAGAAATGTTATTTAAGCAATTATGAAAAGATGTGTAATGTTATTTAAGAAATGTTTTTGTTTCATTGAAAGATTTAGGAGAGAGGTCTGAAATAAAGAAGAAAGTGATATGAAGACACCGATTGGTAAGTTTGATGGAGCAACTGCACAAACAACATAATACGTTGATCTATGATCATGGAGTGGGTATGTAACTTCTAGATGTGTAACTTCTAGTTACACAAGTTAAATAGATGTGTAATTTTTAGTTACACATGCTAATTAGATGTGTAACTTCTAGTTACACAACCTGAATAGGTGTGTAATTTGAAGTTACACAACCTGAATAGGTGTGTAATTTGTAGTTACACATGCTAATTAGATGTGTAACTTTTACTTACACATACTGATTTTGATGTAGTTTTTTAGAGCAGTTTTATCTTGATTTCGTTATCTTGATTTCAAATTTGTTAACTTTTGCTTGTTGACCAAAATCTGAACTTACTTTTTATTCTTGAATGATTATTTCAGCTTGTATTTCTAGCTCAGCTACTTCATTCCCCTCTTACAATAGTGATGGTGGTGGATCTTATTTGATATGTTAAGGTATTGAACCTTAATTCTTTTTATCAGTTCTTCACTGCTTGTTATTTCATGATTGCATACCTTTTTTATACAAATAATCAATTTTTGATTGGTGAAAATATGGGATTTTACTTCTATAGTTATCTTTCTTCTGCTCATGCTTTTCCTTCTTTCATATAATGATGTTGCCATGTTTTTTAGATTGTTGAATCAAATCTTGGATTTTACGTACTATACAGAATGAGCACTGTTATAACAATTATGGTCAAATATTTTACTATATAGAAGGGTATACATGTTTGTGCATCGACACGGCGACTGACATGGTAAACACAGGTTCAATAAAGTTAGGGTTAGGTTCATGTTATGAACATTCTTATGTTTTGTGATTTCTCCTGTTAGCTAGTTCGATCTAACTAGGCTGCAAAAATGTCAAAATTCGGAAATCGTGTAACTGCTAGTTACACATGCCAATTGGATGTGTAACTGCGAGTTACACATGCCAATTGAATGTGTAACTGCTGGTTACATGTGGTAATTATATGTGTAAAACTTAAGATTTGTATATCTTATGTCATGCATTCATATTTTTTTATGTTCTGGTCTGATACTGGAATACCAGTCAGTCTTTCCATGCATAAATATTGATTTATCCATCTTTTTACAGGTTACCCTCTCTGAGCAGATGAGTTAGGAGGTATGATTGCGTAAGACTTGAGATGACAGAGAAGAATATGATGATCAATTGGTGTTTTGGATTGGTGTGTCAATCTGCAGATGTTGATTATTAATATTACCCTCAATTACACTAGATAGATGCATGTGTAACTCTCAATTACACTAGATAGATGCATATGTAACTCTCGATTACACTAGACAGATGCATGTGTAAATTCTAGTTACACATGCTAAAAAATTGTTGTAAATGAATATTAAAGTAATACATGTATTTTTTTTATATACTCTTTTTTATGTCTATTTTTTGCATATATATACAAGTGTAACTTTGCATTACACATGCCATAAGGATGTGTAACTTCTGGATACACATGTCATATGCATATGTAACTTATCTTTACACATTCGCACTATACTTTAATAATTTCGGGCCTAGATTTAATAATTTTGGGCCTAGATTTAAATTTTATTTAATTATGGGTTTGGCAATATTCATAAGGGTATCAAGGTCTTTTAATAATTCGGGGCCTAGATTTAAACTTCTTTTAATTAAGGGCCTCATATTATGGGTTATCCATGGGTGGGGTCTGAACCTAATTTTCCCAATATGAAAACTATTGCCAAGCCCTTTTTTTCCAGTTTTCTTCCCCACACAAACCCACAAACGGGAAAACTCACGCGCGCACCCATTTTTCGTCAAAAAATATCTTACTCACCCAAAATTTCGGAAATTATGTTTTCCGTTTTTCATAAATCCCAAACTAACCTTCCGCTTTTCCTTTCTATTTATCTATGTAGAGACAAATATTAGGGTTCTCTCTCTGCCTCTCCTTAATCTCTTATTCTGAATTCTTATCTCCTCTCCCTCTCCTTAATCACAATTTGATTTTATGAACATGAATTAAGGCTTTTCGATATGATGTCGATTTTGGTTTCAGAGTATGCATTCAATTTGGGGATTTTAGGTTTATGTCTTTGATTATTCGAGAAATACGAAGAGCAAATTGAAATTCAAGTTGAAGAAGAAGAAGAAAAGTGTTGTGATACTTCATATATCTGATACACTATTTGCATCAAATGAAGTAGTTCAGAAGATTCATGTTCTTCTCCGTCGTCATTTAAAAAACTGATTTCAGATTTATTTATTTTTCGATAACAACTGATTTTTAATGTTTATGGTAATGAGATGGTGAAATATTAAGAGCGTCAATTAGCCTTCGTAAGCTAAGAACTGATGCCTAATGCTTAACATATTCCAAGTATTACAAGGTATGTTTTCAATTCCTAATTCCGAATTTCCTATTTTAGATTTGAATTGGATTTAATAGATTCTAGAGTATTATCTATATTTATGTTTTGATTCCGAATATAGACCGACAAATACTAAGAATTAATAATGATTGATTTCTGAAGAACTTTTTGTTTTATCTACATGAAAGTGAGATTTGTCATTATTAGTTGAAGTGAAGGATTAAGCTTAGAAATGAAAAATGTATTTAGTGAGTTATACATGAAAAATGTATTGAGTGAATACGAAAGATTATGATTTGGTTGGCACCTAATTTTTTGTGTGCATTTGTAAGAACTTGTTTCATCGTATGTTTATCGATGACATTGGGGTGAAATTCTGAAAGCCATGTCTTAGATTTCTTTATAATCGTGTTTCCATTATCTTCATTTGCTAAAGAAGTTCACAGAAACTGGTGTTTTTGGTTATGGAAATCGAAAACCGGCGTTAATACCTTATGATAATCCATGTCTGTATTACCTTTCGAACACGGGAAGTATGTGAAAATGATTGTTGAGAGATATGGTTTTCCTTGTAAAGTGCTTGTCTTTTAAGTTTTTAAGTTTGTGCCCATTTTTTAACTTATTTTTTCTAGTCCAGTTTCTTGTCTCCATTGTGGTCATGCACCCAGAGATTTAATATATATCTTTGATACTATGTTACTTGACCCTTTATAGTGGAAAACATATTTCTTCTAGCCATGTTAGTGTTTATTTTGTTTCCGTTCCACACAGAAAAGCTTACCTGACTCTGAAAACTTATCAACGTCTTCCAGTTTTTATAAGATTAAAATATTTCTCTGCATCTAATGCTTGATAGCTTAATTTTTGTAAGCGCTTTTCACCTTTCAGACCCTTGATTTAAAAAGTAAAGGCAGCAAATATTTTATACATTTTTGCTGCCGTCATTAGAAGACGCCTAAGAACGGCAAATAAATTACTGCATTTCTTTTTAATTCTTTAGCAGCTAGATGCACATAGGTTACTGCATTGGTATTTTCTTGTGGTTATCTTTTACTAGTGGAGTTTAGTTTTACACTTAAATTTCTGAAATACTGGTGCAGGGATTGTTGGCGTCGGCATTGATTGTTTGACATTGCAGTTCGGTATTCATCTCTCTTGACAAAATTGTCCACGTTTTGTTTCCTTCATTTGTTATCATGCAACTACTTATAGTATTATTTAATGGATAAATAAAATTTGCGATATTATGATCGATTGTATACAATTATATTCCGTGTTATGCTTTCAAAGAATCGTTAGTTATGCAGCCATTTTTTTGTTAGCGGTGAAATGGGAAAACGACTGCATAATCTGTTATGCAGGAATAATAATAGATGCATTACTTGTTATGCACGTGAGAAAATAAATGCATAAGCTATTATGCATCAAAAAAGTTGGCTGCATAACTCATTTATGCTAGTTAACACTTAAATCAACTAAAGAAAAATAGTTGCATAACATATTATGCAGCAATAAGAATTACTGCATAACCTGTTACGTAATCGAGAAAATGACTGCGTAATTTGTTATTCACTTTTTTTTCGTACAAATTTTAATTTTTAGATTTTATACATGTTTTTGGTGGTACATAATCAAATTAGTGGATGCGTGAACCAAAATATGGTTGCACTGTGTTATGCATCTTTTGTTGTGACTGCATAATGTATCATGAATTTTTTTTTTTTTGTTAGAATGTTATTTTTTAGTCATGTATATAGTTTTAGTGGTTGCATAACCTAACTAGTGGATCCATGATCCAAAATATAGTTGCATAACTTGTTATGCATCCTTTGTGGTGACTGCATAATGTGTTATGCTTTCTTTATGGTGGTTGCATAATCATAATGTATCTAGTTTTGGAAATTTCTCCCTAAAATGAAAATCACCTCCAATTTTTTCGTAAAACATTTAAATTTGGTATTGTTGTTTGTGCTCGTTTTGCAAAGCTCTTTAAAAGCTTTCTAACGAGATGAGATTTGTAAAATTCCAAGGCACGATTTTTTGGATGTGTTATATTCAAGTTTGTGTACCAATTATACCCATAAAAAAACAGGACGCATAAGGAGTTATGCAGACAATTTAACGAGAAGATAGAAAATCCGAGATTTCTTGTTTTATAAGTAGAAATATTAAGGGTATTTGTGTCTTGTTACTCTCTTTTTGAATATTTTTGGGTGTTAAGGTAGCTGAAAAATATGTTGAGCCTGATAATAAGAAAAATAATTCTTTTGGGCATTAGCCTAAGTTTCCCAATAAAAATTGGCTCGGTACATACGGTATTGTCTTTATGCTTCCTGTAGCCCAGAAATGACTATAACGTGCGAAATCCTATTTCAACTCCAGAGCTACGAACTGACCAATATCTCTGTTCTCAAAATGTAAAAATGCATAAAAAGATAGTTCAGGGTTCAGGGTTTGCAGTTCTGAAATTGTGCAAAACATCATTCCACATCTCGTTTGTAAATAGCTTCAAGGCCTCATTTGGGCAGTGTCTCCGTGTAACCACCATAGAATTCAGATAGACCCCTGCTATACAGAGTTTAGACTGCAAAAGGACCAAATAATATGCCTAAATCCTAACGCACAGGAGCTGGAGGCAAGTGAGCCCCACATTCCACCAGCAGGATCTTGGCATATAAATAGCGGTGCTACCATGGATGGCAAGTTGTACGCCTGTAATATACACCAGAAGAGCATCAGCAATCACAGAATGCTGCAGAAGAACTCGTCTTCTTTCTCCAGTGAAAAATGTTCGTCTTTCTTAATGGCAGAATAATGCAACAAATGCATTTGTATATCCATCACAAACCACAGCTTTAGAAAGCTGCTTAGGATATACTAGACTAGCTCAGACACTATTAAGATTCCATTGTTAAGTCTTTCCAGTTAAATGTTCCTCTTTCTCTTTACATCATTGCAAGTAAAAAGAGCATTGTTTTTGTTCAAAAGATTTGCAAAAATATGAACACTGGAATATGGAAGTAACTGAAAAACTACAAGAATAGTGATTTAGTTCCTCAAATTACTAATTATTGTTGGTTCCTCTATTTGATTAGTTCAAGAATTGCAGCAAATGAGGCCAACCCATACCATTAAACCCAAGTACCAATGTGAGTTTTTAAAAAAAAAACAAATCAATGCAACTGAAAGGCTATACAGTGGTAACTAACAGATAATAAGATTGTAACAAACTGATGCAATGCAATACTACCAGATTTCTACAGTTCTGCATCTACTATAAATTGGATAAAAAGTACACAACGTATGAAACCATTAGACAAACAATAAGATATAATTTAACTTAATGAATCTCAGAAAATTAAAATGAAAGCCAGACAGGTGTTAACATCATTAGATTCACATTTTTCTCCAAATGAAGTTAATCAGGCAGAGGTTGGATAAACTATATGTAATCCCAAAATGGCGGAATATTTTAACGATAGAGTTAGAATTTCAGTTTGCTCAGAGTTTGTAAACATGAGCACTGTAACATTACAAAAAGCATTTCATTAAAAAGTAAATTCAACATACCACAATCAATATTAGTCATCTCATCAGTTCCTTCTGCTTCTGCTACTCGCTGCCATACTCATAAAAGTGATCACCCAAATCTGAATCTCTTGTCATCGCTTTAGGCTTCTCTCCTAGAGCTTTCAAAGAAACCAAGCTGTTCATGTGAGGTATTGCTTCAATCAAGGGATAGTCATGGTGGAGTGGCTCAAAGAGAGAACTTGTGATAAGATCTATTTGTTTTTTGAACTCCTTAGTCTGGGGATCATAACAAATGAGAGTCTCATAGTTCGACCGCAACAGAAGTTTTCCGCCCAATGTAAGGGAAATTGGCCAGTACATGTCCATTAACTCATCTGAATGACATGATAAGCTGAACATATTTTCCCACTCACTAGTCTCCTTCTTAAATGACCATATGTCAAGCTGATCACCGTCATGGCCTTTAGCAACACACAACCGCTCTTCCAATACCTGCAGTGTAAAAAAGTTCACAACACCAGGACGGAAACAAGGTGGTGATGGGAGCAAACTGAACTCCTCTTCTGCCAGTTCAAATGCTACAATATTCCATTCTTCATCTAACCAATGAAGCGCACCATCCGCAAGGATACCACGCCATGGGCTACAAATCTCCTCTACATGATTATACGAGAATCTCATACGATTCAAGCAGGCAGTAGGGCAGCGATAGTAACGCTGCAACGAGTAAGAAATATCTTCTTTGTTTCTCCACCCACTTCCACTACCAAGAGTATAAACCTGAACTTGACCCTTTGATAGTTCTGATCTCCTTGACACAAAATAGTGGATCCTGACAACTTTATATTCATCAGTTTTAGTGTTGTACCCAAACCCGCTCACAAGATGACCATCCAAATAAGTAGTTTTCTTATACTCAACATTGTTCTTGTTTTTAACCATCAATGTGAATCTTGGAAGAGTAATCTGCTCTCCGAGGGTAGGATTACATATGTATATAGGATCATCAATGTGGTGTGTATAAGGTATAGAGATACAAACCAAACCATTACAAGACCCTACAATGGCACCTGTGCCAGAATGCTTCTTAATAAGAGGATGATTGATAATTTTGAATTCCACACTTGATTTCCTATCCTCAAAATATTCCCCACTCTCAATTTGCCTTCTCCCTTCTTCAGTTAACCTAAGATCTTCATATCTCTGGAGTTCCATAATTTCTTCAGGGGATTTTCTATTCTCAAAAAAAAATCCATTATAAATTCGAGTTTTCTCCTCTAAAGTCAGTAACAGAAAACCAACCTTATTATCTCGATCATTAAGCTGTTGTTGTTGTTGCCCTAATAAAGCTTGACGGAGATGAGTATTGCCGAAGGTAGGGTTTTGAATAGTTTTCCGCCAATTTACAAACTAACTTGCAATTTAATACTGAAGGAATTGGTAATCGAGAAAGTACGTCTAATTTGATTTCATTTGGAAGATATTTCATGATCGAATTGGACTCACCAGTCGATGCTGCTACATCTGGATCTGGTTTTCATTTTCGTCCCCTTCTTTTTCTTCCTCCATTGTTGAGCATTTCAAAATTCGACATACCACTGACCTTCATCTCTCTCCCAAATAGGTAATGGAAAATGATGATTGAATTAGGTGAAGGTTTAGCACATTAGTAATCCGAGGAAAAATACTCAATCAAATGAAGCAAAAGAACCAGAAGAGCGTCGAAGATTACTGTGAGAAAATGGCGGAGAGGAGGTGAATTTAGAGGGAAAGACTATAGGGTTTTATTTCTAGCTTTGGTACTTCTGTGTTCTGAGATTGTGCCGCGTGAATGGCGGTTAAGTTGTACTCACGAATCTCAATGGTGCCGGGAGTCTTATTTGCAGAACTACCGGGAAAAGTAGCGGAACTGATAAACCAACGGAGGGGTAAATCTCACGGAATCTACCAAGTTTCATGTAAGAGCTTGTCCAATGGAATACGTGTGAAGAAAAAGTCTTCCTCCACATAAGACACGTAACAATTTTTACAAAAAATTCTCTCCAACCCATTGATGTAAGAATGATGTAGTAAAAAAAAGTTAGACATCCTCTAAGTCAACCTCTAATTTTAGACATTCACTTAGAGGATGTCTTCCCATCCTAATCACATTTTTATTAATAAAAATCATTAAAAAAAATTATTTTAACCAATTATGCACATACTCCGGTACGGACCGGTTCTCTTATGGAACCGGTGTCTGTACTTGGTGTTGATCGGTACCTCTTTTTGAGTACCGGTACCTGTACTTGTACCTGGTGTTGTACCTGTACCGCCGGTACCGGTCCGGTACCGGTTTTTTTACCCGGAAAACGTTACAAATTAATACTAAGTATAAGTTATACAACATTTCCATATGATCAATGTATCCAAAATAAGTTCAGGTTGCATACATACTTAAGTTCAACATTTCCATAACTTCAAAACAACAATCCAAAATAAGTTCAGTTTGCTAAAAAGTAAAAAACAACATTTCCACAACCATAAGTCTGTCTACGGCAAGTCGACAAGAAATGAAATGTGATCATTGCAAACGAAAATGGATGGTTGCAAAGCCTGCACTTGCAATTTGCAATCCTAGCCTGCATTCATTTCCATAAATTACATAGTAGTAATGAGAATTTGATATAGAAATGAATCCAAATTATGTTTCAACAAGGACAGCAAGAAAGATAAAAAAAGTTACCAACCTTCCATTTCTTAGCAAGGAGCCAAGGAGCCAAGAAATAAACTTCAAGCTTTTAGGAAATTCTCAATTATGACTGCAACAGGCAAAAAAAAATAAACAAGAAGAAATAATTAAACTTCAGTCAATACAATAAAAGTAATTACTACTAAAGAAAACAAAAAAGAAGAAAAACCTAAATAAGTACCTGCTGCATCTTCACCATCATCATCAGGTACATAATCACATAGAAGATCAAGAGCAATGGGTTTTTGTAAATAGCTTTGTGTACAGAGCAATGCCTCAACTGTCTTTGTAGACATAGAATCTCTCCATGGAGTAAGCACGCGCTTCGCGGTGCTAAAAGCTGATTCAGAGGATACTGAAGACACAGGCAAGGCTAATATATCTCTTGCAATGTAGGACAGTACCTTATACATGTTTGCATTAGCCTGCCACCAAGCCAATATGTCAAAGTCATCATCTTGATCTACTTCACGCATTTTTCCATCCATCATCACATCTGTCAAGTACCTATCTAAGTCGGATCCTAACTGATCAAGTTTGTGCACAAAGCAATCCACAAAGATACGAAACCAATAAGAAATCTTCTTGTCTTTATAATCTTTAATGTCTTCTTATGTACCTGCACAACCAGACTTGATTCAAACTTATGATCGATCACGCACAAAATAGAGTTTGTTAATAATGGATGATCATAAGTCAACGTCAGATGTAAAGGCAGATTTGAACTACCGCTAACCTTTTGATCTAGTTTGAGTGACTTTATTTCAAAAGAGAAGGCTCTCAAGAATGATCAAACTAGGTGCAATCAAGATCTAACAGCCGTTATTCAATCAAACCAATAATCGAAAACCAAAATAACAATGCAATTTTGTTCTCCCACCAACGATACTAATAGACGCTTCTTGATTCCAAAGAAGTCTTTAAACTAGCAGTAGTAAGAGACTTCGCTTAATTAAGTTACTCTCATTTCCAAGATAATATAACAAGTAATACTATAAGTCGGCTACAACAGTGACTACAAAATGAAGTGCCTGCCTTAGGATAAGTTTTTAAGAAGAACAAACTTCACTATTTATAGACCAAGGTAGTTTGGACTCAAATTTCCAAAAATGAAAAATATTCTCAAGATATATGCAATAAAGTACCTAAATTAGGTTTTGTCTAATTTCAACCAATATCAAACTTTATAACCGAAATGCCTCATGGATATCAGTCAATAACTAAATACAAGATACTTAACTAATATATCTTCCATAGATATGTTTGGCTTGCTGGAAAAACAAAACATATACATTCTCAAACATTTCGGGATCTCACTTTGAGTATCAACGAATATCTTTGAACAATAAAATATATGTTCAAATTACCTATTATGTCGACATATTGAACTTTCCTATTTAGCAAGCCCAATTTTTAAAATCGCACAAACCCTAAAGTGTACGTGACTAGTAGAAACCATTTTTGCATATAGGGATTGGTTCCACCATGACTCTCAATGTAAGTAGGGATCAGTTCGACCTTGATTACCATATAGGTTATAGTTGATACTATCTTGACTCCCAACATAGGTAAGGATCGGTACCACCTTGACTCCTAACATAAGTAGGCATCGGTTCTTAGTTAGATCTTCAATGAAAACCAAACAATCAATCATATTGATTTCTTGCAACTACGAAACAAGTTCATAAGTCTCCTTAAAAATCATATAATCAAACATAGTTTTCTAGGCATGAAAGCAATCCTAATTTCATTACACAATCTAGTAAACAAGTTACAAAGATTATGTCTGTGTCGCAATTTCGAAGTTCAAAATATATGCGTTATACTTCGTATATTCTTTCTTGACATTTTGATCATAATAAGATAATCGAGTATCTAATACTAGAGTTTCATGTATATAACTTCGCATGTTATGTTTTCAATCTAAATGAACTGAAAGCAACGACTTAGAATTAGAAACAAGGGAAGTCTTGTATTACTAACCTCAATTAGAAGGATGATATCTTCGCTGATGTCGATACGTCTTTAGAATCTTCACGTCGAGTGATACTTGTATATCTTAACATTTCTTAACATCCTAGTCTAACCTAACGAAGTTGACTCTAATGAACTAATCGAGCGACTTTTAAATTTTGATACTAAAATATGAAAACCAACCTTGACATGTAAACGCTTAGCCGGATCAACCGAGCAATGCTCTAACAGATATCAACTTATATACGACACACCTTGCATGTTCTACTATAACCAGAGACTATCAAGAAGATAAAAACCACAAGATGTCCACCTGATATATAATATAAGTTTGGTACGAACCAACTATGGGATCAAACCAAGTGTTTAATTAACGTACAAGTGTTTCATTAGTAGGCTCCATCAGTATCTTGGGCCGAGACAGTTTAGAGCTATTTTGAGTTATCGGATTGGCATTCCTGTTTTTGAAAAAGGTGGTTTGTGCTCTTGTTGCAAGCGGGAAATGGACATATTTGGTGATCATGCCTTACATTGTGCCAGCGAAGTCGTCATGCCTTACATTGTGCCAGCGAAGTCGTTCTTAAGTATCATCATGATATTGTTCAGGATGTTGTTTTTGATATGTGTTACAAGGTTGGTGTTCATGCTAGAAAAAAAGTGGCTTTGGGCTTTCTTTCAGATGATACTGCATTGAAATCCGCGGATATCCTTGTCTAAAGATGGGATAATGGTAAGGGTGTGTGTCTAGATATCACTAGTGTTTTACCTTTCACTACTGGTGCGGGTAATGTTTTTAAGCCGGGACAAGCCATTGCCAATGTTATTTTGCGCAAACGTAACAAATATCTGGACAAACGCGTGGCTCATGGCTACGACTTGGGGGTTTTGGCTTTTACAACCTTAGGGGATCTTGGAGAGGATTTTGTTGTGTTCTTAAAAAGACTTAAAATTGTTTAGCTAATCTTGATGCATGTAGTGGTCATGGTAGTTTTCTATTTCATAGATTATGAGTTGTTATTCAAAAAGGTGATAAAGCTCAGCTTGTTGCTAGGATACCAACCAAAGTCTTGTACGAACCTTGATCATTGTTGCGTTAATTTATGTACCAACACAATAATTAGAATTGCGAAAATAAAAGTAAATTACACAACATAAGATTTTGTTAACAAGGAAACCGTAATTGCTGGAAAAAACCCGGGACCTAGTCCAGTTTTGAATACTCTCATAATTAAGCATCTATATAAAGACTACTACCAATTTTGTATAGTTGAGACCAAGTAAATTCCAAGTTACCCAGTTCCTTCAGTATCCCTGTGCCTACTACTGATCTGTTCAACGCACGTCAATCTAGAGTCCATTATCTTAAAGTTTTACGAAACAGTAAAAAACTAGTATGTATTCGGTGATCGCTCGATCAATCACAAGAACTTAATTAGAGATATATGTTGAGTTATACAAAGGTTCTTCCATTTAAAATATTAAACTCCCTTGTATCGGTATAAATCAACCGAAATCTAAATTATTGAGATAATCAAATCCTAGTTTTCAGCCTGTCGGATTCGGATCCTAAAGAGACCACCAAATGTTATATTTTCAATCTACATAACAAGTTATGGATGTCTATCAAAGATAAACCAACTTGTTGGATACCAGTCAATCAAGTGTACACGAAGTATAATCACAAAAATCAAAATACCAATAAGAAAATCTTTTTGTCTTCAAAACTTCGGTCTTCAATGTACCTTCACAAATAACTTGATTCCTTTAACATCGACCACGCACGGAATGAAGTCTGTTAAAAATAGATGGTCGCAAGCCTATCTTCGGATATGAACTTTATTGATCCTTGATCTAGTTCGAGTGACCTTATATCAGAAGACAAGGATCACAAAATAAACAAACTAGATGCAATCAAGGTTAACTACCATTAATCAAACAAAATTAATAATCGAAAACTAAAGGAACAATTTGATTCTAGTTTCCTACCAACGGTACTTCTAGACTTTCTTGATCACGTATAAGTCTTTAAATGAAGCAAAAGTAAGATATTTTGCTTAATTATGTTACCCTCCTCTCTGGGTAAGTACTATAAATAATACTATTGGTCAGCTTCCCACACTGATTATAGAATGCAGTGTGTGTGTTCTGGGATAAGTTTTAAGAAGAACAAACCTCAATATTTATAGACCAAGGTAGTTTTGACACCAAGGAATTTCGAATTCTAAAAGATATGCAATAAATACGAATTTTCGGTTTTGTCTAATTCCAGCAAATATCCAACTAATATGTCGAAATCTCTCATAGATGATAACTCAATATTAGCTAGCATACATGTATATTTACTAATATATTCTCCAGAGATATGCTTAAATTACTGGGAAATTAAAGACATATAAATTCGAAAATTGAATTAAAAGATTCTCAAATATTTCAGTTCGGAATCTCACCTTGAGTATCAAGGAATATATTTGAACAATAAATAAATAAGATTTTATCACATGTTCAAATACTATAACGACATGGTGAACTTTTCTATATAACAACTCATATTCCGAAATATTTGTAAACCTAAAGTATATAGAGAAATCGGAAATACAATCGGTCTTGCAAGAGATCCCCAAGATAGGGATCGAACTTGTTGAAGATCCCCAAGTACGGATCGATCCTTCTATAAATCCCCAATAGGGATCGGTCCAGCAAAAGAACAATCCCTGGGATTCATTTCAACTACGAAATAAGTTTTGTAAGTAAACTTCCTTAAACTCATGAAGTTAAACACAGTTTTGTAACATGGAATCAACCCAAAGTTCAATACACAATCTAGTAATGAATTACAAGATAATTTTATGTCACATATGTGAAGTTCAAAAAATAAACGTTATACATCGTATTCCAATATATCAAAGTTGTTACACAACTTGTATATTCTTCATTGAGACTTTGGCCATACTAAAATGATCAAGACATAACTAATAGAGATTCATATATATATATATATATATATATATAAACTTCGTATGTTATGTTTTCAATATAAATGACTCGAAACAACATAGATAAAAATGGAAACAAGTCAAGTTTGTATTAATAACTCCGAACAGAAGGATGATATGTTCGTTGATGTCGATACATCTTCAGGTTCTTCAGATTAACAAGAGTTTGTTTCAACATTTCTAGACTTCCTTGTCTAACATAACGAAGTCGAGTCTAGCAATCTAATTAAGAAGCCTTAATTTTTAGAACTGATATATGACAACCAAACTTGACATACCAGTGCTTGGTGGTCAACCGAGCAATGCTTTACCAATCAAATATCATGAACTAAGAATAGAAAGAAAACTAGAAAGAAAACGGAGAAACAAGAGGAAAATTAAGCGACTAGTTTTTTCATTCTCGTCTCTCGAACATGAAGTCCTAATGTGAGACAGTGAAAAGGGGGAGATGGAATGTACGAGAAGACAAAGGATATTTTATTTTAGGGTTTTATAAGGATAGGTTTATAATTAAATTTTCAAAACTTGACCAAGTAAACGAAAAATGACTAATCAAGTGGGTCCTGAAGGAACCTGATGGCTATCTTATTAAAGTTGGTTAAACATAAGCATTTTAATAAGTCGGTTTTTAATACTCAGGCATATTATTATAATTTTTTTGATCAATCATGTGTCACTTGGAAGAAGATTTTTTTTTTTAAACCTTAGGAAACTATTTACGAAATAGAACCACTAATCCACTTACTCAAATTAACACCATTTTTTAATCAAGTCGATGGAGTCAAAAAGCTTAAGCAAAGTAGAACCATTAGTCCACTTATTCAAAGTGAAAACACGGTTTTCTAATCAAGTCAATGTAGTTAAAAATATTTAACAAATACTACCCATGTTTCATGAAAAGTGATGTTTTTATTTATTTATTTTCATTTTTGCTTAAAAATAGGTCAATTTGTAAAAGTAAAAATATTGTTAATCTTTCGACAGAGGGTGTTTTCACTTGAGATCTTTCCATGGATGTTCTTTTGCCAGTACATATTATTAGAGCATTGCTCGGTCGAACTCGCATGCGTTGCTATCTCAAGCATGTTTGTCAATGTTAGTGATCAAAATTATAAGTCTGGATTTCTAGTCTACTATTAGCTAAGTTTCGGACTAGGATAGAAAGTGTAGTTGAGCTTAAGACTCCATGGAGATCATCATACAAAGACAAAGAACTACTCAAGGAACTGGTGGAACTTCATCGACTAAAAGGTATATGGAGACTTAAACTTATCTATCACTCAAAAGTCTATTTACTCTATCTCCTATCTTGAGACAAACGTCGTTTTTCTATATATACTTTGATTATACACATTTGCTATTTCGGGCCGAGTTTATCTGGCTTATCTATTTCTCGAAATATGTGTTGGTAAGATTTTGCTTTGGCCAAGTTCATCTTTACTAGTTACGTAAGTCATGTTAAGTTTCAATTACTTGAAAATGGCTTTGACGAAAAATGGTTTGTGAACAACAACTATATAACGTCCTCTAAGAATGGTTCAATGATCGAAATGAGAGTTTAGATTATATAACCATTGTTGGATATAAGCATTGAGTGGTAACTCATACATGTATAAGTCCTTATTCCTTGAACCAAAGTATGCGTACTTTGCTGCTCAAGAAAACCAGAACAGAGTCCGCGAACCCAGTCCGCGTACTGTCGGAGGTTCTCTTCCGGAGAAAATCTGCTGGAGTTTGTGTACTATTTACAAACTTATTTCGGGTACTTAAGTCCGCGTACCAGTCAGCGTACTTAAGTTGGTTATTTTCTAAAAATGATTATTCGTGAACTTAAACTTATATAAACTAAGGAATGCAAGTTTGCAAACCGTGGCTATAAATTTCATGAATCGATTCGATTGAATCAAATCGTTTTTGTTTCAATTGTGTGTATTATAAAGATCTACGCAATTGAATAACTCTCTAACTAGTTCATTTGAGTCATTTTAACTATTTGTGGTAAACAAAAATATGGTTGATATGAAAGTGCTCATATGGCTAACCATTTAGTTAACTACAGTTGAACCAACTAGATGTACATGCTTGGGTACGGTTACACAAACCTTGATAAACGTGCATTTCATTTGTGTGTAACAAACTAAGTTTCAATCTAACGGTTAAAAGATATTAGCTTGAATCTAATCAGGTTTTCATCTAACGGTGAATATTGAATGCTTTGTTACTAAGGGAGAACTCTAGCAACTGGGAAACCTAATCCCCACACCTCCTGTGTGATACTAGTTCTATTATCTACATTCGATTCTCCTTTAACCTTAGGTTTATATCGGTTAATGACTTGAAGACTTCATTGGGATTGTGAAGCCAGACCGATACTACTTTCTCGTAGTTATGTGATCTGATCTTGCTGTTTCTATCGTACTAAGTACAATCGTAAGGATTGACTTGGTTTCTCCGATTTGAAAGATATAAAAGTAGTCACAAACATCTTCGTCTCATCGTTTGTGTTTCCACAATATCTAGTTTCGTCATTATACAATTTAGATTATTGTGAGGTGATTGATAATATTGAGCTGTTCTTCGGGAATATAAGTACGGTTTATCAGTTGGTTCCTGTTCACCTTAATTTATCAAAACACGGAACAAAAACTCGTAGGTATTTCTGTATGGGACATATTTATCTATTACCGTAGACTTTTTTTTGTGATACATATTTGTTTATTAAAGTCTTCGACTTTGGGTCGTAGCAACTCTTAGTTGTGGGTGAGATCAACTAAGGGAATCAAGTGCGTAGTATCCTGCTGGGATCAGAGACGTAGGATCTTAACTGTACCTTGGATCAGTGTGATATTGATTGGGGTTCAACTACAGTCCAAACCGAAGTTAATTTGGAGTAGGCTAGTGTGTGTAGCGGCTTAGTACAGTGTGTGTTCAATCTGGACTAGGTCCCGGGGTTTTTCTGCATTTGCGGTTTCCTCGTTAACAAAACTTCTAGTGACCGTGTTATTTATTTTCCGCATTATATTTTGTTATATAATTGAAATATCACAAGTTGTGCGTTTGAATCAATCAATTTGGAAATTCAACTTTTGGTTGTTGATTGATACTTGAACATTGCTCTTTGGTACCATTCAGGTGATTTATCTTGTATTCAATTAAACTCGTAGACTTCTATTTGCTTGAGTAAGTATTGAATCGAGAAAGAGAGATATAACTCTTTGATATACTTTTATTATGATTGAGTCTGACTGTCTAGTTGATTCTCTTAAAAGTATATTGGAGTTAGTCCATACAGATTGCTAATCGAAATATTGGGTATGGTTGTTAGACCCCCCGTTTTTTCAATTGGTATCAGAGCAGTAAAACACGTTTAAAGACCTTACAAGTCTGTGTTTGTAGCGATATCAATCTATGGACAAGAGTGCTATCTCTGATAAACACATCACCATAAATAAAAGTTTTGTCTCGACTGTATCTATTAAAGAGAAAGATTCTCCAATCTCAAAAATGGACGAACCTAGTGTTCCGGCGAGACAGACAGACACTGACATGTGTTGTTCCGATTACCCTTCGAAAGAGTCTATCTCTATTAATAAAAGGGAAACAACTGAAGAGAGGAACTGATTCTAAATCTTGTTAGAATCGAAGCTGATAGGTTTAAACGGTTGAAAAACCATGTCAATCTCCTTCTTGGTGTAGTAAGAGACTGCAACTCCAAAAACGTTGAAGATCGGTCTTCATGTATCCTACTTAAGGAAAGTCTTGAAAAGGATGTTTTGGAAATTGAAGATCGCTTGAATAAACTCTCTATTCAAGGTCGTGTCAAGAAGTCCTCTATACCATCTACTTCTATTGAAACCAAAGCTCCAGGTTCAGAATTAAAATCGGAATCCCTTCCTATTAAAAAATATGTGCTTGAAATCTCCATTAATCAAGGATGTTGCACATCAAATGGAAGAAAACATCTTCAAACGATGATGTTAAGACAAAACCTTCTAATCATTCTCATGATCATAAAGTATGTCTCTTTTGTGATTTAAAAGGGCCTGTTAATCTAAAGAGAAACTCTAGGTTGAATAACAATTCCATTGTTCAACTTCAACACACCTTAGACTTAATTCTCAAAGGTATAACTGACATTCGTATGTCTAAACCAATTGGTTTTAGTATTTACCCTGTGTATGCTACCAGGAGAGTCAGTTCATTGAGTTCCTCCAATGCTCAAAAGGAGAACATATGTCTTAACAAAAATCGTCTAAGGAAAGATCAAGTCGATTCCTCTGAAGATAACATTATCTTTGATGTGAACAAAATCCCAGGATAAAGGAGCAAAGATGATGATATATGAAATAACCTTAATGAATTAATTGAAGGTTATAAAGAGATCATCAAATGGTTGTCAACCTCCTCTAGCCAAAATTCTTCAGGTAAGAGTCGATACTATGAGTCATGTCTTGATAACAGTAAATTTTATGACAACTATTCACATCATAATGGTTTTTCTCCAAACTCTCGAGGGAATAAGGATAACCGAAAACAATATTCATTTAATGAGCTAAAGGCTCATATTTGTGTTAATTAATCACAAGGTTGAAATCTCACTTGCGAAAATCCTGGTTGAGTGAGAATTGGTCAGGTATACTTATTAGCAAAGTGTCTCTGATTATCTAGCTAATTTCTTATCGTTCTTAGATGGATTGTCAGTTAACACTTTTACATGAAGTTTTTTCTTTCTTTTTTTTTGGTTTTTTTTCTTTTTGTTTGCTATATGGCTTCAAACTTAGTTTTCGAAGTGCTAAGATGCATGGATTCTTTTTAAAGAATCAAAGTGTTGTGTTTACCATATTCACAAATAGACCTTTAGATTAAGGTTTTGTGGACCCTCTTCTTACGGGTACACGTACGGTTTCGGGATTCTCACACAAACTGACCTTGTAAACCATAAGTCTTCCGAACTTGTCTATATACCTTTCCTATTGAGTTGAATTATCTCACTCTAGGCTTCCTATTATCAATGGATTCTTCCTCTTGTTCTTGGGATTTACCTGAAGACTTCGTTGATAATGCGGTATATTTCGTATTCAATGAAAAGAAGGGAACGTTTGTTGAATTTGAAGGATCTTTTCCTCAATCTCCTGATTCCTACTCGGATATTGAGGAGGTTGAAGAGATTTCAACTGAAGTGGTTCTTGACTTTCTTAAAAACTTTGAGGATGCAAAATAACAACTTGTTGATACAATGAAGTGTCTTGATGTGGTTAGAACTGAGTTGAAAAAGGTTAACTATGACCTTTTTCTCATGAAGACACATGTTAAAGAACTTCTCAATGAGGAAATCTTCTCTGAAGAAGCAGTTGATGCTGTCAATCACAAGCTCAAAGACCTCAAGGAAAGTGAGGATCCTGAATCGTCTATCTAGTTCGTGTTCTCCTTCGGCATAAGAGTCCACTTTAGCTTGTTGACTTTATTTTGTATAGTAAATCTTCTTATGAGAATTTTATTCTTGTGTTTTTAGGAAGAATAACTAGAGTTTGGAATTGCCATTATTGTGATTACACATAGCTATGTCCAAACGTTTTCATCTTTATTGTTTTTAGATTTATTTGATTAAATTCTAAAAAAATTGTTTGGAAGATGATTTTTGCAGTACTAATCTTTATAGTTTTATAAACTTCAAACTTGTTATGGGATATGTGTGTTTGCGTCCGTGAACTATGATTGTCCCATACTTTGTCAAAAGTTAAGTCTTCATATGTCGATATGCATGTATTGATAAAAGAATGAATGAGATTTTGACATTACAAAAGTTTTAAGCCTACTATGTCATTATGAAAATATTGATGGTGTCATATGCATTTCCATATGCTGGTTAACTTTACTCTGAAGAGCTTCCCTTATCCATTACTGTGGGTGTAGACGTCTTCTTTTCGGTTGAGAACGAGTGGCTGATAGAGGAACAACGTTAGTGTGCCACTTGTCGATACCTGATTGAGTGTTTAGCTTAGGCTTTCTCTTTCCTTGAGTTGTTGCATTTAAGCTGTAAGAAAACGGATTTTAGATAGAAATGAATTATTAAGATGTTCGCGGCTGTTATGGCAGAGTTACCCGTTTTTTGATCTAATTCCATTTACATTCGATCTTGTTTAATCTAAATTCGTACTAAGAACAATACAATTGGTATTCAGAGCCGTTCTTTCTATCACCAATTTTTTTTTCTCACCATGGTTGTTCAGACTTGTAAAGAACTTACTGATGCATCTAATAGACAGCAAGCTCAGATCGACAAGATTCAACTTCAACTTGAGTCGATGCTGACCAAAGAGGATTTCGAAAAAAGGAATTTTGACAAAAAGCAATTCAATCTGAGATAGTAAATCTTCACTCAAACAATAATTTTGAACAAGGTGAAAATAGTGGATCTCTGGGTAATCAGACTGGTTTTACTAATGCTGGAGGTGGACATCGTGTTCAATCTTACACTGGTTGCCGTGATTCTCACCACCGTCCACCGAGACTGGATTTTCCACGTTTTGATGGTGACTACTCCAATAGTTGGATTCATAAATGTGAATATTATTTCCAAATGCAAGAGGTACCAGAATTTCACAAGGATGGAATGACAGCAATACACCTTGATGGTAAAACAGGTAAATGGTTTGAGAATTTCCGATTGAATAAACTTCACATCTCCTGGCCAGATTTATCTGAGAATATTTGCTCTCGTTTTGAAAATCCTGCTCATGATAATATAGTTGGCATCTTTAATAAATTAGTTCAGGTTACCACCGTTGAAGCATATTTTAAGGAATTTGAGTATTACAAGGTTGCTGCTAAGTGTTCATAAGGATTTCCATGAATATTATTTCGTTGCTAGTTTTACTGGTGGCTTGAAACAGGAACTTAGAAATTCAATTTTAATGTTTGAGCCTAAAACACTAATGAATGCTTTTTCTCTTGCAAGAATGCAAGAGCAAACACTACTCCTACAACATAAAAATCCTAAACCCTATACAAGAAATTTTTCTCCATCTTACAATACTTCAAGAACCTTCCCACCACCCACATTTACTCCTAAAACTGCTTATATACCTCCTACTTTATCTACTACACAATCCATACCTAAACCCTGTCCACCATTACCTTTCAAAAAACTCACTCCTGAGCAGGTGCAAGCAAGAAAGGCACAAGGTCTATGTTTCAATTGTGATGAAACATACAGAAGGGTTCATATCTGTAAAAACAATACTTATGTGTGTTAATTGGAGAGGAAGCTGAGGAGATATCTGATTCTGGACTAGACACAGAACATGAGACTGATGAGGAGCCCATAGTGGAGAGTAACATGGAAATATCACTAAATGCACTAACAGGCACCAACTCAGCTGATACTATCAGGATTCCTGGTTTTGTCAAGAAGAAGAGCATTTCTATTTTGATTGATACAGGCAGCACACATAGCTTCATTGACTCTAGAGTATCCAAAAGCTTACAATGTTCCATTGAACAAACTGCTAGTCTCCTATTCACTGTGGCCAATGGGTATAAAACTGTAAGCTCTGGTATTTGTTCTAAATAGGAGTGGTCCATGCATGGACACAAGTTTTGTGGAGATTTAACACTTCTACCCTTAGGGGGCTGTGACATTGTATTGGGTGCTGATTGGCTGAGGAATTTGGGAGATGTCTTATTCAACATTGCCAAGCTTTGCATTACCTTCAAACATAAGGGTAAGAAGATCATATTGCAAGGGACAACAACAAAACCATCCTTACACATAATGAGTGGTTCTGCAGTAAAAAATTTCTTTCAAAAACACTCTCATGGAGTGAATGGTCAGCTATTCTCTATTTCTACTACCTCTGGTCCATCTCAACCACCTCCATAAATTTCATGTGTGATTGATCAGTTTCATGATGCCTTCTCTGAGCCAAAATCCTTTCCACCACACAGATATTTGGACCATAAAATTCCTTTACAACCCAATTCAGTGCTTGTCAACTTGAGACCCTATAAATTTCCCTACATTAAAAATTCTGTGGTGGAGCAACTGGTTTAAGACATGCTACTTTCTGGAATTATTCAACCTAGTAACAACCCATTTCCCTTTCCAATTCTACTTGTTAAGAAGAAAGACAAATCTTGGAGATTTTGTGTAGATTATAGGAAGCTGAACAACATTACTATAAAATACAAATTTCCAATTCCAGTAATGATGAACTCTTAGATGAATTACATGGCTCCAAATTCCTCACCAAAATTGATCTGAAGTCTGGTTATCACCAGATAATAGTGTACCCTTCTGATATACACAAAACTGCTTTCAGAACCCATCATGGTCATTTTGAGTTCAAGGTGATGTCATTTGGCCTTATAAATGCTCCTGCCACATTTCAAGCACTCATGAATAAGATATTTCAACCTCATCTTAGAAAGTTTATTCCGGTCTTCTTCGATGCCATACTTATCTACAGTCCTTCCATGGAGGATCATATTCTGCATTTGCAAACTACCTTACAAATCCTCATAGAGAATCAGTTGTTTGCAAACTTCTCAAAGTGTTGTTTTGGGCAGTCTGAACTGGAATATTTGGGACACATTGTCACTGCCAATGGGGTTAAAGTTGATCCTGCAAAAATCTCAGCAACGGTGGATTTTCCTATACCCACAACTAAAGATTTAAGAGGATTTTTGGGTCTCACTGGTTATTACAGGAAGTTTGTTAAGGATTATGGACTTCTTTGTAGACCATTGACTGATTTACTTAAAAAGGATTATTTTCATTGGTATATTGCTTCTACTGCTGCTTTTATTCAGCTCAAGAATGCCATGACAACTACACCTGTGCTTGCATTGCCTGACTTTACATAGCAATTTTTGTTAGAAACAAATGCTTGTGATGTGGGAATTGGTGTTGTCCTCATGCAAGACAACATAACAATTGCTTTTTATAGCAAACCATTGGGACCAAGAGCTGCTGCTATGTCTACTTATGAGAAAGAGTTTTTATCCATTGTTCAAGATGTTACTAGATAGAAGCATTACTTACAAGGTACCAAATTCATTATAAAGACAGATCATCAAAGCATTCACTATTTTTTGGAACAAAGGATTTCCACTGTTTTGCAACAAAAACGGCTTATGAAGCTCTTGGGTTATGATTATGAAATTGTGTACAAGAAGGGCTCTGATAATAAGGTAGCAGATGCTCTTTCTAGAAGACCTCATGCAAGTGCTTCCTGTCACTCTACCTCTCTTTCAAATATAGCTTGGACTCAAGACATTATTGACAATTATGATGATGACTCCACAGTTCAGAATTTAATTTCTCAGCTTACTATCACTCCCAACTCTCATCTTAAGTACACCTACTTAAATGGCATATTAAGATACAAGGGAAGACTCTACATTGGCAGTTCAGCCTCTACTAGAACAAATTTTTTGGAATCCATCCGCTCTTCAGCAGTAGGGGGACATTCTGGAATGCATTCCACTTATATTAGAGCAAAATCTTACTTCTTCTGGCCTGCAATGAAGAAGTATATTCTACTATTTGTCTACACTTGTGATGTTTTCCAAAGGCACAAAGGAGATAATACTTTTCCTGCTGGCTTACTTCAACCATTACCCATTCCAGACCATGCATGGCAACACGTCTCAATGGACTTTATTGAAGGATTTCCAATGAGTGAAAGAAATTCAGCCATTTTGGTTATGGTAGACAGACTTATTAAGTACATCCACTTTATTGGATTGCACCATCCTTACACAGTTGCCTCTGTTTCTAGAGAATTTCTCTCTAATGTGTTCAAGCTTCATGGGCAACCTGCTTCCATAGTTTCTGACAGAGATAAAATCTTCACAAGTCACTTTTTGCAATACTTATTTAAGGCTTTGGGTACTCAACTGAATTTAAGCACATCATACCATCCACCGATTGATGGCCAAACTGAAAGGGTAAATTCTTGTCTTGAAAGCAACTTGAGATGTATGTGTAGTCATCAAAAAAAGAAATGGCATTTGTGGCTTCCCTTGGCTGAGTGGTGGTACAATACTAACTACCACACTAGTTTGAAGATGAGTCCCTTCCAGGCACTCTATGGATATTTGCCTCCACACTTAGCTTTTCTTTCTTCTGCCACCACATCTGTTGCTGCTGTTGATGGTTATATGAAACAGAGAGTTGATGTCATTAATCTTTTGAAGGAAACCTTATATAAATCATAAGAGAGGATGAAGTTCTTTGATGACAAGACCAGAACTGATTGGGTGTTTGAAGTGGGTGACAAAGTTTATCTCAAGTTGCAACCTTATAGACATGCTTCTGTGGCTTTGAGAAAAAATCTCAAACTAGAAGCAAAATACTATGGCCCTTTCCCTATTATCCAGAAGATTAGTGCAGCTGCTTACAAACTTCAATTACCAGCATAGGCCAGGATTCATCCAGTCTTCAATGTATCCCAGATAAAGAAACACATTGGTACCATCCACAACCCTTCTCCTTCTCTACCTGTGCTGGATTCTGATGGCTCCATCTTGGTCATTCCTGCAGCTGTTCTGGACACTAGAACTATTTTTAGAAATGGTCTTTTTGTTCCTCAATTACTCATCAGGTGGACTAATGCTTCTGTGGAGGATGCTAAATGAGAAGATGTAGCTCATATTGGCCACCATTTTCCTAAATTCAATCCTTGAGGACAAGGATTATCTGATGGAGGGGGCATTGTCGTATGCATTTCCATATGCTGGTTACCTTTACTCTGAGGGATGCCCTTAGCCCTTACTGTGGGTGTACACGTCTTCTTGTCGGTTGAGAACGAGTGGCTGGTAGAGGACCATCGTTAGTGTGCCACTTGTCGATACCTGATTGAGTGTTTAGCTTAGGCTTTCTCTTTCCTTGAATTGTTACATTTAAGCTGTAGGAAAACGGATTTTCATATAGCAATGAATTATTGAGATGTTCTTGGCTGCTACGGCGGAGTTACCCGCTTTTTGATCTAATTCCATTTAAATTCGATCTTGTTTAATCTAAATTCGTACTAAGAACAATACAGATGGAAGATATGATGAACTTTTATTTAGGAGGATTATGTCTATTGTATGTCATTGTGCAAATAATGATGAGAAATAGAATGAATCCTTGTCTATTCCGCAGTATATATCTTCCCTGGTCCATATTTTATGTATATACTGTGATGAGAACGCAAGTGTGACACATTTTCACCCATAACTACATTAGCTAGGCCTCATTTTATTGCTAATAAACTTGTTTTAAGTGTTTTCAAGGAAATAAGTTCTTATTGAGAAATCATCACGAAAAGTGGTTTTTGGACCTCAGAAAAGTACTAAAGGCACCCCAACTTTGGATAAGAGCAACCCAGGAAATGTCCCAAAAGAGTTGTTAAAGGAACCCAAGAGTTTTTCACTATTTACAGCCCAAAAATACTCTTTATACCCCACAAATTGCTATTCGCACTCCAAGAATTGCTAAATGTACCCCAAACTGCTAAAGGGATGCTGGATTTGGATAAGGGGCAGTCATCTTCTTCGTTTGAATTTTGAATTTTGGCGGGAAAATGGTTGCAGATTTAGGGTTTGATAATTGAAGTGGTTACACCGAGACTAAAGCGCTGAAATTGAATAGGCATCTTCCTTAAGACTAAACAGGCCTGGTATGATCGATAGATTGGATCAACATTGTCTAGAATGGTGATTTGAAGCAAACAGATTGAAAGGAAAAGTGGCGGGAAACTGGTTCTTGAACTGGCAGAATTAGGGTTCGAATTTTAATCATGTTCTAGGGAGATTCAAGGGCCTAAACTCATTTGGTTTGTTTCTTTTGAATTAACAGAGCTGGTAATGGTCGTATTTTGGACCAGAATTGGCCAGAATGGTGGATTTAATGCTTTAACAGGTTCTCGAGTTTTCTTCCTGCGGAAACTCTGTTAGTAATTTTGACAAGTTTCAGTGAGACTCGACCACTGGTTTTGGTTGCTTTGGGCCTGTTTGGACCAAAAAGGAATGGTATGGTCGATGGTTTCGAATAGAATGGGCTGGATACTCAGATTCGCAGAAAAAGGGGAGTACGTTGTATGGTAGGATATTCTCCAATAACCGGATCAGATTTGGTGAGATTTTCTTGCCGTATTTGTTTGATATCGAGCTGTCACAGTGAACATAAGGTGGTAATTGCTTCAGGTTTGATAATTGTGAGATGATTATTCGCTTGGAACAAAACAGGGAAAGAATATTCGATCGAGATATTTTTGGGAAGTTGGCACAAGTTTGGGCATTTACTGCTCGTGTTGGAAGACTCAAGTTACCATTTGGAGCGTGACTAAGTTAAAAAGTGAGAATATACTAACTGCGGACGCGTGAGAAAGAAATGAATGGAAAGAAAATCTCTTAACATGCAGCGAAGTAATTAAAGAATATATGGAGTTATTTCAAGGATTTTGGCGACCTGTTGAGTATAAATAGTGTGCTGGGGGATCAGAGAAAGGTTATCGAGTGACTGGGGAGAAGAACAGAGGGTTGCAGAGCATATTTTTCTGCTGCTGCAGAAAAGAAGAAAAAGAAGAAGAACAGACTACGCTTGTAGTCTGTCGTTTAAAACTGTCACTGTTTCTACCAAGAACGACAGTTTTCTGCGACAATAAAGAACAATATTTTTCTGTAATATTCATTATAACAGTTTTGTAACGGCTTTACAGCGCTGCGAAACTCAGTTTTCTTATCTCTTCACCTCTTGTAAGCAATAAAAATGAATTTTGAGTGTGTATACAACATTAGGAGTTAAACCCCTTCACTAGGTTGACGGATGAATCCAAATTTTATACATGGGTGAATTTATTTTATTCTCTATATGACTTTCTCACTCATTCAAATAGAATTATGATTTTGATTAATTAGTTATCATTTTATTTGATGGGTCATGCTTGCTTAAATGCTTGATGTCCCATGCTTACGATTTATAACTAATATTTTGAGAATCTACCTTGGCAAAAATAAGAGTCCATGTTATTTTTATTCAGCGATAATTGTTGAAGAATGAATAATTGAGCCTTATGATATGAATTCGGTGAAATCCTAGTCCCAGTAACTCTCGTCTTTGTTTATTATCTTCATTAAAATCTTTAAATTTAATCTTCACAACTCTTAGAGTTCAAATCTTATTTACTACAACAACAATTAAAAATCACATCATACTGTGCGGCTCCGTAAGTTCTCTTATGTCGAGAATGACCAATTGAATTGATCACACTCTTGTGGTAATTTTGTTGTGTATTCCGATTGAATTAATCATGGGTTTCTTGTGGTTAATTTAATTGAGTATTTTTGGATTCAAATTCATATTCATATGTGATTTGTTATGTCCAAAGAAATCCTTCTTTTCTTGTAAAAGTAAGGTCGCTCTTGTTGTTCTTTCGGGAATGACATTTTATGGGGGAGAGTTCTCAATTGAACTTGTGCTTAATTGTCAAATCTTTGTGGGGATTGCGGTTGTAAAATATTATAAGGGTTACCTTGTATGTTTATAAACTCCTTGATGAATGCATTTAGATTCGGCTATATGATGGCATCTAAAAAGTTGATATGTGCTTGCTTTTGGTCACGAAATGTCTCTATGGAAATTTCATTAGGATCTCACTAGTTTTCATACCTTTGCCAATTTTATTGACAAAAATAGGGAGAATTAATGTGTAGTGCACACTACAAATACATATGGCTTTCGGATCATTATGTAAGGGGAGTGGTTTCCATGTGAGATGGAATATTGACTAAGGGGAGTGATACATATCACTATAATATTGTTGTCGAAGTTGTGATAAATGGAACTTTAATGCTGCATAATAATACTATGACATTGTATAACAATGATTGAGAATTCTTGTTTTCTCATTGTTATGACTACGAATTTTCAACAACGGTGATACTAAACTTACAACCTTTGGGATCATTGGAGTACTTGGAAGTGACGAAGATTTCGAGTAATATTGAAGAACCAAGAAGATCAGGTCGAACTCGCATGTGTTGCTATCTCAAGCATGTTTGTCAATGTTAGTGATCAGAATTATAAGTCTTGATTTCTAGTATACTATTAGTTAAGTCTCGGACTGGGAAAGAAAGTGTAGCTGAGCTCAAGACTCCATGGCGATCATCATACAAAGACGAAGAACTACTGAAGGAACTGGTGGAACTTCATCGACTAAAAGGTATGTGGAGACTTGAACTTATATATCACTCAAAATTCTATCTACCATATATCCTATCTTGAGACAAAAGTCGTTTTGCTATATAGACTTTGATTATACACATTTGCTATTTCGAGCTGAGTTTATCTCGCTTATATATTTCTCGAAATATGTGTTGGTAAGATTTCTCTTTGGCCAAGTTCATCTTTACTAGTGACGAAAGTCATGTTAAGTTTCAATCACTTGAAAATGTCTTTGATGAAAAATGGTTTGTGAACAACAACTATATAACGTCCTCCAAGAATGTTTCAAAGATTGAAATGAGAGATTAGATTTTATAACCATTGTTGGATATAAGCATTGTGTGGTAACTCATACATATATAAGTCCTTATTCCTTGAACCAAAGTATGCGTACTTTGCTGCTCAGGAAAACCGGAACAGCGTCCGCAAACCCAGTCCGCGTACCAAGTATCAAGGAATATTTTTGAACAATAAATAAATAAGATTTTAGCACATGTTCAAATACTATAACGACCTTTACTATATAACAACTCATATTCTGAAATATTTGTAAACCTAAAGTATATAGAGAAATCGGAAATACAACTGGTCCTGCAAGAGATCCCCAAGATAGGGATCGAACTTTTTGGAGATCCCCAATAGGGATCAGTCTAGCAAAAGAACAATCTCTGGGATTCCTTTCAACTACGAAATAAGTTTCGTAAGTAAACTTCCTTAAACTCATGTAGTTAAACACATTTTTCTAGCATGGAATTAACCCAAAGTTCAATACACGATCTAGTAATGAATTACAAGATAGTGTTATGTCACATATGCGAAATTCAAAATATAAACGTTATACATCGTATTCCAATATATCAAAGTTGTTACACAACTTGCATATTCTTCCTTGAGACTTTGGCCATACTAAAATGACCAAGACATCATTAATAGAGATTCATATATATATATTAACTTTGTATGTTATGTTTCAATATAAATGACTCGAAACAAAATAGATAAAGATGGAAACAAGTCAAGTTTGTATTACTAACCCCGAACAGAAGGATGATATGTTCGTTGATGTCGATACATCTTCAGGTTCTTCAGATTAACAAGAGTTTGTCTCAACATTTCTAGACTTCCTAGTCTAACATAACGAAGTTGAGTCTAGCAATCTAATTAAGCAGTCTCAAGTTTTAGAACTGATATATGACAACGAAACTTGACATTCCATTACTTGGTGGTTTCAACCAAGCAATGCTCTACCAATCAAATATCATGAACTAAAAATAGAAAGAAAAATAAAAAGGAAACGGAGAAACAAAAGGGTAAATTAAGCAACTAGTTTTTTCATTCTCGTATCTCAAACATGAAGTCCTAATGTGAGACAGTGAAAGGGGGAGGTGGAATGAACGAGAAGAAAAAGGATGTTTTCTTTTAGGGTTTTATAAGGATAGGTTTATAATTAAATTTTCAAAACTTGACCAAGTAAACGAAAAATGACTAATCAAGTGGGTCATGAAGGAATGTGATGGCTATCTTGTTAAAGTTGGTTAAACGTGAGCATTTTAATAAGTCGGTTTTTAATACTCAGGCATATTATTATAATTTTCTTTGATCAATCATTTGTCACTTGGAAGAAGATTTTTTTTTAAAACCTTATGAAATTACTTACGAAATAGAACCATTAATCTACTTGCTCAAATTCAAACACCATTTTTTAATCAAGTCGATGAAGTCAAAAAGCTTAAGAAAAGTAGAACCATCAGTCCACTTATTCAAAGTGCAAACATCGTTTTCTAATCAAGTCAACGTAGTTAAGAATATTTAACAAATACTACCCATGTTTCATGAAAAGTGATGTTTTTATTTATTTATATTCATTTTTTCTTTAAAATAGGTCAAATTGTAAAAGTAAAAATGTTGTTAATCTTTGGACAGAGGGGATTTCACTTGAGATATTTCCATGGATGTTCTCCTGCTAGTACATATTGTTAGAACACTGCTCGCATGCGTAATGTTGAAGAACCAAGAGGATCAGGTCGAACTCGCATGTGTTGATATCTCAAGCATGTTTGTCAATGTTAGTGATCAAAACTATAAGTCTTGATCTAAGTTTCGGACTAGGATAGAAAGTGTAGTTGAGCTCAAGACTCCATGGCGATCATCATACAAAGACGAAGAACTACTCAAGGAACCGGTGAAACTTCATCGACTAAAATGTATGCGGAAACTTGAACTTATCTATCACTCAAAAGTTTATCTACTCTATCTCCTATCTTGAGACAAAAGTCGTTTTGTTATATAGACTTTTATTATACACATTTGCTATTTCGAGCCGAGTTTACCTCTCTTATCTATTTCTCGAAATATGTGTTGGTAAGCTTTCACTTTGGCCAAGTTCATCTTTACTAGTGTCGAAAGTCATGTTAAGTTTCAATCACTTGAAAATGGCTTTTAGGAAAAATGGTTTGTGAACATTTACTATATAACGTCCTCTAAGAATGTTTCAATGATTGAAATGAGAGTTTAGATTATATAACCATTGTTGTATACAAGCATTGTGTGGTAACTCATACATGTATAAGTCCTTATTCTTTGAACCAAAGTATGCGTACTTTGTTGCTCAGGGAAACCGGAACAGAGTCCGAGAACCAAGTCCGCGTACCAAGTCCACATACTGTCAGAGGTTCTCTTCCCGAGAAAATCTGCTGGAGTTTGTGAATTATTTACAAACTTATTCCGGGTACTTAAGTCCGCGTACCAATCTGCATACTTAAGTTGGTTATTTTCTAAAAATGATTATTCGTGAACTTAAACTTATACAAACTAAGGAATGCAAGTTTGCAAACCGTAGCTATACAGTTCATGAATCGATTCGAGTGAATCAAATATTTTTTGTTTCAATTGTGTCTATTATAATGATCTAAGAAATTGAAAAACTCTCTAACTAGTTCATTTGAGTCATTTGAACTAGTTGTGGTAAACAAGAATATGGTTGATATGAAAGTGCTCATATGGCTAACCATTTGGTTAACTACATTTGAACTAACTAGATGTACACATGTTTGGGTACGGTTACACAAACCTAGACAAACGTGTATTTCATTTCTGTGTAACTAGTTAAGTTTTGATCTAACGGTTGAAAGATATTAGCTTGGATCTAATCAGGATTTCATCTAACGGTGAATATTGAATGCTTTGTTACTAAGCTAACATTGATTGCAAACCCTGACTTTAAAGACTATATAAGGGAGAACTCTAGCAACTGGGAAACCTAATCCCCACACCTCCTGTGTGATACTAGTTGTATTATCTAGAGTCGATTATCCTTTAACCTTGGGTTTCTACCGAGACCCTGTAGGTTAACGACTTGAAGACTTCATTAGGATTGTGAAGCCAGACCGATACTACTTTCTCGTAGTTGTATGATCTGATCTTATTGTTTCTATCGTACTAAGTACAGTCGTAAGGATTGACTTGAGATTAATTTCTCCTATATGCAAGATATAAAAGTAGTCACAAACATCTTCGTCTCATCGTTTGTGATTCCACAATATCTAGTTTCGCCATTATACGATTTAGATTATTGTGAGGTGATTGATAATACTGATCTGTTCTTCGGGAATATAAGTCTGGTTTATCAATTGGTTCTTGTTCACCTTAATTTATCAAAAGACGGAATTTATCAAAAACTCGTAGGTATTTCCGTGGGAGACATATTTATCTATTACCGTAGAATTTTCTGTTTGATACATATTTGTTTATTAAAGTCTTCGACTTTGGGTCGTAGCAACCCTTAGTTGTGGGTGAGATCATCTAAGGGAATCAAGTGCGTAATATCCTGCTGGAATAAGAGACGTAGGTGCGCAACTGTACATTGGATCAGTGTGAGATTGATTGGGGTTCAACTACCGTCCAGACCGAAGTTAGTTTGTAGTAAGCTAGTGTCTGTATCGGATTAATACAGTGTGTGTTCAATCTGGACTAGGTCCCGGGGTTTTTATGCATTTGCGGTTTCCTCGTTAACAAAATTTCTGGTGTCTGTGTTATTTCTTTTCCACATTATATTTTGTTATATAATTTAAATATCACAGTTTGTGCGTTTGAATCAATCAATAAAAAATCCAAATTTTGGTTGTTGATTGAAATTGATTGATACTTGAACATTAGTCTTTGGTATTGTTCAAGAGATTTCTCTTGTATTCAATTAGACTCGCAGACTTCTATTTGCTTGAGTAAGTATTGAATCGATAAACAAAGATATAAATCTTTGATATACTTTTATTAAGATTCAGTATGACTGTCTAGTTAATTCTCTTAAAAGTATATTGGAGTTAGTCCATACAGATTGCTAATCGAAATATTGGGTGTGGTTGTTAGACCCCCTCTTTTTCACATATGACAACATCCCAATTCTTATTGAACCAAACTAGCATTGTCTAAACTCAAACCCACAACTTTTCACACAACAGTAACTCTTTTCATACCCTTAAACCACATCAAACTACTTAGAGATACTCGAGTTCTTAACAACTCCGGTCTTTGAAGGTAACACCCCGGATCACAATAATCTAGTAGCTTTAAGAGAATAATATCAAGTTGTAAAGTCACACCTCATGTACCAAATTTTGCTTTTTTAATATGCAGCAATTGCAACACCAAATTAGTTGAAAGCATATTAGCTATTGATTTAGTTTTAAAATTTTCTTTTTTGAAAAGAATAACAATTGAATAAACGCATTGATGCTTTTAACATTTGTATAAAAATAATAATAAATGGGCATAAACAAAATTTGGAAACCATGATGAGTGTGAATATGTCAGAGCCACAGAGGAAATGTTGGACTTACGTGACTGGTTTAACTAATCTTAAACACGAACATAAGTGAATACTAAATATGAACAAAAAAAACTTCTACCAAATAATATCTTCCTCAAATATCATATTGTTTGGATATGTTCTTTTTGAAGATATTTGAAGAATAAACAAAAATAGCATATCCAAACAATAAACAAAGATTTTAAGTAATAAAATCAAAAACTTTGTGATAAATAAAAGAAAACACTATGAACTAACATAACTCTCGTATACCATCTAAACAATGATGATGGAAGTGGAATTTTAACATAGAAAGAAAAAATTGAAATACTTATTTTATCTTCTCAAATGGCTTACAAAAGATGATTTTACTATCTCAATCAGCAAACCACTACTAGCAAAAATTCTTAATAATACCCAACCAAATTCTTTTCGATGTTAATACTAGTTTTCTTAACTATCACGAATTTGACCACAATAAAAAATACAAAAACAATACCAACAAACTTCCAAAATAATAGGACACAAGTATGCACTTATGACAACCTGCAATTTTAATCTCCTTTGCATTTCTTACCATTACTACCATAACTAATACCACTAGCTTCATAATGTCTAAACAAAGTCAGCACCTTGGACATGAGCCTTCTCCATCGGCATCTCTTTGTAATCACCTCCCTAAATAAATGCCACGAGAACTCGACGAAGCATAGGGAATGAAATCTTGATGAAATTTAACATTATTTTTCTGTGTTAGCTCAATGTAATTCAATAGTAGTCATCTATATGTGTGAAGGATTAGATATGGACAATAGCTCTAGAAGTAATCATAACAAATCAATTGGGACTTTTATAATTACCATTTTATTAAACCTACACCTCCTCCTATGGGTTTTGGTGTTGCGTAAATTTTATTAGCCCCAAAGACTAGCTTCACCTTCATGGGAATAAATAGATTTATAACACTAGTTTATTACACATTCTACAACCCATAATTTTCCATTTAGGGATTGAAAGAATTTTCAGACCATTAAAGAATGATTTAATTGGATCTTTGCAATGATTTTGTTGATGTGTAATTGTTTGCTTTGTTGTTGTATACGTCATCAAGAAAATCTCCCAAAAAATACAAAAAACTTAAGCATTTATTATTAAACAAAATAAAGGATGTTCTAAAATAAGAGCACCTTTGTCGACAAAATCGTTTCTCAAATGGCATGACATGGCTTCACATTCAGCGGTTGTAAATAGACAATCCATTGGCCTTACATCCCAACAAAAAAATTGTATATATTAAGAAAAATGGAAATCTGAGATATGATTTGCAACAATTTTAAAAACGAAACCTCATGATTTTGTATTATATTTTATTATCATATCCTAGTGGTTCTCCAAATTAAGTCCTTAGACTTAACAAACTGGATAAAGCCATGTGTCTTCTTGTTTTGCATCATAGATGTTCCAAAAGTTTCCAAATCAATACTTATATTGTATAAAGGATAATCCTTTTGTATGACATGGCAACACCATATTTAGTTTCACATTTTTAAGAATTTAAAGTGCCATGCGGCAAAACAATGAATTTAAAACGAGGGTACCCAACTTATGTAGTAGAGCAATGGGGTAAGTCAATGGGTAGAACTAACAATGGGATAAATAAAATGACAAATAATTAACCTTCATGTTTTTTCCCAAATTATAGACATGTCTTTCACACGAACCAACAATATTTTTCAAACAACGATTTTAAAATGAAAGGATACAACTTTTGTAGCAAAGCAACGAGTTCAAATTAATGAACTCAATAACTTATGCAGGACAACAATGGGTTTAAGAGAAGGGACACGACTTATATCACAAATTTTCATGTTTTCCAAGAAAATATTTTATTTGTTAATTTATTGTTCGTTTAACACATATGAAATATTTTCATGATTAAGTTAGTATTACCATATATAGTAAATATACCGTGGTAATATAAATCAATCCAAAAAGTTTTATTGTATTTTTGTCTTTCATATAATTTCACGTATTTAATATGACCAAATTATTTACAAAAACATCAATACCAATCGTACTGAAGAGCAAGAAAAAAATGAGTGAAGTGGATTAATATGAAAACTGATTAATATAAAAATATATTAATATCAAATGTTCAGTCTGTCGTGGACGACTTAATTATAATTAATTGTTATATTTTTGCCATAAAAATCTCCCAACTTTACGACTATCTTAGTTACAGAGACGACGTGGAGATACTCGTTAATTAAAGACCATGGATTATTCGGTAATAACGGGATAAAAACATTTATCGTATTTAATTTGTTGTGGGCGTATCCTCTGAATCTCATAACATCCATAGCGAAAATACTTTGTTTGTATAACACAACAAGTAAATTTAATAGAGGTTAGTTATATTATACGTAACTAATTAGAAATATATGAAACTGTTAATCGATCGTACTTATACTAAAACTTCAATTGCCATATGAACAACCTTCCAATATCTAGTTATGACGATTATTTGTAATTGATTTAAAATAGAGTCAACATTTTTCAAACTTGATACCATTCATCTGTCTTTTCCGCTTCATCATATTTTGAAACACTTGGATGAGAAATATCCCTCCCAAGAAGAACATCCCAATCATCATATTTTCTTGGCAGTGCAATAATAGGAGAACCTCTAAATGTGCGGCATAGTCTTTGATGATTATCAGTTTCATCACTTTGCTCAAGCACACCACCGTTTCGTGTAATGGTATTTCGTGTTGTCGATTGTATGGATCCATCATGACTGTCAGTAGAACAAGTTTCATCATTTATCTCAACCATACAGAAAAAGTAACCAAAAAATAAAAATGGACTAGAAGAAGTTTTACTAACCTTTATTCCGCCACTATTTGAACCACTAATATCTTTAAAAGTCAAGAAATGCTTTTCTTCCCTTCCTGGTCGTGAAGAGTTATCAAGAACTCAAAACGGTGTCGGCAAAAAACGAAACTTTATGTTTTCCTCCTTTCATTCCAAGTTATTTACTTATAACTAACGTTAACATTCGAATAAGTTGATATGGTCAACGTTTTTGAACAAAACGTGTTGATTCACTTACCTGATATGGGACGGGTACCCTGATACATATATACGTATAAAGATATGTTCATTCTATATATGTTATAAACATCCCCATATTTATTAACACTCTGTTTGAAAAGATAACATATAAATGAAAAAAATTCTTCCATTTTGGTTTTTTGAATTAAACACCTTAGAATTGTTAAAAGATCTTCATATTCATTTCATACCTTGTATCTTTGATTTTGGAAAAGGGGATAATGGACTACTCTAAATCATTAACCCTCTCTTTATCTCTCAAGTTACCCATTTGTATGAAAGGTTTGGGCTTACAGATTCTCTCGATTTAGTATGTGTAGTTATTAGAGAATCGACCGGTCAAACTCACAAGTTTTGGTATGTCAGGCTTGTTTTTCAGTGTTATTTGATCAAAACTATGTCTTGATTTATAGTCTACTAAAGTCTGTCTCGGACTAGGGCTAGAGCATGGCAGTTGAGTATCAGAAATCACCAAACAACCTTGAATAATGAAGACTGAAGACGGCGACAATGAAAACTTCATCAACAAAGGTATGTGTAGACTGACTATCATATTATCTACCATTTTATCTAATGAGACGTGTCGTATGGATTTGTATAATGATGAACTTTGTAAAAAAATATTATAATCTATAAGGAGTAGTCAAGTTAGGTCTTAAAGTTCACAAACTGTTTCACCAATTTGAACTATAAATATAAGACTTGATTTTTAATATCTCAATTAACTTGCGTACGCATACTGAATTGGTCAGTTCACGAACTAGTCGATTTTGAGATAGTACTGGATATTATTTATTTCAGCATACACGAATTGATTGCTCAGTTCGCGAACTAGTTGATGTTTTATGTCTCTTGTACCCTTTTTATTTTTAAGTACACAAACTATTTTGCAAAATTCGCAAACTTGTCAATATAAAAACTCCAAAAGTTACGAGATGACTTTTTAGTTCACAAATTGTTTTTACAAATCACAAACTAATTTGGTCTTTTGAAAAAGTTAAGTTTGTCGGTTTCAGAACTATTTAACTATATCTCTTTTGAAAACCATATGGTGCACTATGGTTGCATACATCTTATTTTTTATTCAAATCAAACTTGTCAGATGCTTTCATGCAAAATTTTTATAGAGAAGTTTCACTTACTTGGAATTCTATACAAGGAAATAGTTCACCATCTTATCTTTGTTTGTAAACTACCAAGGTTGTTCATCAATGTGAATAGAGGACTCCCTGCACATTAGAAACTTAATCCCGACACTTCTGTATCCTAGTTGCAGACTAGATTCGTCCTATAAAAACCCAAGTTTCATTTTTTGGAACTAATTTCTTATGTGAAACTGTATTAGGTCTACGACTTTGAAAGGATTCACTAAAGGATTCATGAAACCCGATCAGACTATCTTTTACCTGATAGTTTTTGTTATCCGGATCTTGTTCTTGTCAATCTTTTATGTTCTTGAAATTTTAGCTCAAGAACTTAATTGATAAAAATCACAAAGTTCTCTTCGTCTCAGACTTTGTGATTCCACAATATAGAAATTTTAAAACTTATGATTTGGCTTGTTTTGATTGTTCTTAAGAGGTAGAATTGATTAGGCATCACTGTAACTTTTGAAAAAAATAAGTTCAACCTTATCTTGAGTTTGCTTGTTATCTTTTTTCTTGATGATCCCTCATAAGCATATAGATTTTCATTATATTGATTGAATATCTTTAAAAAAAAATGAATAGACTTTATGTTAGATGTAGGATAGTCATTGAAGTATCCCCTTGGGTTGAAGCAACTCCTATACCTATGAAAAACAGGGGTCTAACAACCACACCCAATATTTCGTTCGGCAATCTGAATAGACAAACTCAAATATACTTTCAAGAGAATCAACTATACAGTCAGATTCAATCTATAGAAAATTATATCAAAGAGTTATATCTCAATTTCTCAATCCAATCTGCAATCAAACAAGTAGGAATTTGCGAGCCTGGTTGAATAAGAAAATAACTTGAACGGTATCACAAACCAATATCCAAGCGTCAACCAATTCAATCAACAACCCAAAGGTTGGATTCAAGAATTGATTCAACTTAACGCACAACCTGTGATATTTCTATTATATAACAAAATATAATGCGGAAACGAAATAACACATACACCAGAAATTTTGTTAACGAGGAAACTGCAAATGCAGAAAAACCTTGGGACCTATTCCATCTTTGAACACCACATTATATTAATCCGCTACATACACTAGCCTACTACCAATGAACTTCGAACTGGAATTTCCCTAATCAATCTCACACTGATCAAGATACAGTTGGGCTCCTTACGTCTATGAACCCCAGCAGGATTCTACGCACTTGATTCCCTTAGCTGATCTCACTCACAACCAAGAGTTGTTACGAGCCAAAGTAAGAAGAGTTGAAAAATAAATCTGTCTCATACAGAAAAGTCTACTGGAATAGATAAATCTGTCTCCCACAGAAATACCTATGAGTTTTGTTTCGTCTTTTGATAAATCAAGGTGCACAGGAACCAATTGATAAACCAGACTTATATTCCCGAAGAACAGCCTAGTATTATCAATCACCTCACAATAATATTAATCGTATGGAAGCGAAACAAGATATTATGGAATCACAAACAATGAGACGAAGATGTTTGTGACTAATTTCAATCTTAACTATCGGAGATAAATCTCAAGAAAATCTTAGAAAAGATAATACTCAATCACGATAGTAGAAGTAAGATCAGAACACGCAACTACAGAGAAAATAGTTGGGTCTAGATTCACAATCCCAATGAAGTCTTCAAGTCGTTAACCTACAAGGTTTCGTGAAAAACCTAAGGTTAAAGGAGAGTCGACTCTAGTCGCAACTAGTATCACACAGAAGGTGTGGGGATTAGGTTTCCCAGTTGCTAGAGTTTTCCCTTATATATTTTCAAATCAGTGTTTGCAATCTAAGTTACCTTGGCAACAAAGCATTCAATATTCACCGTTAGATGAAAACCTGATTAGATTCAAGCTAATATCTTTCAACTGTTAGATCGAACTTAGATTGTTATACACAAATGAAATGTACCTTCATTTAGGTTTGAGTAACCGTACCTAAACGTGTACAACAGGTTGGCTCAATAGTAGTTAACCGAAGTTAGCTATATGAACACTCTCATATAAACTTAATTCATCTTAACTACGACTAGTTAAAATGACTCAAATGAAACCAGTTATAGAGTAGTTCAATTGATATATTCTCATAGAATACAAGAACACAATTGAAGCAAAATCGTTTTGATTCATTCGAATAAATTCATGAAAGTCATAGCCACGGTTTGCATATAATGCATTCCTTAATATATAAATGTATTAGTTCATGAATAAACCGATTTTAGAACTATAACCACTCAAGAATGCAAACGGGTAAACATACTTAAAGTAGTCGGAATGATTTTGGGTTCGCCAGTATGCAAACGGGTACGCATACTTCCAAACAAAGCAGAAATTCCCGGACCCAAACCCTTCGCCATTATGCGTACGGGTATGTCTTCTTAGGCTTCCGGAATTTTACAACTAACAGGTACGCATCCGGGTATGCATATTATAGTTCCGGTCATGGATCACATATATGCAAGAACGCGTACTATGTTCATAACCCAATGATGGTTAAGTGTTCTAAACTATATTTCAATCATTGAAACATTCTTAGAGGATGACAATAGTTGTTTTCACGAATTATTAATATCAAAGCAATTTTCAAGTTGTTGAAATAGTCATAACGAAACATTCCAAGTCTACACCAAATGATTGTATCACACAAACCATGTAAGATGTTACTCGACGATTTTCACATGATCATCTTTTGACTTTCGTCAAGAATATAAGATGAACTTGGTTGGAGCGAAAGCTTACCAACATATTTCGAGAAATATGTAAGCGAGTTAAACTCAACTCGAAATCTCAAATATGCATATCGAATACTATATAGTAATACGATTTTTGTCTCAAAATAGGAGATAGAGTAGAAATATAATTTCCAAGTGATAGATGAGTTTTAGTCTCCACATACCTTTTGTTGATGAAGTTCCACAAGCTCTCCTTAGTAGTTCTTAGTCTTCAAATGATGAACGTCGTGAAGTCTAATGCTCAATTACACAATCTATCCTAGTCCGAGACATCACTATAAGTAGACTCGAAATCAAGACTTATAGTTTTGATTACTAATATTGACAAACAAGCTTGAGATAACAACGCTTTCGAGTTTGACCGAGCAGTGCTTTAACAACCTGAAAAGGACCTCATTTAGGAGAATCATGTTGCATAGGGTCCTGCGAGATTCAAGAGACATAAAGGAGCGCGGCTAAAGCTGAATTGCCTGTATGGTCAGTTCGGACTCAACTAAATTCCAGGTCAAAATATGATAGTAGGCTAGTGTTTGTAGCAGCTTAATACATTTTGATGCTTAAGTTCTGGACTAGGTCCCGGGGTTTTTCTGCTTTGCAATTTTCCGGTGTCTTGTGCTATTTCATTTTTGCATTATAATGTTAATCTTTATAATTGAAATATCACAAGAAGTACGTTAGAATAACCTATACATTTTTAAGCCTACAATAATTATAAAACCTACAAGATTATCCTTGATAATTCGTATCTTGAAAAATATTATAAGACTTGTTCTTGTTAGAATTCAGTTCTATAACAGTTCGGGTACATCTAGGTTATTACTTGGATATTGAGTGAGACCGTTCAAGTTAAACTTGTGTTCATATCATGTTTCAAATCCTTGGTTGATTTGTGATAATGATTGCAACAAGTTTAATATCCATACAGGTTTCCGAATTAAGATTTGGTGGTGTACTTGGTACCCCTTCTTTTTCAATTGGTATCAGAGCATGCATACATCTAAAATATGTAACAATCTATGTTTGTAAAGATCCTAAAACTATCCGATGGGAAAATGTTTTGGGAAGCTTGTCTCACTAACCTGCAAAATACGCCAGAATTACCAACGGATAATTCAGAGCTTAATATCTAAAGGGTCAACTAGTTTTATCCCTACAGATGCTCTGTATTCAACTAAAGTTAATGACTTAAAAGATGATGAAAAAAAATCTTTAGGAAAAGAAAAAGTTCCCTCAAAAAGGGTAAAAGGCAAGAATCTATCAGTTAAAAGTATTAGACTTCGTCGTCCTAAAATATTATATTTAAGGAATGCGAAAAAGGAAGATATATAGAAGAAGTTCTTTTTAATGCCTTAAAAATTAATTTTGAATTCTTGCATCATCGCCTTTAAATAACAAGTTGAACACCTTAAGAAAATTCTGACTATGATAAACATTGTTATCATTGTGGAAAGGTTGGTCACCTCAAGAAGTCTTGTACTTTTTTTTACGTATTAGTTTGACTGAGGAATCTCCAACAATGACTAGGAATCAATCGATTGATTATATATTCGGTAAAAAGAAAACTGAATGGAGAAAGCGAAGCTTGGTTAGATAAACTCATATTTTTGATCCAGCCCATTATATAAGATATGACGACTATCATTCTAAGATGACTCGCGAGCATCTACTTGCTCACACACCTTCTTGGTAACAAGTTGTTGGGTTAACCCCGTCATGTACATATCTTGAGATATGGCAAGTGTACAGATAAAAGTTAACTTCTAGTCTCTTGTGATTTATTTTGGTTCTTGTAACTAATCTACTTATTTGTTTTATCAGATGATGTTGATGTAATCCTAGTTTATTTTAATATTTCATTGGGACGTTAAAAAATTGTAAAATTATCAAAGTAGAAACAATGAAAGTTCATATTTGATCACTGAGCGTTGCTCAATTAAATATTTGATTATACGACTATAAAATCCAATGAGGTAGTCATGATTGTTTTCTATGCATCTTATCTGATAAATAAAAGTCAATGTATACTTTAATTTTTGTGCTACCACATCTTTTCTGAGAGTATGTAATAATGACTCAGTACGGGTATCAATTTTTGTAATGCTATTTGTAAAAATATTCCATGTCTATTTGACTCCTAAGCAAGAGATAGCAACAACATCTATGAGAATTTTTGCGTAACTAGCTATAGATGAGCATTACGCTCTTAGAAAATTCTAATCATAATATTGATATTTAAACTTAAAATATTGCCCGACGAAATATCAGTTTAATACTACGGGTGATATTAAGCATTTTGGTATTATTTTTTGAAGGAAGGATTAAATCCAAAGAATAGTCACCAAATTGTCGGGTTATTACTCTTCAACTTAAGACTTTTACTGTGTAAGTCTCAAGATTTCATTATAATTTTTTACTCGGGAGCTCTCAAAAATTTACCATAAAAGGTATTTTCTGAAAATTATTATGAATGTGGAGTTTTTTTTTTGAAATAAATTCAAAAAGGTTCCATAACTATCCAAAGGTCCATTAAAGGACCTATTTAAGTTCGCAAATTGTCCAACCCAAAGAGTTAACTTCTTCGTCTTCGTGGTTCGCGAAATCCTTGTTAAAGCATTGCTAGTTTGAAACCGCCAAATGTTGGTATATCAAGTTTGATTGTCATATTTTAATTCAAAAACTCAAGGTCACTTAATTAAATTATTAGAGTCAATTAGGTTAGACTATGAAGTCTAGAAATGTCCAGACAAACTCGTGTTATACTGAAGAACCCGAGGACGTATCGGCATCAACAAACACATCATCCTTTTGTTCAAGGTTAATAATACAATACTTGACTTGTTTTCATTTTTATCTACATTGCATTCAAGTCGTTTATATTGAAAACATAACATGCAAGATTAGATTTATAAATCTCTAGTATTAGAGACTTGATCATTCTATTATGATCAAAGTATCAGAGAAGAATATACAAGTTGTATCACAACTTTGTTATATTGAAATACAAAATATAACGTTTATCTTTTGAACTTCGTAATTGCGACATAGACACTATCTTTGTAACTTTCTACTAGATTGTGCAATGAGCTTATGATTGATTCGTTTCCTAGAAAATCATGTTAAACTACATGAGTTTAATGAAGTAAACCTGCAAAACTTATTTCGTAGTTGAAAGGAATCAATGGGATTGCTGATCTGATTCATATTAGGGATCTCTAGCAGGTTGTGGTCCTTAGTAACAATTTTATATTTCCAGTTTTTCATATATACTTTAGGGTTTGTGTGAATATCGGAATATGAGTTTTTATTTAAGAAATTTCAAGATCTAGACATAATGGATAATTTAAATACATGCTAAAATCTTATCTTTCACTGTTCAAAGATATTCCTTGATACTCAAGGTGAGATCCCAAAATCGAAATATTGGAGAATCTTTTAATTAGAGTTTTCTAATTTGTATGCTTTGTTTTCCTAATAAGTGAAACATATCTAAAATATATATTAGTAAATAGTACTTGTATGCTCGCTAATCTTGAGTTGTCATTCATGAGGGATTTCGGGTCATTAGTTGGATATTAGTTGGAATTATACAAAACCGAAAATTGGTGTTTGTTTTCGGTTATGGAAATTCCTTGATATACAATCTACCTTGTTCTATAAATAGTGAAATTTGTACTTCTTACAATCTTATCGTGACACATGCATTTCATTTTGTAGTCACGATGGTATTCGACTAATCGTATTACGTGTAATACTATCTTGGAGAGGAGATTAGCCTAATTTGGCGAAATTTATTACTTCCTCTAGTTTAAAGACTTCTACGGGATCAAGAAACGTCTAGATAGTACCTTTGGTGGGATGCTAAAATTTGCATAGTTTTCAATTATTAATTTGATTGACTAATGGTGATTGAACCTTGATTTCACCTACTTTGATTATTATTTAGATCCTTCTCTTTTCACTCAAACTAGATCAATGATTAATATAGTTGAGAACTGTCTTTAGATCTAACGATAGGCCTGTGATCATCCATTTTTAACAGACTTCGTTCTGTGCATGGTCAATCACAATAGAAATAAGTTTATTTGCGTTGGTATATTAAAGACATTGAAGATTTGAAGACAAGAAGATTTCTTGTTGGTTTCCAATCTTTGTGATTTACTTCTTGCACATACTTGATCGGCTGGGATCATACTTAGCTTTGTTTATCTTTTAATAGACATATTATTGCTAGTCGTATAGATTGAAAATCTATCATGTGGTGGTTCTCTTCAGGATCCGAATCTGATAGATTGTAAGCCTAAATTTGATCATCTTGATAATCCAGATCTTGGTTGATCTAAAATAGAATAAAGGAGTTTATATTATTTATACGGAAGAGCCTTTGTTTTAACTCAACAAATATCTCTGATTTACTTATTGAGATTTAAAGTGGTTACTGAATACAAATTAGTCATTTATTGTTTCGGTATACGATCGAAATGAGTTGAATGATTGAAGTGACTTATATGATAGTGGACTTAGGATTCGTGTGCATGACCAGACTGGTAGTAGGATGGGGATACTAAAGGAACTAAGTAACTTGGAATTGCTTTACTTGGTCTCAACAATAAGAAGTTGATTGTAGTCTTTGTATAGCGGCTTAATTATAAGAGTATTCAAAACTGAACTAGGTCCCTGGGCTTTTCTGTATTTGCGGTTTCCTCGTTAACAAAATATTGTGTTGTGTTGTGGTATTTACTTTTATTTTCGTATTATTTAGCTTATCTTTATAATTAAGGTTAATACACTTGTACGTTAATCCAACACTTGGTTTTGATCCCTGTAGTTAGGTTCAGTCTCAATACCTATTCTATATACCAAGTGTACACATTGTGGTTACTATCTTTTTGGCAATATCTGTCTATATTTAATCATGCAAGGTGTGTGTCATATAAGTTGATATCGAAAAGATTGCGGTGTATTTGGTACCCTCGTCATTTAAAAGGAAGTGGAGATGCAGGTGATGATTGGATGGTTTTGAGATTGTTTGTATGTTAACTGATTTCAGTTTGATTTGGTTGAAGTTTTTATAACTGGTAGAGATGTTTTGGGGGTTAGAAAAATCGGAGCAGTCAATTGAATTCGAAAGAAGAGTTTGAATTCATAAATGGTGGTCGGTGATGGACTGGGCCTGGAAATTTCTAGGTTTTACTTGTAACTTGTTAGACTAAATAAAAAACTATAGAGACTTGAAGAGGGGGGATGTTGTCTACAAAGGCGTCAAGAGAGAAAATAATGGTTTTGCAGTTTGTGTTTTCCATTCCATTTTTGAAATGACGAGGGTACCCAAGTACACCACAATCTTTTAATTTCAACCTATAAGTCTGATATATTAAGTGATCATCTATAGACAAAGTCGAGACAATACAACTTCAAGATATTCCCTTGATAACAGTTACGGTCCAAAACCGATTTACTATAAGATCAATATCAAGTGATTATGATTAACGTACAAGTGTTATTTACTTTATTATAATAAGACAATTATAATACGGAAGTAAAATAAATGACACAACAAGGTTTTGATAACGAGAAAACCACAAATGCAGAAAAACCTTGGGACCTAGTCCAGTTTTGAATACTCTTGGAATCAAGCCGCTATGCAAAGAACAAATCCAACTTCATATAGTTGAGACCAAGTAATCTACCCCTAATTACTTAGTTCCCTCAGTATCCCTGCACTTATAACCGTCTGGCCAACGCACGTGAATCCCAAGACAGACATCACTATGTTGAGTTGCTTTACCGATGTAAAGTCTTAAGCACTCAACTCCTTTTGATCGTATTCCAAACAGTAAAAGGAACAAAGTTGTTTGGTAACTACTCCAATAATATTTTAAAAAAAGATTCGTTGAGTTTTGACAAAGGCTCTTCCTTTTAAAATAGTGAACTCCTTTGTCGTCTAAGATCAATCCAAATCCGAAAATAAGATCAAGATTCACAACTATCAGATTCAAATACTGAAGAATACCACCGAATGATAGTTGCCGATCTAAAAAAATATATGATCAAATATATCAAAGATAAATTAGATGTAAGTTGAATTCCAGTCGATCATGATGTGTGCACAAATCACGAGATACGAAAACCAAACTTCAAATCTTCAATTTCCTTCTATTGTACATGCACAACACAAACTGGAATCCGTTTATTATCGATCACACACAGAAAAGAGTCTGTTAGCAATGGATGATCAAAAGTTATCTTTAGATCTAAAAACAGTTGTAAAGATCCCGTCAATACTTTGATCTAGTTTGAGTGACCCTTATGTCATAAGAGAAGGCTCTCAAGAATAATCAAAGTAGGTGCAATCAAAGTTTCAACAACCGTTAGTCAATCAAATCAATAATTGAAAACTAAAATAACAGTGCATTTATCTAGTTTCCCACCAACGGTAGCTTCTTGATTCCACAGAAGTCTTTAAACGAGAGGTCGTAAGATATTTTGCCTAATTAGAGTACTTTCCTCTCCGGATAGACGGCTCCACCAGAAACAACACAAATAAAGTTTGCCTGGATCTTAGGATAGTTTGCAAGAAATACAAATTATATACATTTTCTAAAGACAAAGTAACGAGTTACATAGATTATATGGATGTCGCATTTTATAAAATTCAAAATATAAATGTTATACTTCGTAATTAAGTATTCTTCCTTGACACTTTAATCATAATAAAATGATCAAGTCTAATACTAGAGTATTGCATATAACCTCGCATGTTATGTTTTCAATCTTAAACGACTTGAAAATAACGATAGGAATGAAAACAAGTCAAGTTGGTATCACTAACCTCAAGTGGAAGGATGATGTCATCATTGTAGTCAATACGTCTTCACGATCTTAAGGTCTTCGAGGTAATACTTGTATGTCTCAACATTCCTAGACTTTCTAGTCTAACCTAAACGAAGTTGACTTTAGTACATTTAATCAAGCGACTCTAATTGAGTTTTGGTACTTGACATACCAACACTTGGGGTTCAACTGTGCAATGCTCTAACAATTTTTGATTATCTATAGATTTTATATGAAATTTACTTATAGCTTCTAAGAAAACCATGTCTAACTAATCCATGATAGGGTGAAAGGATAAACTTGTAAGATTTATTTGTTTTCATGAACAAGGGTTTCTCCCACTTAATGCTAATATTTTTGTGTCTCTATTATTATTTTACCTTTTAGCTATATTTTTTTTATGTTCTATGACATATATAGTCCATATTTAAAGTAGTAGAAGGATTCATTGAACCTTATCAATAATTATTTTATGAATTTTCTTTGACTCTTCATGCCAAGTATGATTAGTGCTTAAATTTTTTATTTTAAGGTGAGAAAAAATCATTATTTTGATAATTCTTGTCCATGAATCTTAAATTTAATATCTTCCATGTATGAGCAGCTAGGTTTGCCACTTTACGTGAGTAAATTCAAGAACCTTTGTGATTGAGTACAAGTAACTTACCTACAAAGAATTCCTGGAACCTGAACACTCTCACTGTCTCACATCTTTGGTTACATACTCCATTATTTTCTTTCGTATTTTCACAATTGTAGTTGCAAACTCACAATTTTCGTAAATATTGAATTTGATTAGTTGATTCTTTATATTAGTTAGTAGTAGTATTTTACGCTCCTCGTGGGAACGAACCATATTTATTATTGTCTACATCTTCGATATTGTGCGCTTGCGGTAAAACAAGAGTCGGTTTCGCGACCCATCTCCTGGTCAGACTATCTTTTACCTGATAGTTTTTTTTATCCAGATGTTGCTCATATCAGACTTTAAATCAGAAACTAAATCAATTGAAATCACGAATTTCTTTTCGTATTTTTTGTGATTCCAAAAGATAAATATCTAAACACTTATGATTTAATTTGTTTAGGTTTTTCCTGTGAGGTAGAATTGATTAGGCATTTCTATAACTTTGGAAGATAATAAATTCAATATAATCTTGAATTTGATTGATATCTTTTGTTTTCGAAAATCCCCATAAGCATATATATTTTTATTACCTTGATTGAATATCTTTCTTAAGGAAATCGAATTGGTTTTATGCTAGAGGAAGAATGGTCATAAAAGTCTTCACTTAGGTTGAAGCAACTCCTAGGTTTCTAAAGGAAGTAAACTAGGGGAATCGTGTTGTTTAGGGTATTACGATATTCAAGAGATGTAAAAGAGCGCGACTGAAGCTGAATTGCTTGTTGGGTCGATTCATTTTTAAATACATTCCAGTCTGAAGTCTGATATTAGGCTAGTGTTTGTAGCGACTTAATACAATGTGGTGCTCGAGTTCTGGACTAGATCTCAAGGTTTTTCTGCTTTGTAGTTTTCCTCGTTATAAAAGATTACGGTGTCTTGTGTTAGTTCTTTTACGTATTATATTGTTAATCTTTATAATTGAAATATCACAAGAAGTACATTAGAATAACCTAGACAGTTTTAAGCATACAATACTGTATAGAACCTACAAGATTATTCTTCATATGTTGAAAAAATCACAAGACTTGTTCTTGATGAAATTCAGTTCTGTAATAGCTCGGGTACATACCAAGTTATTACTTGGATATTGATTTGTGAGATCGTCCAAGTTAAACTTGTCTTCATATCGGGTATCAGATCCTTGGTTAATTTGTGCTATTGATTGCAACAAGTTTGTCCATACATGTTTTCGAATTAAAATTTGAGGATGTACTTGGTACCCCATCCTTTTCAGAAATATCTTATACCATGTAGATAAGGGCAGAATATGATTATATATTTACTATGTACCAAGCGGATAATGGCAAAAAAAAACAACTACGACCCACCATTTGAGAAGGCCAATGTTGAACTATGAAGTGATGCACAAGCCGCAGAGTTTTAAAAAACTATAGTTGTAATAACATTACTAGGTTGTTCTCCTTATTAGCATCATTAATACTAAATACTACTTGTTGATATAAGTATACAACAATGGTAGTAAGGATAAAAACTTAGCAGACAAGTATGTCGTGAGAGAATTGTAGGAGATTGTTAGACACATTTTTGTGTCTAATTTGTCCTCAATATCAGTATTGTTGGAACTCTATTTTTGTACTAATATTGTGTTTTTATGTATTTTTAGGAAATAAACATTTTTGGAAAATTCGGCTCGAAAAGTTGATTTTGGCACCCGGAGGACACGTGTTATTCGGACTCCGAAGTTTGGATAAGGGGTAACCTAATTACTAAGGGGCACCCCCAGGTCATCCCCAAGGCATCTGCTATTCGCACCCCAGTCCAGGATAAGGGGCACCTTCTTCAACAATTCAAATTCTCAAAATTGGCGGGAAAAATGTTCACACACAGGAGAATTTTCGATCGAAGAAATGAAGTAGTGTTAGGTCGATTAAATGGCTGAATTTTGGTAGGAAGATGTGATATAGATTAAGAAACACATTTTGGGCATATAATTCGATCGGATTTGGCTGGATAATCACCAGGTGATGAAAACATCAAGAACAGTTTTGGCGGGAAAAAATTGTCTTGAACTGCCGTGACTAGGGTTGATGATTCGAAAGTGTTCCAGTGAGATTCAATGGCCCAAATTAAATGGGTTTGTTCCTAGGGCCTAGACAGAGCTGTTATGGGTGTTGGATTCGGTCAAATTTGGTTAGATAATCGGTGGGAATCAAAACAGGGAAGATATTCTCAAATAGGGAAGATATTCTATTTTTGGAATTGTTGGATGGAAGAGACGTGCATGGGTTAACTCTATTGGCTGGAAACTTCTCCTACAACTCAGAGATGATGCGTGAAAGAGACAAACCAGGAAACAATCCGTAACGAATCAGAGAAATAAAGAAAAAAAAAGTATCGGAAAATATTCTTTTATGGCCGGATATTCTTGGAGTTATTACAAGGATTGGAGTGACCTGTTGTGTATAAATAGGTCCCTAGTGTCGAGCAGAAGGGGCTGTCGAGAGTTTGGGGAGGTTTGGAGGCGAGCAGAGAGGCGTAGGAGGAGTTGCAGAGAAGTTACCTGCTGCTGCTGCCATTAACACGCCTGAAGAACACGAAGAACGGACTCGCAGCAGCAGTCGTTTATCAACAACAACATCGACTGTCACTTGTGGGTCGTAGTTCTTCAACGACAACAGCAACTCAGCTCTGTCGTTGATTCTGGACGCCTTCTGTGGGTCGCAGAGTTCTGTTTTTCATCAATTTCTTGTATTTCTCTTCATTGTAAAACACTTTTGAGCATCAATGAAATATTTTGAGAGCATTTTTACTATGATGAGATAAACCCCAACACTGGGACGACGGAGGAGGCCAAACTTCATACTTGGGGTAATTTTATTTAATTCTATATTTACTTTTTGCACCAATTTTAATTGAATTAAGATTTTAATTAATTATTTGTGATTTCATTTGATGGTTTATGCTTAGTCCTAGGGATTTTTGATATGCCATGCTTAAGAAATACAAGTAATATTTTATAAAATCTACTTTGGCAAAGAATAGAGTTAATCTTCATTTTGTTTTAAATTATAATTGCCTAGAATTAATTTCCGAACCACTTGAAAATGAAAAATGGCCGAATCTTTAGTCCCAGTACCTCTCTACCAATTTGTCTATATTTGTATATAATTTTTATAAATCTAAAAATCCATTATCTTTACAAGTCCGAGCAACGAACTTTTACTACCACAGAAAAACTATAACAAAATGGCGCCGCCGACGCGGACTTGTATATAGATTGATTTATATTTTTTAGGTTTTTTTTTTTATTATTATTTGTTCCTTTTTACTTTGTCTTTTTGTCTTTGATTTACAGGTTCGAAGTGGAGCACTAAGGACTTGGAGAGGAAAAAGCTTAAAGCGAAAAGCGAAAAGAGAAGAAAAAAGGACAATTTTAGGATTTAATTTTTAATTTTTTTTTAGAGTGTGTGAGGAAAACTGTACTTTTTTTTTTATTTTGGACTTTATTCTGGACAATTGGACTTTAATTTTTTTTTTTAACCCTACGGAAGGGTATTATTATAAAAAAAAAAATTATTATATAAACTGTGTGCAGGGAAGGACGACGATTACTATATCGTCTCGGCCCCTCGGGTTCGCACACGGCATAGGAGTCGTGGCCCGAGTCGACGACAACGGTTCATCGCCCGTCTGGTACGGGAGGTAAGTCCAATCGAAACACCCGCGAATCTCCTGCAAGCGGGTTACTGTCTGCCTTAAGGTGATAATTGTTTGACGACGAACCGGACTGTCTTTATTTTCCTAGTAAAGGGCAAGGCCTGGCCAATACAAGATAAGGGTTCGGATTTCATCACCGCTCCCTTCTTGCCCGCCTTAGGAAAACGAAACCTAACGCGAACCCAAGATTAAAATTTGGAATAGAACGAGACTGATAGGGTAACGAGCTTAATAGGAAACTCGTTCGAAAAATATTGGTTGCTCTTTAAGCACACTCTAAAGTTCATGATGGTTTCTGTGAGTTGAATGCGTGACTGCGCCGCCTTGTGATAGCGGTGAGGCCTTGGGTATCAAAGCTCCACTGAGCTTCCCTCGCCTCAATTCAACTTACTTTGACTCGGATTGATTCCAGAGGGGTTTGCTCAAATTGCAACGAATTCCCTTTCGAAAGATAGAAGCTGGTCTAGAAACAATCTAAGTGGAGCCATCATGCTTTTTGTTTGCTAGAAATCTTTAGGTTTGCTTTGGTGGAGTCGAGTCGGCCTTGTTTGTGATTGTATAGAATCCCTCTGTAGTTTATATTTCTTCGGTGATGAATCCTTTTGAGGAGACGCCACCTGCGATGACGTTGCGAGAATATATGTCTAGAAATTCTCGTTATCAAGAGACGTCTTCGGAAATGACTCTTGGTGAATATATGTGGGCAGCGATATATGGATACTCCAACTTTTATTGAGGAATCACCTCTAACGATCTATGAGAAATATTATAAACATAGACCATGTAGTTTGGAACAAAGATTGAGAATTCTTGAATTTCAAAAATCGTATCATGATGATGAGGATAGTGATGATGAAGAATCTGAAATATGTGGGAATAGTGATCAGGAATTTGTTACCCCAGTTGAGCCTTATAATGATTATATTATTTCTGGTTCAGATCCTAATAATTTTAAAAATTATTCACCTATTCAAAAGGACGAGGATTTGACTAGAGATACCCCCGTTTCAGACGATGTAGTATGTCCTGTTTACGAAACCGATGATGGTTTAGAGGAACCAGTTTATCTTGAGATCGAGTCAAACGATTTAGAAACAATAGTCTTAGATGAACTCGTAGAGATTAGCGAGGATGAACCTGACTTAGAAAAATCAATTGCCGACCTAGAAATTAGGGAGGTTATGACCAGTCTATCTAGAGACGCCGAAAACTCTAAGTTTGGGGGTGAGTATCATTCTCCATGTGCTTTAACTCTTAGTAAGGTCCCTCACTTCGGACTTGACATCAATGCCTCACCCATCTTACGAGACTATCTTCGTACTCGTTTTCCAGAACCTAATGATATCCATGAAGGAGTTCAGTCGTTAGAAACCCATTCTCTGGTTGATGTGGTTTGCCCAGGCTATGATCACCAGATTGACTTTGTTTTCCCACCAAAGTAGTTTCTTCCAATTGTGGGAACATATAATTTCAATGTGTCAATTATTAAGTTTGAGACTAAACCTAATACTTTAGGAATTAGGAATCGACACATTGTTAAGAAGACCACACTCTCTTTGTGGTCACTGTGTAAGTCAAATCTGATTGACTTAAGGATCCCATTTATTAGGTGTTATTATTTTAATTGAGTTTTTCCAGACTTAAACCTGAATTGGATCTTAGCTATGAGGAAGTGCATCCAATGAAAATTTCTATCAAGATCCTTTCATAGAACCTGAACCTGAACCACAATGGGACATAGGTATCTTAATCAGGAAACTAGATAAGGCATGTTATTCTTGTTCACTTTCTTGGGTTATGTAGTTTCCTTTGGTCACTCTTTTCGTTTTGAAGACCCACAGTTATTTCGACTGTTACTTTATGGTTCGAGTTGACTAATCCTTTCCTAAGTCTGGCTGAAGACTTTAAACTTAGCACTTCTTGGGAGGTAACCCAATCTCACGCAACACGGTAATATCCTTCCTTAACTCTTTTACTTCAAATGGTAACGTTTCTCCTTGTTCATGTTTTAATTTCATCTTTAGAACATTGAGGACAATGTTAGATTTAAGTTTGGGGGTATGGGAGAAATTTTTAGTTGCAATAAATAAACTCCAGAGCCTAGAAATTTATGCGTATTAGGATAGCACTAACCAATCTAAGTGGATGGAAACATTTTTGTTTTAGGAGTTGAGGAACCAATCTGACTAGATGGAAACATCTATAGAGTCTATTCATAAAAGCACAGAGCTCAGGTGTTAGAAATAACATGATAGTTTCGCCATATCTTGTCGAGTCCTTTTCACTTTCTATTTTTAGTTTTCTTTTGTTTCAAGTGATTTGGTGGGGCACACGATTCAAGTTGTTACCTTTGCTAGGGTGAAATAGAGTGACTGAGTTACCTTTTAAAAAAAAAAAAAAAAAAAAAAAGACCGGACCAGTTAGACCAATCGGAATAAGTATTAACACTTGGATAGCAATATGCGTGTGTTCTCCCTGTTTCCGTCGCCTAAGCAAGCGTGGAATGCAGGACCCGTGGGAACTATCGTGTAATCTGCTGACAAGAAGCATGCGCTTGGATCAAAAGATCTATTCATGCCGTTAAGTTAAAAAAAAAAAAAAAAAAGGTATGTTATGTGTAGTCAACTGCTGGTTCCCTTGTATTTGCCAGTTTGTTGATCTAGATTTAAGTTATTGACCACTGGTTCCCTTGTATATGCCAGTGTTAATATTAGTCAGACCGGTATCTCAGTCATTTAGGTTAGGTTCACCTTGGCAGAGGCCTTCAGACAGATATGGGAAACACCGTTCACTTTTCAACCATCTACATTTTTCTTTTTCCATCTTCTTAATCTTTTCATGTGATTAGTCTGACTCCGAGTATGATGTCCATCGTGAAACTATCTTAGTAGAGCTCTGTCACTTATATGAATTTTAGTATGCTTGAGTGCAAACTCGTGTACAACAATTGGAATTTCGCATCAGGGTTCTTCCTCTTAAAGTCAATAATTGTATGCCAACCAAGGAGGTTCTTTAGTGCTTTCCAAGGTTCTGCGTAGATAGCTAGGCTCTGGAGTATTGGTTTTTGTGGGTACACCTCTAATAAACCCACCCGAGATTAACTCGGTCACTTTTCAAGAATAAATTTGCTCGAGGACTAGCAAATAATAAGTTTGGGGGTATTTGTTAGACACATTTTTGTGTCTAATTTGTCCTCAATATCAGTATTGTTGGAACTCTATTTTTGTACTAATATTGTGTTTTTATGTATTTTTAGGAAATAAACATTTTTGGAAAATTCGGCTCGAAAAGTTGATTTTGGCACCCGGAGGACACGTGTTATTCGGACTCCGAAGTTTGGATAAGGGGTAACCTAATTACTAAGGGGCACCCCCAGGTCACCCCCAAGGCATCTGCTATTCGCACCTCAGTCCAGGATAAGGGGCACCTTCTTCAACAATTCAAATTCTCAAAATTGGCGGGAAAAATGTTCACACACAGGAGAATTTTCGATCGAAGAAATGAAGTAGTGTTAGGTCGATTAAATGGCTGAATTTTGGTAGGAAGATGTGATATAGATTAAGAAACACATTTTGGGCATATAATTCGATCGAATTTGGCTGGATAATCACCAGGTGATGAAAACATCAAGAACAGTTTTGGCGGGAAAAAATTGTCTTGAACTGCCGTGACTAGGGTTGATGATTCGAAAGTGTTCCAGTGAGATTCAATGGCCCAAATTAAATGGGTTTGTTCCTAGGGCCTAGACAGAGCTGTTATGGGTGTTGGATTCGGTCAAATTTGGTTAGATAATCGGTGGGAATCAAAACAGGGAAGATATTCTCAAATAGGGAAGATATTCTATTTTTGGAATTGTTGGATGGAAGAGACGTGCATGGGTTAACTCTATTGGCTGGAAACTTCTCCTATAACTCAGAGATGATGCGTGAAAGAGACAAACCAGGAAACAATCCGTAACGAATCAGAGAAATAAAGAAAAAAAAAGTATCGGAAAATATTCTTTTATGGCCGGATATTCTTGGAGTTATTACAAGGATTGGAGTGACCTGTTGTGTATAAATAGGTCCCTAGTGTCGAGCAGAAGGGGCTGTCGAGAGTTTGGGGAGGTTTGGAGGCGAGCAGAGAGGCGTAGGAGGAGTTGCAGAGAAGTTACCTGCTGCTGCTGCCATTAACACGCCTGAAGAACACGAAGAACGGACTCGCAGCAGCAGTCGTTTATCAACAACAACATCACTATCATTTGTGGGTCGTAGTTCTTCAACGACAACAGCAACTCAGCTCTGTCGTTGATTCTGGACGCCTTCTGTGGGTCGCAGAGTTCTGTTTTTCATCAATTTCTTGTATTTCTCTTCATTGTAAAACACTTTTGAGCATCAATGAAATATTTTGAGAGCATTTTTACTATGATGAGATAAACCCCAACACTGGGACGACGGAGGAGGCCAAACTTCATACTTGGGGTAATTTTATTTAATTCTATATTTACTTTTTGCACCAATTTTAATTGAATTAAGATTTTAATTAATTATTTGTGATTTCATTTGATGGTTTATGCTTAGTCCTAGGGATTTTTGATATGCCATGCTTAAGAAATACAAGTAATATTTTATAAAATCTACTTTGACAAAGAATAGAGTTAATCTTCATTTTGTTTTAAATTATAATTGCCTAGAATTAGTTTCCGAACCACTTGAAAATGAAAAATGGCCGAATCTTTAGTCCCAGTACCTCTCTACCAATTTGTCTATATTTGTATATAATTTTTATAAATCTAAAAATCCATTATCTTTACAAGTCCGAGCAACGAACTTTTACTACCACAGAAAAACTATAACAGAGATGTGTTTTATTTCTCAAACTTTTCAGATTACATAATAACGTATTATAAGGCTATACATAGCCGAGCCGAAATTACTTATCTTTTATCATAGTTAAAGCATGCAGATTAGCACCTGAAAGCTTCTCTATAAAACATTACCCCTTGGTTCAAAAACGTCTCCTTACTAAAACCTTGTTGTAAAACCTAATGAGACAAAACCGGTCAAAGGAAAAATAGAACAATACCAAAACCTTACAACGATATTGGACATGAATAAACTGCCTCAACCAAGGAAAACCTCATTGGACAAAGCTTTAACGAAGGAAAATTAAATACAACGTGTTGAAGTCCAAAATAAAACTTCCCTTGATCAAAATATTTATAATATGCCTTCTCACGTAAATGGCGTATTTTAAGGAAGAACTTTGTCGACAATGAATTTAAGGAAGAATTTTGTCGGCAATGACTTGGTGAAATAGATCAACATTATTCTCACTGAATTTTTTTCTTCATCAAAACAACGTCAGGAAAGCCACTTGAAACAAAACCTAAACGCCTGCGTCAGGGAACCACTTGGGCCAAAACCTATGTGCATAAAGCTCATAATGATATCGACGTTAAATTTTATGTTGCCTCGTTACAAACCTCGTCAGGCCTCCAGAGCGTGATTAGAGAAAGGTTAAAGTGGCACATGTTGTGATGTTGGAAGAAGTAGTATTAGGATTACCACTAGCATTAGCATCACTAAGATTAGTAAACCCGGCCTATTGTCAACCATTTTGAGAAATCAATTGAAGCCGAAAGATAGATTCCGCATTGTGTTCGTCAATTTTTTTTTGCGTAAAAAAAATACTGTGAAAGTAAGAGTAAACTGAAGTTCGTATCAGAACGAGATGAAAATCGTACAACACTTTTCTAAACCAATAAATGATCGTTCATGTCTTGCTTCAGTCACAATTGAGGAGAATGGTTGATATTAGGGAAAAGACATGGAAAGTATTTGCAGTAGGATGTGTACTACAAGAAAAGTTGGATTAAGCGACCAGTCATTTTTGTTTGGAAAAGCCCATATTGAGTCGCTCTAACCCTTAAAGCGACTTAATTTGGCTCTCGCTCTCGAGTTGCAAAAGGTGGGATTTCTACAAGTCTAGAGCAGATAGGCAATCGCTTTAGTAATCAAGCAATTATCACATAGCGTATTTTTTCTTAATTGCTTCATGGCTAGACCGACCTTCCTAGAGCAAGCAAAATAGTGATCTCTTTAAAGTTAGACCAACCAAAATACAACAAGCAAAATAATGATCGCTTTAAAGCTAGACCAACCAAAATACAACAAGTGAAACATTGATCGCTTCATAGATAGACCAACCATATTAGAACAAGTGAACCTGAAGTTTGGTCGCTTACATTTTTGAGCTACCAAACTTTTTGCCCGGAAGTATCTAGCCGATTTCGATTTAGATAAATCCCAAATTGAAATTAAAATGAAACTTACAATTAAAATTGATACTTTAACAAATTATGAACCAAATTAAAAACTGAATCAAGTTTTATTATATCACATAGATCAATTTACATCATTTCTTAAAAAAAAGACAATCTTTACACGAACAAAAAGATCAAAAATACTAACCAATCATTTCTTTACAAAATGATGATTACAATTTCCTTAATTTTTAAATAAAAGATGAACACTCCTTCGACTTTGTAGCACCAAGCTCATGATAAGAGATTCATACTTCCATCATTCTTGTGTTTAAGTTCCTCTCTGATCATTCACCATTGGGATCTTGATGGAGTACTCATACTCTAATAACATCATGGAAGGAATCAAAAGCACCGTGAGGGATTAGGCTGTAGCATGAAGGAAGTGATTCACATAATTATAATCAGGAGATAATGGATTCTCATCTACAAAGCCATCAAACCTCACAATGCACCTTCAAAAGTTCTCCATAACTAGCTAGCTCAAATCCTAATAAAGATTAACTCAATTAGAATTAACAGCACAATGACAACAATTACCTGGGCAACAAACGAAACCACTAAGGGAAAAAGTGGATAAATGTCTAGTATAGATACCACTGTCATCAATATGACCAATGTTAAGCTGAACTGAAGAATGGTCTTTTGCAGTAATAATTCTCTTTGTAGCAGAACTGCAAAACCATCGTAGCAAAGAGGGCACTCTGCTCATTCTCCTGAAAGAAATTAAACACAATGTTAATGCTTTAGGTTCGTTTAACGAGATTATAGCACAAAAATTTACTAATTTGGTAAAGAGCTTACATGGCCTACCAAGTGCAAAGAATCCAAATTACTGGGATTAACATCATTTCATCATTGGGGAAGCATCCTTCATCATAAGAAATTATTTCTTGGTTCATTTCGCCTTCAATTAACTGCATCTTACAAAGAGATATGAGTGATCGATGCATCTTCATCCAACAGAAATTATTACTTCAGTACAAAAATTCCATACCCAGAGTCTCTTAAAATACATAACCTAAACAGACCTAAAAAGGAAAATCAATTGAGTACAGTAAAATTAAGCCCAAAATTAAACAAAATCAAAAGACAAGATACTTAGCAAATCCTTTGGGAGCATGTTATTCAACTCTAATTCGATTAAGAAACAATTATTAGAAAACGAACCAACTTCTACTTGTTCTTCTCCTCCTCTGTAATTCATCTTCCATTTTCTTCTGCCCTCTTTTCCACCTTCTTCTTCTCAATCCCCTTCTTTATATCCTCCTCCACTTGGTTACCCTGTTTACACCAACAATTACAGAATCAGTACAAAAATTAGAAATCAAAAATTAAATTTCTATAATCAAAATCAACCAAATCAAAAGGAGAGAACCTCGTCAGAGCTGTCAATGTAAGAGTTTTCCACTTTGCACCCCTCAACATAATCTACATCAAAAAAACAGACATCAATTTCACTTAAACCTTCACTTCATCTCAACGTAATCTACATCAACAAAACAGGCATCAAACCCTTAATCTTTTGATTTTGTTGCACCCCTCAACGTAATCTACATCAACAAAACAGACATCAAACCCTTAAATCTTCTCTTCATCTCAAGTTCACCTCAAACCCTTGTTTCTTGAAATCTTACAGACATCAATTCCCTAATTCCATTACAGATTCATCTTCTACAACATCAACGAGATCATTTCTTCCCTCTTTTCTCGATCAGTAGCAGCATAAACATTGTCAGAATATGAAATAGATATCTTTTTAGATTAAGAGAGGTAGGGAATGATCTAGGTGTGTCTATTAGAGGTGGTGTTAATACGAGTACGTGATTTGATTCAGAACCAGAAGAACATGTAAATCCGATGATATAAATTAGGGTTTTGGGGATGAATTCAAGATGAAGTAAAATAGAGAAATCAGTGATGAAATTAAGGGTTTCCACTTGAACTAAATCTAGGGTTTGTGAGGATTCAGTATGAAATCGAAAAGAGAATCAGGGATTTGGGAAATCAGTGAATTAAGGTTTCGTGGAATTGTTCAAAGGAATATGTAGAAGATGAAATTGAGAGTCTTCGGGGAATATTAGAGATGATTTTTTACTGAAATATAAAGATGGAAGAATCGAGTTCTGTGATGAAGATTCGAAGCAATTGAAGCTAACGAAACTTGGGTTAAGGTTTTTTTTTCTGAGGGAGGGGAAGATGAGAGACGAGAGAAGTGAATGAAGATAAGTGAGAGAAAAAAAAATCGTTTTATCTAAAAGAATTTGAACGGATAAGATGTGGTAGGATGGGGTCATACGGATTGTGAAAATATTTGGACGGTATAGATTTAAGTAAAGAGTGTCATACGGATCAAGGCAAGTGTGTTTTCTTTGTGCTTTCTCTTTGTGTTAATACGAACTCATGTTTTCGGTTTAATTATCAACCTTCGACATAAAAAAAATCCAGGAAAAATATTAATAAATTTAGCACATTGTTATCGACATTCTGATATAAAAAAATCCAAAAAATGTATAAGAATGAATTGGGAAAATGAAAAATGAATTCGATAATTGGTATGTTTCTTTGTGTTTTTGTGCTTTCTCTTTGTGCTTACGGTTTGAATTTCGACTATTCGCATTGGTCATGAAGTAATTTTGACAAGTCATATAGGTCATGAAGTAGCTTTAGTTCACACTGGTAAACTCTATAAGAATGAGTACTCAGTCATTAGCCAACGCTCGTTCTTCTTTGCATAGCTCCTTCATCTTCTTAAACGTAGAGTATTGAATTGGTGAGAATACAGACAGATACGGATTGCATAAATTAAGCGACGGTGTAAATTCGTTTTAGGACGCTCATACAGATTGAGAAGCTTGTGTGTTTCTCTTTCTGCTAGTTCAAACTCGTGTATTCGATTTTATTATCAACTTTCCATATGAAAAAAATCCAAAAAATATATCAATAAATTTAAGATATTATTATCGACCTTCAATTATAAAAAAAATTCCAAACATATATGGGAATGAAACAGAAAAAATAAGCTTGTGTGTTTTCTTTGTGCTTTCTCTTTGTGCTTCCGGTTTGAATTTCGATTAGTCACATAGGTCATGAAGTAATTTTGACTAGTCAAACAGGTCATGAAGTAGCTTTAGTTCACACTGTTAGACTCAAGAAGCATAAAAACTATGAACCAAGAAGCTCCGGCAGGATTCTGACTTCAAACTTAGCAGGATACATCATCGAAATCGATAAATATGAAGCTCAATGTCGATTCGAACTTCAAATGTGGTATAACGGCATACAAACTATGAACCACGAAGCTCTATAAGTTGACGAATTTGTATGTGTTTAAGATTTTGATTATGTATCCTGCTAAATTTGAAGTCAGAACCCTCCCGGAGCTTTTTGGTTCATAGTTTGTATGTCGTTATACCACATCTGAAGTTCGAATCTACATTGAGCTTCATATTTATCGATTCCGTGATGTATCATGCTAAGTTTGATGTCAGAACCCTCCCGGAACTCAGAGCCACTTTCTTTCTCGAAGTTGCCAGAAAATGATTTGTTTATGGTCCATGCATCCGTCGAAAAGTGATGCATGAGGTCCATGCATCCGTCAAAAAGTGATGCATGTGACAATGCATCCATTGAAAAGTGATGCATGAGGTCCATGCATCCGTCGAAAAGTGATGCATGAGGTTATGCATCCATCGAAAAGTGATGCATGTGACAATGCAAATGAGGCTATGTATCCATCGTTTTTAGTGAGGTCCGGATTTTAATCGATAACAGGAGAAACCGATGTGACAATGCATCCACTAAAATCAAAAAATCCGGATCCATTAAAATCCGGATCCGGATTTTAATGGATGCATTGTCACATCCATCGAAAATCCGGATTTTAATCGATATCCATGCATCCGTCGAAAAGTGATGCATGAGGCTATGCATCCATCGAAAAGTGATGCATGTGACAATGCATCCATTGAAAAGTGATGCATGAGGTCCATAGCGTACGGATTTTAGTTGAAAAGTGATGCATGAGGCTATGCACCCAATTTTTTTTTTTTTTCGGAATCTCATCGGGCGTACGTATAGTTTACGCCCCACACCAGGCGAACATATAGTGCACGCTCCACCAAATTTAGTCTTATACCCGTAGCGTCACACACCAGACTAAACTCAAATTTGGTCGTTTTTTTTGGTCTTTAATCTTTGGTTATACTCGCACCACTGCCGTTGCTCTAACTCAAAAGGAAAGCAATCCGTATGATACTAATTTAACCAACAGGAAATTAAAAGATATAATCCACGGACATTAACTCATAAGGAAAGCTCATACGGATTGCCACTTTATCTAACCACCACAAATTGGTTTTGAAAAGAGGAACTGTTTAGGCGGAAAAATTCACTTGTTTTGAATTAAAGTGCCTTTTTTCGCGGCAAAGGGTCCACTGTTGCATGTGAAGAAGCTAAACTAACAGTCACGTGTTTCCTTATCCTTCACGTGTTTGCTTATCTTTTTTCGGTCCAATGAAAGATTTAGTAGTTGTCTGGTTGACTGCTTGTCCTTCACGTGTATGCTTGAAAAGATTGTTCACTGAATTGGTGCCAAACGGTACAAAGTAACAACTAACAATGTTCCAATCGGATGATAATCGTGGTATCTTTTCGTATTTTAGAAGAATTACCATTCATTTTATGAACCATCAACAAGGGCGGTATAAATTATTTTTTATTTTGGTGTACATATCTTTAAAATAAATTTTACTCACCAATAATTTAATTCTTTTATGACACATTTAGAATGGCAAAAAGAAAAAACTTGGTAACCATTTCACAAATTTTAAAATGTGATTGTCTTTGAATCGGTGGTGGCTAGGACTTGGTTGTTGAGATAGGATTATACCACCAACCAAATATTTTTTGAATTGCTGCCCTACTGTGCCTGAAAGCAAGTAGCGACTTAAGCATTTTTATAGTTGGTGTGCATAACTTGAAAAAGTGATGTACCAACCGGACACTATTATTGGTCGCAACGAAATAGTAGTAATAAATTTATAGCGAGCAAACTATCTAATAATTGCAAATTTGGTTGCTTGACCATTAAAGCGACCAAAATTTCAGGCGCTTGCTAAGATTTTGGTCGCTTAAGTCGTGTTTTGTTGTAGTATACTATAAGTGAAGGACTATTTGTATGAGACTGAGAAGCCTTTTTGGAAATCGGGTTTTTAGGCTTGTTGGAAAGTCATATCTTATTCGAATAAAGTAGTATTGCCCCCAGTAATAACTCGATATTGGTGCATGAGACTAAGCTATGAATGTTATTAGTAACGACCGGACGTTGCCATGCTATTCTTAATGAAAACAATCATTTATGAGATCATGTCAAATGTTATCATCCATCTAGTGACTATGCATCACTTCATAAATGATGCAAGTTAATGATGCCAATTCATTGATTATACGTGAGTTAGTGGTGTCACTCAGTAGATGATACAAGCTCACGGAGCATTGGTGATGCGCGCTCGTGGCATTACTCTAGGAGTTGAGGTATGCTCAGAGCATCAATATGTGAGTGATGGCATCAAGATGCAAGCCTCATACATCATCCTGAGATGGTGTCGTCTATATGATGTTGATGCAAGATGGTGACATCATTATGAAGACAATGTAAACTCAAAGTATACCAGAGATATGAGTTCATGATCCAAGCTCGTGGCATTATCTTGTAAGCGGTGAAAGCCAGTGGCATCAATGTGTTGATGATGCAAGCCAGTGAATTAATCAATCACCCTGCCTGTGATTTATGCCAAGTATCAGCGTAATGGTGAAAACACCTCATTTTTTAAAAAAATATTTATGATCTAGGTAACTTATTGAATTGGATTTTTTGAGAATCAACCTGAGCCGGTCAACGTAGGTGTATTATTTCCGCAGATTCTCATTATTATTTTTTTCTTATTTGATATGAAAAATAAAAATTAGAATATGACGAATTTCGAACTCAAATTAACATCTTAGACACCTTTAAAGTTACCACACCATTATACTAGAATTGCATTCCCGATGTACACGTTGCGATGATAAATAAACAACGTACAAACTGATCTATCCCATGATACTTATTTTCTTATTTGATATCAAAACAAAAGTTAGAATATGAAGAATTTCAGACTCAAATTGACACCGTAGACAACTTAAACCACTTTATTAGACTTGATTTCCCGGTATACACTCCGGTAATAAATAGACAATGTACAAAGAGAGTTATCCCCAGAAGAAAGTGCAACACTTTCAATTTCATATTTAAGAAAGTGGCACCGTCATTTTTCCAGAATTTATTTAATACCACACATTTGATCTTTTTCTTCCCGTTTTTCTCTTTAAAAAACTGTCAATATCAGTTAGTGCATAGGTAACAGTTATCCTACTTAGTAAAAAACATCTACTCCCTCGAATCGTATCACTATCGAGTCATTACCGAGCTAAGTCGTGAGTCAGAGCTAAATCAATACAACTCCAAAGAATATTAGTAACAATCGCAAAGCCATGAGAACACGTCGTTTCCATTCTAATTGAAGCAACAAAAACAAACTTTCGCCGGTGCCGGGTCTATGCAGACAAGAGATGCAAAATGCTAACATGAAAAGTGAACATATCAATATGCACCGAAGACCATGATACACAATCGCACATGAGCCTGAGAGCCATCAATAAGAAATCAAAGATCAGAAAAATAGCTTTACAAATGAACAATCATCAAATATAAAACAATTCTAGCTCTATTTGTCCAAACCATTGGATCTACTAACACAGAACAACAACAACGAAATACTTCAGTTTAGCTTAAAACACCTTATCTTCACCATTCCCACCAGTAACCAGTCATCAAACGTATCAACATATTTCAATTTAAGTCTACTAACAACTTCATCTACCAGTTTAATACACAAATGATGGGCTGTCGTAGGCACAAAAAATTAATAAAGATATTTCCCACCAATTAACTAGTAATATAGCGGTAGTAAGAGATCGTTCCCATAAAGAGATGTGTAATTGATATGTTATTTGATCAACAAGACAAAGTAAATAACAAGGGGGTTTGATTGTAAGTTAAATAGAAAGACAATAAAGAAAAGAGATGATTAAGGAATCCTTCGCCACCAAGCGATAGCTGGATTAATATACATATGTATCGTTCATAAGAACCATTCATCACCAACCGTAGAATAACAGCTAGATCAGTGTTATCCCAAAAACTCCTTCTATCACTAGATACAGAAGTTCTCGACTACCAGATTCTATCCAACGAACCACCAACTATAAGATCATTCAAGGTGTAATCCAGTCGAACGTTTTAAGCTTTGTGAATTGGTTAATCCCAGTAGTTAAACTCTTAGATCAAGGTTTACTTGCTGGTGTTTTCACACACGATTGCTCCACAAATCCCTATGTAAGGTCTCGCGATTTCTACTTGTGTAGAGAGTTAATCGACGTTTACTTATCCCATAACTTCTACTAGCAATAGAACAATCAATAGACTAATCTAGTATGCGTCCCAAATTAGTTACTTTTTCAAAGATTTTCTCATTTGATTTCAAAGTTTATTTTGGAATTTTGAATCTGTCCTTGGTTTGTATGTTTTGTTAAAAGATTCAGTGCTTACTTTCCTCTTCAATCTTACTGTTTTCAGTTGATTCTTCATGTTTTAATCTTATTCATTGAGTTTTCATCTTTTATGGATTACTAATTTTCTTTTTTTTTTCCCATTAATGCTTTTGCTATCTGATTTTTCTCTAATGGCTTTTGCCACTTTTGTTGTTGTAATCATAGCTTTTGCTGAATTTATCTACAAGCTTTTGCTTAAAGGATTAAAATCAATTGTATTCAAAGCTTTTACAAATGGTGCTGAACTGAAGAAGTCTCAAAACAGTTCTGACTTGCTCAAACTCGATGGTCAATCATCCCGCCTTAGGTACTATTCAAAAAGAATCAAAATTCACAAAGATAACTGGATGCAGTTATTTTGTTTCCTTTCTTTTCTGTATCTGTTAGATGACAACTTCAATGTTACCCAAAATACAGTCTCCCCAAGCATAATTTGCTCCCCTAATATTAGGCAAAAAAATAATTTGCATTTATCTCTTAGCTATCTTCTCGCTAAAACTTCAACCAAAAACCTAAAAATCAAAGTCATAAATATTCTTGATACAGTCAACTAAGAAAACCTCATATATCATAAACCCAAATCTATACATCCTTCTCCCAGTTTCAGCTCAGCAAAGGTCAATCTGTTCAGTATGGAGGAAGGTTCTTCAAGCTCTGTGGGTGAATTAGTTAATAAGTTCAAGCAGGCCACTTTAGATTTGGGGGACACCAGCGAAGTGTTAATGATCAAAAGTAATAATCCTGAAAAGGATGAAGAATCAAAATGGGAAGCTAGCGCCATCGATAAGATTATCATTGAAGGCATAATGAATTATGATACCGTGGAAAAGAATATCCTCTTCACTTGGCCTTTCTTAACCATGGAGAACTTGAGAATCATAAAAATCGAACCTAATATAATGATTTTCAAGTTTTACCATTGGGATCTTCTCAACAAAGTGATAGACGAAAGACCATGGAGTATAAATAGGAATCTTCTTGTGGTTCATGATTATATTCCAAGTATGGTGTACACTGATAAGCACTGGGGTTTTCAACAATTTTGGATTCAACTCAAATATCTACTTCCTGAGCATATGAATGTCACTTCGGTTACGAAAATTGGTCAAGTTATGGGAGAAGTTACTGTGATTGAACCAAAGGATGCAATTCCAATTGGAAATGAACCTGTTAAAGTCTGTGTTAATGTTGATCTTTCAATGCCTCTAAGAATAGGTGCTAAATGCATCACCAATGGTGGAGTAACCAAGTGGCAACATTCTTTTTTGAGATACAACCAAGAGGCATTTGCACTGAATGCTATATCATTAATCACTCGAAGGGTGCGTGTAAAGATGCCGCGATTTTTCTCAGTAAGGCTCATGAGAAACCTTACTTTGTGGGTAAACTTGATAATATAAATAAAAGTATCTCTGTCACCTCCTCTAGAGCTGCTCCTGCTGTTAGGAAAACTCAGAAGAAATCTGGCAAGAAGGCTGCTTTTATTCCTCCCAAATATGGTGAAGTTATCAATTTGGATTCTCTCCTTAAGGATGAAGGTATTCTGGATGATGAAGAAGGTAGGCTAGGCAAGCGTCATAGAACTGATAGAGTCTCCACCACTATTCCACCAGTTTCTGAGACTTCTTCACATAGCACCATGGAGAATCCAATCTCATACTCAGATAATATTCTTATGATTGCAGCTAGAGATAATCAACATGCACAAGCTAACAAGGGGAATCAGGTACTAATTCTCTACTATAATATTTTTCAGTATCGAAATTGGGTTTCTACATTAATTTGTTGCTGGCTAATCATTTGGTTTAAATACTTTTTGACTTCTGCATTGTGTAGAATTTTATTTAACGTCCATACAAGATTTTTTGATTTAGTCAAGTTTTGCATTAACTTTACATGCTATATTAAGTGTAGTACGCACGTCAAGTTTAAAAAATTTTACCCAAGTCTTTTAGATTTTATTAAGATAGTATGTCACCTTTTGTTATTACTCCATACTAGTTTCCCTTGCAAAGCTAAACATTCCCAGTTCCTTAAAATTTCTAGAATAAGCATTATTTTCCTATCTCTTATAACCATCAATACCATGAAAGTTATGGCTTGGAACGTTCAAGGGTTTAACACCCCTTCAACTAGGGATAATCTTAGAGACATTATTAGAACTCAAGACCCTGATATCATTTTCCTTTGTGAAACTAAACTCCAAGAAAATAAAACGCAGATATTACTAGCTCCCTTCGGATATCCAAACTTTAGATTCATTCACCCTGTAGGATTGTCTGGTGTCTTAGTTTTAATGTGGAAAGATGGTTTTTCTGTGATATTGTGAGTTGTGATAATAACATGATACATGCAGCTGTCCAAAGTGATCCTAGCCTACCAGAATGGTTGTTATCTTGTATGTATGGGTACTGTAACTATGCAAAGAAGAAAGCACAGTGGGATTTCATCAAAGACATTGGTCTTAATATTTCTCAACCATGGGTTTTTATGGGAGATCTTAATATTCATCTACTTGATAATACTTCTTCTGTTTCTTCTTCAAGTGATAGTATGGTTCATTCTATTCTTCAAGAGATTGGATTAGAAGACTTGGGTTTTCTTGGAAAGGGGCATACTTGGTCTAGCAACAATACTGGTACAGGGGAAAAAAGATCCAGAATAGATATGTCTTTAGTCAATGTTGAATGGAATTCAGTTTTTAATGATTCCAAGTTATTACATCTTAGTCAACTTGGCAGTGATCATTGTCCAATCATGCTAGTCACTGATTATTCCCAACCTAAGCTGTGGAAGCCTTTCAAATTATTTCTCTCTTAGTTACAGGATAAAACATGTGCAATGGAGATAGCTAAAGCATGGGAGAGTTTAGTACAAGGTTCCCCTGGTTTCAAACTAGTTAAAAAATTGCAATTCACAATAAGAGCTCTTTCTTTATGGAACAAACATCATTTTGGATATATTAATGTAAAGGTGGACACTTTGCAGCAGCAACTAAATTCAGTTCAAGCTCTTCCATATTCTCAAGAAATTACTTCTAAAGCTATTGAGATAAGTAAAGAACTGGATAAATGGCACTCCATCCAGAATGAGTTTAACAAACAAAAATCAAGAGATCATTTTGTTAAGGACATGGATTATAATTCCAAGTACTTCCATACTTTAACTAAGAGGAAAAGAGCAAGGAATAATATTGACTCTTTAAAGGATTCTTTTGGGATTTGGTTTCATTCTAGAGAAGATATTTCTTCACTTCTTACAAATAATTTCAATACTATAAGCACTTCAGGGTCTCCAATACTTGAGGAACACTTTTATTCAGGTATTCCAAGTATCATCACTGAGGAAGAAAACAACTTACTTCTTGCACCTTCTTCTAATGAATTTTTTTTCAAGATTCTTAAGAGTATGGAGAGTTGGTCAGCTCCAGGTCATGAGGGTTTCCAAGCTGGTTTTTATAAATCTCAGTGGAGTATTATGGGCAATGATGTGTGTAATATGGTAAGTAATTTCTTTTCTACCAAGTTTCTTCCAAAAGAAATTAACATAACCTATATCTCTTTAATCCCTAAAAAGAATAAACCATCAACACCTGCAGATTTTAGACCTATAGGGCTATGTAACGCCTCCTATAAAATCATCTCCAAAATCATAGTTTCTAGAATGAAACCACTCATGAATAAAATTATATCTCTATCAAGCAGCATATGTTTCAGGCAGAATGATTAATGACAACACTATCATTGCTCATGAACTGATACATTATATGAAGAGAAAACAAGGAGAGGGAGGTTGGTTAGCACTCAAGCTTGATATGTCAAAAGCTTTTGACAGACTTGACTGGTCTTTCCTTATCAAAATTCTGCAAAGTTTTGGTTTCAGTGATGATTGGTGCCAAATAATACACTAATGTATTAGTACTACTTACCTGTCAGTACTTCTAAATGTATCTCCATGTAATGAATTATATCCCACAAGAGGCATCAGAGAAGGAGATCCCTTGTCTAATTTCTTATTCATTCTTGCCATGGAATGGTTCTCTAGAAAACTACTTGAAGCACATGATTCTAAATCCATCAAAGGCATTACTGTTGCAAGAGGTGCTCCTCCTATAAATCATCTGTTGTTTGCAGATGATTGTCTCATTTTCACTCAAGCCAATCCAACCAGTGTGAATTGAAAAAGCGGGGGTCTAACAACACCACCCAATATTTCGATTAGCAATCTGTATGGACAAACTCCAATATACTTTTTATGAGAATCAACTAGACATTTAGACTCAATAAATAAAAAGATATATCAAAGAGTTTGTATCTCAATCTCTCGATTTAATCTTACTCAAGCAAACTGCGAGTCTCGATTAAAGAGAGATAAACTTGGACAGTACCAAAGACCAATATCCAAGGATCAATCAATATCAATCAACAACCGTTAGGTTGGACTCTCCAATTGATTGATCTAAACGCACAACCTGTATTATTTCAATTATATAACAAATATAATGCAGAAAAGAAATAACACATACACCAGAAGTTTTGTTAACGAGAAAACCGCAAATGCAGAAAAACCCCGGGACCTAGTCCAGATTGTCACTGTATTAAGACGCTACAGACACTAGCCTACTCCAGGATAACTTCGAAATGGACTGTAGTTGAACCCCAATCAGTCTCCCACTGATCCAAGGTACAGTTGCACCCCTACGTCTCTGATCCCAGCAGGATACTACGCACTTGATTCCCTTAGCTGATCTCACCCACAACTAAGAGTTGCTATGACCAAAAATCGCAGGCTTTAACAATAAACAAATCTGTCTCACACAGACAAGTTTATCAAAGGATCAATCTGTCTCCCACAGAAAAACCTTAAAGTTTTTGTTTCTTCTTTTGATATAAAATCAAGGTGAACAGAAACCAATTGATAATCCGGTCTTATATTCCCGAAGAACATCCTAGATTAATAAATCACCTCACAACAATCTTAATTGTATGGTAGCGAAAAAAGATGTTGTGGAATCACAAATGATGAGACGAAGATGTTTGTGATTACTTTTTATATATTGCCTAACTGAGAGGTTAATCTCAAGCCAATCAATCTGATTGTACTCGTACGATAAAAGATGCAAGATCAGGTCACACAACTACGATAAAAGTAGTATCGGTATGGCTTCACAATCTCAATGAAGTCTTTAAATCGTTAACCTGGTTTTAGAAGAAGAAAACCAAAGGTTAAAGGAGAACCGACTCTAGCACGCAAACTAGTATCACACGTAAGGTGTGGGGATTAGTTTTGCAAAATGCTAGATGTCTCATTTATATAGTCTTTCAAATCAGGGTTTCGCCTTGCTCACAAAGCAAACATTATCCACCGTTAGATGAAATCCTGATTTAGATTCAAGCTAATATATCTCAACCGTTAGATCGAAATCTTAGCTTGTTATACATAAATGAAGTGCACGTTTATAGGTTTGTTAACCGTACCCAAACATGTGCATTGTTGGTTCAACAATAGTCAACCAAAAGGTTATCCATTTGAGCATTTCATACCAACCATTTTCTTCTTCACCATAACTAGTTCAAATGACTTATATGAACTAGTTAGAGAGTTGTTCAATTGAAAGGAAATCTCATGTACTACACAAGACACAATTGAAGCAAATATGATTTGATTCACATGAATCGGTTCATGAACTTTATAGCCATGGTTTTCAAAAGCATTCCTTAGTCTTTATTAGTTTAAGTTCAGAAATCATCTTCAGATATATAACCTTTCTCAAGTTCGCAGACTAGGTTCGCGGACTTAAGGTATCGGATAGAGTTTACAAACTCCATAAGAAATTCTCGGGTTTGAGAACTTTGCTGGTTCGCGAACTGGGTTCGCGGACTTGGCTCACGCAAGTAGTTTGTTAACTCCAGCAGAAATTCTCGGGTTTGTGAACTTCGGAAGTTCGCGGACTGAGTTTGTGGACTTGGCTATTAGCCATTCTTCCAGTATAAGACTTATGCATATATGTGTTTCCACAACATACTTATTTCCATCATTGGTTATGTAATCTAAACTCTCATTCCAATCATTGAAACATTCTTAGATAACGTTATATAGTTGTTACACTATTTCTCGCCAAAGCAATTTTCAAGATGACTGAAACAAATTATGACTTGCATCACTAGGTAAAGAAAAACATGGTCAAAGAGAAACACTTACAAACACATATTTCGAGATATATATAGGCGAGGTATACTCGGCTCGAAATACCAAATGTGTATAATCTAAGTCTATATATATATAGCATATGACTTTTGTCTCAAGAAGTAGGAGATAGAATAGATATACTTTTGAGTGACAGATAAGTTCAAGTCTTCACATACCTTTTTGTCGAGAAGTTCCACCGGTTCCTTGAGTAGTTCTTCCACTTGTATGATGAATCGCCATGAAGTCCTTGTGATCAACTACACTTACTATCCTAGTTCGAGACTTAGCTATAATAGACTAGAAATCAAGACTTATAGTTTTGATCACTAACATTGACAAACATACTTGATATAGCAACGCATGCGAGTTCGACCGAACAGTGCTCTAACATGAATAATCTACTTCAACTTTTAGAAGATTTTAGTTCACAATCTGGTCAGGTCATAAACTTTAAAAAATCTTCAGTTCATTATAATAACAATATGGATCCATCCGTGTGTAATATTCTCAATAGTATTTTGGGAGTTAACTCTATGAAGGAAAATGAGAAATATTTGGGGCCTCCTATGATTTTGGGTAAGTCCAAGGTTAAATCCTTTGATGAAATTAAGGTAGCCTTTGAAAGAAGACTTGGTCATTGGCAAGGTATTAATCTTCATCAAGCTGGAAGGACAACTATGGTGAAAGTTATTCTTAATGCTGTCCCAATGTATCAAATGAGTACATTTAAGATGCCTAAAAAGATTCTTAGAAAATTGGATTCATTGCAAAGAAAATTCTGGTGGGGTTATAAGTCCAATAGAGGTTTGAATCTAATTGCTTGGAGTAATATGTGCATATCCAAGGATTTGGGTGGTTTAGCATTTAGGGACTTAAAAATGCTTAATCATGCATTGCTCACAAAACTAGCATGGAGAATATGTCAGCAATCTGATCATTTGTTAACTAAGATTCTTAAACCTAAGTACTTCAAAAAGAGGAGTTTTTACACCTATCTGAAGAAAGGAAAAATTCTTCTTGGACTTGGAAAGGCATTGAACTGGGTTTGTCTATTCTTAAGAACAATTATTTCATGGAGGTTAATAATGGAAAAGGAACAAGAATTTGGGTAGATAAATGGATCATTGGATTTGATTTTAGAGTGGAACCACTTGATCCCACACATTTTCAATATGTATTTGTCAGTGAGCTTATCATCACAGATACTAATGCTTGGAATCTTCTTAACTTGTTATTCACCCCTGACATTGTGGAGAAAATCAAGAAGATGCAATTATCAATACTTGAAGAAGATAGCATTAAATGGACTCCTTCTAGAGATGGCAAGTTCTCTGTTAAATCAGCTTACAACAAGCTCATGGAGGTTAGAGTTCAACAACAGGCTATGTTAAATGTTGTCCCAAAATAAGTATGGAAGTCAGTATGAAAGATGAAGTTACCTCATAGAGTTAAACTATTCATATGGAAATGTCTGAAAGGTATTGTTCCTCCAAGGATGAGACTGACTCAACCTATGCACTCCATTGATACTCACTGTGAAATATGTAAACAAGATGGGGAAACTCTATTCCATCTTCTAATAAGTTGCAGGCATGCTAAAGTAGTGTGGAGACTACTAAATGTCAGCATTGACCAAGTCGCAGCAAATTGCAACTCAGTTCAGGATTGGATAATTTCTTGGTTTCGAGACATCCAAAACACATGAGCTCATGATCTTCAGAATTCGCGAGAATTATTGATGGTTGGTTGCTGGATTATTTGGAAGGAGAGATGCGATTGTGTCTTTCAGGAAAAAAACTCTCAATCCATTCAACACAGTAGTTTTAATAATTCTTTGCATTATAGCGTAGGAAATACTAGTAATGTAGTATCTCAGCATGATGTTCAAGATAATAACTCTCATGATCATGTGCATGAAAGTAACACAATCTGCATTAATGCATTTAAGATTTTTACAGATGTATCTTTCGATCTTAACACTAATGAATGTGGTACTGGTGCTGTTTTATTCAATGTTGCAGGAATTAAAGGAACCTATGTAGCTGGAGTAATTGACTCAGAAGCTGGTGAATATCTTGCGATTTTTGAAGGATTGAAATGGGCCAAATCTATGGAGCTAGACAACATCCACATTATTGCATACACAGAAGTAGTGGTGAATGCTATCAATAATGTCTCTTCGTCAGTGAGATGGGAATATAGAAAAATAATGAGAGACGTCAAAACTATTTTAAGTTCTTTTACTGTTGCTAAAGTTAGTTATTGGTGGCTCTCTAAAAGAGTCACAGAAATGATTCCTGCAAGTGCACAGGGTCTAGTGTATAGAACAGGGCAAGCAGGGTTTGTCCACAGGGACAAGGTGGGCAAATATTTGCTATTTTTAGTTTCTTGCTTCTTTTGCTAACTTGTTCTTAGGGGCAGTGAACAATGAGGTTGTGTGGTGTTATTAACACCACAGTGGACAATTGATGGGCTGTAAAGACAGCAATGGAACAAGAGAAAAAAAATTAAGGAAAACAGAAAAACAAAAGTGGACAGTGAAGGTGGATGAGTGAAGATGTTATGGATGGAATAAGGGCTTGAATCCACCTTAACTTCTACAATGTATTCTCCTATAGAAAGTTAAACCCAACTCAACTATGATATGATTCCAAAGCACTAGTTGTCTTTCTAATGCACAACTAGTCAAAAGCTTATCTATCTAGCATGAGTTGCAATTTATCAACAGCTTATGCATCTAACTAAAATGCATACATGGCATGCAATGTGAAAGTAAGGTGATGACGAACCAAGTTCAAGTAATTCCTAAACTGGTTTAACATTCAAGAGCAATATGACAATGTACTACACAGCAGAGATTAAAGATTCATCCATTCCCTAACAAGTAAAGCTAGAACATGTTAGACATTGATATTGAAATTGAAACACTAAACATTAAAGAACAACTTATACTAACAGTGGATTGAAAATTATAATTGCAAAACAAAAGGAAACCTAAAATTATTCTACTGATGCTCTGGTTAATCCAGGCATCACTCTACAACAACACCCACAGTCTCAATTTATACATGCAAGTTTCCCCCAAAATCAGAAAACTAGGGTTTCATGAAAAGTGAAATTAGGTCTCACCTAATATCTGAATCCAATCAATTATCTTCACCCACTCTTCAATTTCTTCTCCTGCGTCTCCTGCTACTCCCAATTGATTTTCTAACCTAACTTATTTCATCATCCCCTAATCCTAGGGTTTCAGAGAAAAATAGGGTTTGGAAATGATGAAAAAAGTTGATAGAAGGATGGTGAACGTGTTGGTAATGATGGTTTATAGTGGTGGCGGTATGGAAGGTGCAGACGGAGTTGGTGGTGGTGGCAGAGGCAGAGCATGGTGGTGCTGCAGAGGGTGAGGGAGAAGATGGAGTCGATGGGGTTTGAGGAAGGGGTTGTTTGTTTTGCGGGTATAGGTATTTGGTTGTTTGGGTGTTGAGCAGGCTCATCAAATTCGATGTTTGGCGAATCTCGACCGTGGGATATGGAGATGAAAGATCAATCTGACGGTGAGATGAAGTGGATCCTGCAGCGACCGTTGGATTATACAATACAACAAAATTAACGACACCAGATGGAGTTAGGTGTTGTAGTGTTAAGCAGAAGTATCGAGGTTTGATGCGCAAGTAAAGAAGCGACCGTAGGATGCAGATGCGATCCAATCTGACGGTCGGGAATGGAGGCGGGTATGGATATAGAAAATGGGTTTGGGTAAGGGTTTTGGGCCTTGGGTATGCCAAGCCCATATCTTCTTCAAGAACAATTCTTCCTCTTCAAGCCCATTTCTAGCCTTTTGGTCTTGCGCACAACATTCTTCGCGGCTTCCTTGTGATTCCTCTTGGCTTTTCACTACTTTTCTGCTCTTTTCCGCTCCGCAATTCATCTAACTTTATTTGTTACCTAAAAATGCAAAATTAATTAAGAAAAAATTTATTCTTGAAAACAATGAAAATACAGAATATGGGATAAAATGTAGAATTAACGCACAAAAGATGAGTTAAATGCCAAGAAAAATATATAGAAATATGCACTTTTTAGCACTCATCAAATACCCCCAAACCTGAATTTTACTTGTCCTCAAGTAAAACAAAACTAAGGAAATCCTACCTATACCACTGTCGCTGGTCTCTCGAATGCATTTAGCGTATGCACTAAGCCTTTTAAACCACTAAGTGTCCCTAGTGGACGAGTTAAGTCTCGTGAAGGTTTGCTTAGAACGTACCTACAAAGTTCTAGGTCAAAATATAAGCTCAGATTCCATCAAATGTGACATGTGCAAGTCAGTTTAAGCTCACAGCAAAATGGAGATGTCAATCTAGCTATCAAAGGCACAATCCTAGCACTGATAACAAAAAAAGACATGTGATAAGAGTGTAAAGTGTATCTACACATGTGTAAAGAAAGATCGGTTATGACTACTAATCACCAAGAGATAGTTTCTCAGGCTAAGAACCAAGGTCGAAATCTAGCTAGCTGTCCGGACTTTACGAGAATTGTGAATGAGTTGGAGGTATTTCACAATTACTCGCGTTGTACATCAATGGCATACACCCTCCTTGCTTATTACAAAAAAAACACAAAAGATGACTCTTTACATGACTCTTATTTACATTGACTACTCTCTTTTATTTTTGGAACAAGAGAGAGATGGAATTGATAAATACTTGATTTTTTTTTTTTTTTTTTTTTTTTTTTAAGGAAACACTTTTGATACATACAAAAGGAAACAAAATTACATGACACTTTGCAAGAGGTAGCCCTTTTTGATGCACCCAGTTAAATTCGATGGTTGTTTTCTTAATGTAACCTCCACCTTCTATCCCAACCAACCAAAGAACAAGCTAGTCAAGTTTCGTTCAGTATTCTAAAGTGATTGGCAATCGTAACTTCCTATCAAACACCTTGAAGATCGAGGCCATACATGTATTGGTAGATCGTGCGCGTGCAAATTTCTTATCACTATGTGAATTGTGCTAGAATCAGGGTGCCTAAATATCTAGACTAAGACTCCTAATAATTACATATTTGCACAAGAGTCAACATTTCAAGGTAAATGAGCTCCATTTTTATGATTTTTCATTTTTTAATTTTTTTGAATTTTTCGATTTTTTCAAAAGAAGAAGGAGTTCGTTTTCAATTATGGCATATTATCATGGTATCTACTCTATACCCCCAAACCTAAACTAAACATTGTCCTCAATGTTTAAAAATGGAAAGAATTAAAATGCAACATATGGAAAGGGACATGCTGAGTAGAGTAAAAGGAGAGAGAATACCCGATTTCGGCGAAAGCAGAATTAAAACTCCGTTATTCAAGGAAAAAATCCAACATATTTCAGCCGAGATCATATTGGATTAGCAAAATATATACAAAAGGAATAAAAAGGGTTTTAAGAAATTGTATCTACTGGATTATATACAAAAAATTCACCATACACTAACAATCTAAAGAGTTGAGGATCAACCCAAAAGACAAAGTGTAAGGTTTCAACAGCTTCACACATAATAATATGGTAGGCATGCAAGTGAAGCTGTGAAACAAAATGAGCTACCCCCAAACCTGGATTTTACAGAAGATATAATTTTGAAAACAAAATCGCGCAGTTTCGGGGGTTCATCATGCAAAGGTCTAGCTCGAAATGAACTTTGCTAGGGACGGGCAAACATGCTAATTCCAACTGTGGTTCCTCAAATGTATTATACTTAGAAGCAAAATAGTCCAAGAGGACTTGGGAAGCACACAGTTCCAAACCTAGATTAGGGATTCTCAGAAAAGTCGGTTTGACAATATGGGTACAAACCAAATCTAGGTTGGGTGGAAGGCCATCAGATTGTGACTTATGTAGGAGATAGGCACATCATTATTAATCAAACATCAATCTCCGAAATCATCTACACATGTCACATCATGCTTACAATCATCAAACAAATTGGCAAGATCACAATCAGAGTCATCAACATCATCAACAATTCATTCTCATGCATCGGCAAATCAGGAGAAATATCACAATGTGACCTAGGTAGAGAATCAGACACATCACTTATATTTTCATGCATAATAACATTAGTGTCTACAGAAGATTCAACTATTCCTATGTCATGCTCATCTTCACAGAATAATTGTACGAATCCCATGTCAATATCAAAATCATATGAATTACAATGAGTATTAGAAAAAACAACATTCATGAAGGTCGAGGGCGAGAAGCCATATGTTATTGAACCAACAGGTTCCACAATATTTTCATGTTCTTCTAACACATCATCATAATCATCATCATGGTAGCATGCATATTGGTCCTCATTAAAAGTGGTGGTGTCGTTAGTCGATTCATGTTCCTCTAAATTAGGTTCATATTCAACATCATTTACATGAATGGGACTAGACACTTCATTAGGGACAACATACATTTCCTCATGAATTTCCTCCTTTTGTAGGTGAAGCAAAATCTGATCTAAATATGCCTGAATTCGTGATGTAGATCTATCGAAGTTTTGCTCACTGAGTCTGAAAGCTTCTGTGGTGGAGTCTAAATTCATGGGAGTACAAAATTCTTCATGTTCAAATTGTGGTGATTGGTACATGTGTGCATGGTCATTAGGGTTTATAAAAGATTGATCGCAACCCTCAAAGGATTGATTATGGTCCCAATGACTACCATTCTCACAATTTATGGGCATTTCATACCTTGGATTTTCTCTAGATTGCCTAAAATTATGCAAAATATGACAATTCTCAACAGGGTGGTCTAAACTACCACATGCGGGACATGCATAGATTTCAGGTTGCCTAAGAAAATTAGATGTGACAGATTCCTCATGTGATTGCATTTCTAAAGCTGCGATTCGAGCTTCTAATTGATCCACAAGAGATGATTGTGTATTAGCAAAATGTTCATTTTCACGTTGTGGCGAATGATGCATGTGTGAATAGTCATTAGGGTTCATGTATTGAGGCTCGGGACTTTGAAAATGTCCATAATAATTCCTATGACTATTGACATCATGGTCTATGGGAGGTTCATAACGTGAAGTTTGTCCACACGCAAGTTCTCTAAGGGATTCGTTGTATTCCCCAACTGTAGAAAAAGATCTAGACATGATTGGGCTCAAAGGCTAAGTAAAGAGTTTACAAAGCTCAAAATTTGGTTTTTAAGGGAATGAAAAACATTTGGTTTTTGATGGGAAACATTTGGTTTTTGGGAAAAAAAAAAAAAAAATTTGGTTTTAATGTGGGAGCAAAATAAAATTTGGTTTTAAAATCTGGGAGCAAGTAAATTTTTTTTTTTTTTTTTTTTTTTGAACTTATCCTAGCATAAATTAGCACAACCCATAAAAGAAAATAAAAACAACAATAATAATTACAAACCCATAAAAGAAAGAAAAAGAAGAAAAAGAAAAATTATTACAAGCCCAAATAAAAAATAAAGAAAAACAAAATTTATTACAAGCCCACAAATTAAAAATGGAAGCCCACAGGTTGGGTTCTCTTAATGGGTTTAGGCTTACTTGCTTAAGCACAGCCCAGCTGCTCAGTTAGGTTGCAAAATCCCAGTTGGGCTTTGGATCATCCTAAGCTTTGGCTTTTCTGTGGCCCAGTTGGGTATTTCAGTTGCAAAGCCCAGTTGGGCTTTGTTCTTTTTCAGCTGCTTGGAATCAGCCCAGTTGGGCTTTGGATCAGGACCAGCAGGGGGTAGCAGCAGCTTGCCTTTGCACAGCAGCAACAGCTGAGGCACAGTAGCAGGACCAGGAGCAGCAGCAGGATCAGGAGCAGCAGCAGGAGAAGCAGCTCAGCTCTATTTGGGCTTCACAGCAGCACATCAGCACCAGAGGTTTGTTCTCAGCCTCACAGCAAGGTCACAGCAACAACAGCAGGGGCAACAGCTTCAGCAACAGGAGCAATTCAGCAGCAACAGCAACTGCACCAGGGTCAGGCAGCTTCTCCTAGCACCAGCTCCAACAGCACCTGCAAGCAAGAGAAACAGCACCAGTTCAGTGCAGCAACAATGCCTAACAGTAATAGCCCAACAGGAGTTTCAGCAAGCAGCAAGGCAGTGCACCTGTTGGTTTCAGAAGAGAAGAATCAACAAGCAAGAGCAAAAGCAAAGAAAGAAAAAGCAATTTCGCCGCTACCGAGTCCCCGGCAGCGGCGCCAAAAACTTGGTGGCTCTCTAAAAGAGTCACAGAAATGATTCCTACAAGTGCACAGGGTCTAGTGTATAGAACAGGGCAAGCAGGGTTTGTCCACAGGGACAAGGTGGGCAAATATTTGTTATTTTTAGTTTCTTGCTTCTTTTGCTAACTTGTTCTTAGGGGCAGTGAACAATGAGGTTGTGTGGTGTTATTAACACCACAGTGGACAATTGATGGGCTGTAAAGACAGCAATGGAACAAGAGAAAAAAAATTAAGGAAAACAGAAAAACAAAAGTGGACAGTGAAGGTGGATGAGTGAAGATGTTATGGATGGAATAAGGGCTTGAATCCACCTTAACTTCTACAATGTATTCTCCTATAGAAAGTTAAACCCAACTCAACTATGATATGATTCCAAAGCACTAGTTGTCTTTCTAAGGCACAACTAGTCAAAAGCTTATCTATCTAGCATGAGTTGCAATTTATCAACAGCTTATGCATCTAACTACAATGCATACATGGCATGCAATGTGAAAGTAAGGTGATGACGAACCAATTTCAAGTAATTCCTAAACTGGTTTAACATTCAAGAGCAATATGACAATGTACTACACAGCAGAGATTAAAGATTCATCCATTCCCTAACAAGTAAAGCTAGAACATGTTAGACATTGATATTGAAATTGAAACACTAAACATTAAAGAACAACTTATACTAACAGTGGATTGAAAATTATAATTGCAAAACAAAAGGAAACCTAAAATTATTCTACTGATGCTCTGGTTAATCCAGGCATCACTCTACAACAACACCCACAGTCTCAATTTATACATGCAAGTTTCCCCCAAAATCAGAAAACTAGGGTTTCATGAAAAGTGAAATTAGGTCTCACCTAATATCTGAATCCAATCAATTATCTTCACCCACTCTTCAATTTCTTCTCCTGCGTCTCCTGCTACTCCCAATTGATTTTCTAACCTAACTTATTTCATCATACCCTAATCCTAGGGTTTCAGAGAAAAATAGGGTTTGGAAATGATGAAAAAAGTTGATAGAAGGATGGTGAACGTGTTGGTAATGATGGTTTATAGTGGTGGCGGTATGGAAGGTGCAGACGGAGTTGGTGGTGGTGGCAGAGGCAGAGCATGGTGGTGCTGCAGAGGGTGAGGGAGAAGATGGAGTCGATGGGGTTTGAGGAAGGGGTTGTTTGTTTTGCGGGTATAGGTATTTGGTTGTTTGGGTGTTGAGCAGGCTCATCAAATTCGATGTTTGGCGAATCTCGACCGTGGGATATGGAGATGAAAGATCAATCTGACGGTGAGATGAAGTGGATCCTGCAGCGACCGTTGGATTATACAATACAACAAAATTAACGACACCAGATGGAGTTAGGTGTTGTAGTGTTAAGCAGAAGTATCGAGGTTTGATGCGCAAGTAAAGAAGCGACCGTAGGATGCAGATGCGATCCAATCTGACGGTCGGGAATGGAGGCGGGTATGGATATAGAAAATGGGTTTGGGTAAGGGTTTTGGGCCTTGGGTATGCCAAGCCCATATCTTCTTCAAGAACAATTCTTCCTCTTCAAGCCCATTTCTAGCCTTTTGGTCTTGCGCACAACATTCTTCGCGGCTTCCTTGTGTGATTCCTCTTGGCTTTTCACTACTTTTCTGCTCTTTTCCGCTCCGCAATTATCTAACTTTATTTGTTACCTAAAAATGCAAAATTAATTAAGAAAAATATTTATTCTTGAAAACAATGAAAATACATAATATGGGATAAAATGTAGAATTAACGCACAAAAGATGAGTTAAATGCCAAGAAAAATATATAGAAATATGCACTTTTTAGCACTCATCAGTTATGTCAGGAGATCTCCTAATCAATTAGCTAATTCCATTTCCAAGTTTTTTAGAAAAGACAAATCAGTCTTAGAGGAATTCAGTTGAACTCCTTTTTGTATGGATACATTGTTAAGTAGGTTCTATGAACCTGATAGAAGTTAAGCAACAAAATTCTCTTGTTATAAAAAAAAAGTATGCATCCCAAATCAATCTAAGAATCACTCATAAACCCTAGATAAGGTAAAGACAAACGATGATGATAAAAACTCTCAATAGATTTGTATTATTAACAAAGCTTCACTCTTTGAATATTGAATTCATCCATAATCAACAAAGGATTTAGCTACTCATAATACAAAGAAGATGAATAATGGTGGTTTCTCCCTAAAGGGGTAAACCCTAGGTTTTTGATATAGAATAAACCCTAGATTGTGATGTGAGATTGATCAATCATATGTGAAATGCCTAATACCTATTTTTATAGGTTTACATTTGGCCTTCAAGTATTTAGTTCGGTTCAATAACCCGACCCGAAAATGCGAAATAACGACCTTAAACGTGACTTTAGGCCTTCACAAGTATGCATACTTGATAAGTATGCATACCAGTATGCTTATCTCAAATTCCAGCAGAAATTTTCGGAACTAAGTATGCGTACCCGTTTGCATACTTGTTTGTCTTCGGTATTGAATAAAAAGCTTGTTTTGGCCACAACTTCTTCGACCGAACTCGGAATGACCTCATTATTTTTGCATTCTTTTTCTCTTTCAATTATATTAAATATGGTGATGATAAATCATGAATTTGAATAAGTTAAGCTCGGTCTTTTTCTCGTCTCTTGATTTAGAGTGTTTTGCTCCTTTTTGTCGCACTTCTTCCACTTCTCTTGGACTTGGGCACTTGGATACTTGGAATACTTCTCTTCCTATCTCTTTCCAGCACTTTGTAGCTCCTTTCTGGATGATTCACCTAATAGGGGCAAATAAGAGAAAACAAGAGTAATAATACGGCAATATGCAAGAATAATAGCTAAAACAAGTATGGAATGAACACTAAAATCATATGAATTATGCACTTACCAAATTCCACCACACTTAGCTTTTGCTAGTCCTCGAACAAACTAAATAAAACTAATCCTAAATACAACAACTCCATGTTGTTGAGAAAATGGTTGCACTTAGCATGTATAACAAGCCTTTAAACCCCTAGGTGTCCCTAGTGGACGAGTTATAGTCTCCTGAGGGTTTACAAGAGGTATACCCAAAAAACCTACTCAAATTTCTCACCTTGGAAGAACCACTAAGGATAGACACAAAGTAAAAACCCAAATAATTAGCTTGCAAAAGTTCTTTAGCTGCAAACATCCCACATACATTTCAATCATCACACACAAGAAATTACTTACGTGTGACATTCAACCTGATTGCAAATCTCTACTAAGATAGTCATCGTACTTGTTGCAACATTTGCCACAAAACTCGCATACTGAAATCACATGGATAGATAAGAAAATGAAAATAGAAAAGTGAAGTGTGCAAATGTTGACTAAATTGAAAGATGTTACCCACAATACTTGTATGAATGTCGCCGAAGGATTATTATTTATAGCGCAATAGTTGAGAGAAGCACCCATTTAACTCGACCACATGATTAGATACTTCTAAACGCATGTTCCTTTGCAGCAAGTATGTGATAGTTTCCTTGGAACCTGCATTCCACGCTTGTTTAGGCGACGGAGACAACGTTTCACACATACTGCTATCCAAGTGTCGAGAACTTCATAAATAGTATTTTGACTTACTATATACTTATGATAGGTTTTTGTTTTTATCGACTATAATTAGTCCGCAATTCATGACCTATCACTTATTAGTGTCGATAAATGAAGATGAGCCTTATATATATTTTTTTTTCTTTTTTTTTTTGGATAAAATGAATTTTATATGAAACATGATATTGATAATTTTAATAAAGAAATTAAGTTTATAAAACTTTGGTTGGCATCCTAGCAACAAGCTGTGCACCAACACCCTTTTGAATAGCAACCCATAATCTATAAAAAAGAAATTTACCTACACCACTACTGACATCAAAACTAACTAGACAATTTTTCAACCTCTTAAACATAAAGTATCATCACCAAGTTCCCACAAAGTGGAAAAGGCTAGGACACCCAGACCATATCCATGTGAAACACATTGATCCAAGTATTTTTACGTTTGCGCATTACAGCATTGGAGATAGCTTGACCGGGGGCAAAATCACGAACGTCTTCGCCTGTGAAGGGCGAGACACTAGTAACATCCATACAAACATCTTGGCCATTATCCCAGTTAAGAACAAGAACATCAGCAGGGCGCAAGTCTCTATTATCATCAGACAAAAACCCAAGGGAGACTTCTTTGCGTGCAGGAACACCAGCTTTGTAACATATATCAGCAATTACATCACGAACCAGGTCATGTAGAAATTTGATCCCAACATCTTTGGAATAATGAAGAGCATGATCACCGAAGATATACATGGGCCTATTGCAACTGGAGTATAAACCACCTTCCGCAAAAAGAGGGATACCAAGGCGGTAGAAAACTACAGCTCGAAACTGTCTTGGACCAAGGCATTGATTCATACCACTAATGGGTACGGCTAAAAGATAATCTTGATCATGCTTAATACGATTGCACTGCCACATAATAGAGTCTCTTGCAGACATTACAAATTGGACTGGTATTTGCTTCTTAATTGCGTCAAAATAAGTGACTGCTAGGGAATGCATAGAAGGGGGAGGGGTCAGTATCATCAACACAATAGTTAGAAGGTAATCCACATACCTGGATGAAGTTCTGAAGAGACAACTGATAAGCAGAACCTTTATCTGAAAAGAATAAGGTAACAATAGTTACGAGTGTCTGCCATAGTGTAGATGCCGAGGCCACCTTCCTTGATAGGGAGAGTAGCTAACCGTTGTTGCAAAGGGCCAAAACCCGCACCATCGCTTGTGACCAAGAATCTCAAGTACTGAAATAAATGATCATCAAACAATTCATTGGCTTGTTGTAGAGCTGCAGGGTTGGTAGTACGCATAACAAAGTACAATATGGAAACACCGGTGCATTTGCGAAGCAATAACATCTCACTCTGAGGGTCTTTGAGTTTTTTGATGGCACACATTAGCTGAATACTCTTGTGAACTCTAGCCAGCTCCATATCACTAATAAAATTCAAATCCAAACTCACTGCCCCCCCCCTAAGAGTTTAACCCCGTTAGTAGGTCTGTCAATATCTCGAGGAAAAACATCATCATCACAACTTCTATGATCAACGGTAGGCCAAAAGACCTCAGTTTTCTTTATATTAAGATGCAAACCTCTACTCGGGCCCTCGTATTCTATAATCCTCAAAGATTTGGAACCTCAAGGGTGTCCCCAATAATTTTCCCATCATCAAGGTACCATGCATGTAAATCAAGTTGGCATTGAGAGGCAATGGTTTTCACAAGTGGATAAAGTGTCAAGGCAAACAACAATGGACCGAGTGGGTCCCCTTGTTGAACCCCAAGTGCGGAGGACAGAGTATATTGATCATAATAAAGTCTAGCAAGCCGACTATAGCAAAATTCCACCCAACGTGAAATATCTGGACAATGGAGTCGAACTTCCTTAATAAGATGAGACCGGCTTACCGGATTAAAAGCATTTGAAAAGTCAACAAGAAGCATTGACATATTGGAGGACTGGCCTTCCAAATCCATCACGTTATTTACAACGTGTAAAATACTCTCACCTCCAACGGGCATGCCAAAACCAAATTGATAATCTCCCAAATAAGCAGTCATGGCCTTGCCAACGGAGAAGGCATCTATCTTAGAAACCAACCTGCGCTAAATGGTACTAATAGTTATGGGCTTAAGACCACCCCCGACTTCAATACTGGTGTTAGGGGTGCACAACAATGAACTCACCTAACCCACTGGGGCATTTTCCTGCCAACCATAAATTGAAAACACATGTGATAGAAAACACCAACTCGTCTCTACTGCTGTCGCCGCACCATTCAAAGCATCCATTAAATGTTGGGCACGCAAACAGTCTCGATCACAAGAAGTTCCTTTTGGTAAACTCTTGATGGGACCAAGTACAACCTTAGAATCAACCACAATTGAATCAACACCAACAGTTTCCGGTGGAATAAAAGGGGGCGGAGCTGATGGATGTTTCATTTGTAATTCAGCGAAGGTGGACTCATTGCGAGGAGATGCACCAATGGAATATAACACACGGATCTCCGCTGAAAAATTCCCACAACTCATCTTCTTCCTATAGGCAGTCAAGTTGGCTCCGTCACGCTTCTTCATTGGTTGTTTACGAGGCTCTTGGAAAGGTTATTGAAACAATCTTCGCATCAAAGCTAAACAACCGGTATTATCTTTCCAGTCTAAAAGAGCCTGGTTAAAGGCCAAAATCTGTAGCTTCCTTCGCATACCAGATTTCTCCTATGCGGAACACTTGGGCACATACACCTGCAATGTACCAATGGGGAGAAGAAGAAGCTTAATCCAAGTTGAAAGATCAGCTGGACTGTGCAAGACTTGGTCGAGGAAGAAATTGAGAGTTCTCGAGAAATCCAGCTTGAGGGATGCAAGATACAGTCGTGAAACGCCAAGTTCAACAGCTCCAATGTAAATATAGTAACTTCAGTCTCTCCTGCAACGTTCTCACTAACTGCATCAACCCCATTCACTGCAACAGGCGCAATGGAAACATCTTCTGGTTTAGGCAAACCATAAATAAGATCTGTGGTAGTTCCATTTGCAGGCTCGATAACAACATCACCATGAAAAACACCCCCCTTATCTTTGCAGGGTAATCTCCAAGCATGTAATTGCATAAATTTTCCGCAGAGCCACATACGAAGGTGACGGAGAGATTTCACCTAAGCCTGGTATACCCTAGAGTCCGTGGAAATTAGTTCTCTGCAAACAGTCATGTTGTCTTCGTTGCAGAGATGTCTGTCCTGCAAATACCGGGGAAACGACCCTTTAACATACCCCCTCCCGTTAATCCCATCACTACATCTATCAAAACCCTTAAAGGGGCAATGACAATACTCTGCATTACCAGCGTTCAACAAGCCAGGGGGGAAGAAGACGAAGTAACATCCAGCGAAACTTGAGGTACTGCATCAGAAGAATCCTTCTGAATTCGCGAGGAAGAAAGCCTGGTGTTTCTTTTTTTTTCTTTTTTTTTCCGGCTCACTCTTTATGAGCGTAAGACAATTGTCTATGGAGCTTTTATTTACTCAACCAATGATTACCTTGCTACAATATCCACGACAGTATCGGGATCCCACCAAATCACTTTAGAGAAACATATAACTGCAAAAATAAAAAGAAAGTGATTCAGTAATGATTAATTGCGAGGATGAATCTTTTAAACGACTACCATGCCATTTTTAGCAACTGAGTTTCGCATTCAATTATGAACATATATATAAGGATTTTAGAACGATAAAGTGGAACTCAATCTATACTGTAAGAAGTGTTTCAACCTAACAAGGTTTAGAGTGTCATCCTAAATAACTCATAATTGACTCAAAAATATGAAGTCTCAAGAATGCAAGAAATCAAAGAGTATTATTTATTTATTTTATATGCAAAGCAAACATGCTTAACTACTCCCCCACACTTAAACTCAATATTGTCCTCAATGTTGAAAACCCAAAATTCTGATTTCTGACATAACAACCCTGAAAAACTCGAAAACTGTACAAATGGATAGGAAAATAGGAAAAACATCCTAAACAAAAGTTGTTCACCTACGTCTTTTATATGAGGTTTCAAAAGTTCATAGTGTTCCGATAAACGGTCTGACTTTTATGGTCTCCGGAATGACAAACATGCTACCTGAAAAAGTTCTATAAAAATACCGAAACTAAAATGTCTAGGCCTATCTCTCCAACTTAACAGACTCCAAATTCAGATTTTATTTTGGAAAAGAAAGGTGAGTCTGTCCTCTTTAAAAGTTAGTGTTAACCACTCAAATCGGACTCCGTATGAAGTCTCGAGAGCTGTTTTCGTAACAAGTACGCAGTCAGATTTTCTGACGAAAATTGCTTCGTCAAAACTTTCATTATAGATATAGGACTTTGTAAAATCAAATATGAGAATACAATATTATATATGATATTAAAAACTAAGAAAAATAAAAAAAAAAAGGGATGGAGATAACAAAACCGGTGGGTTGTCTCCCATGTAGCGCTTAGTTTAACGTCGTCATCCCGATGTTATTGTTATCGTTCGTACACCAGTAATCTGAAAGTTTGATAATCCTTCCAAATAACAATATGAAATTCAAATAAAAGCTTCACAAAAACATTATCACAAAATATAGATAATGAAGCTATCACTCTACTGAAGTTTCCCCACACTTAGTCCTTTCTACACTCGAAAGTGGATATAGAACATAGTTTTCGGGAACTTCAAAAAGTTCCTCAGCTTGGTGAACCTGTGATAGACACATTTTTGTGTCTAAGTTGTCCTCAATTTTCTCTATGTTGGTACTCGATTTTGTACTTATTATGGTGTTTTGTGTGTTTTAAGGTATTTTTGGGAAATAAACATTTTTGGAAAAATCGGCTCGAAAAATTATGCGGAGCACCCCCGGAGGACATTTGCTATGCGGACTCCCACTTTGGTTAAGGGGTACTCAATTACTGAAGGGCGCCTCAATTACTATTTACACCCCAGGGGCGACAACTGCTATTCATACTCCAGTTCAGGATAGGGGCATCTCATCCTCTTCGTTTAAATTCCATAATTTGACGGGAATTTTGTTGCTGTAACTAGCAGAATTAGGGTTCGGCTTTTGAAGTGGATTCATGGAGATTCAACGTCCGAATTTGATTGGGTTTATTCCCCTGGGCTAGACAGGGAAGATATATGTGTTGGTTTCGATCCAGTTTGGCTGGACACTCGGGTTTGAAGAAAACAGAAAGTCGCAAAAACCCGAGAGTTCAATGAAAGATTTTAAGGAGTTTTGGCGAGATTAAATCGCTGGAATTGACGTGGAATATCCTGCTTTAACTAAACATGAGTGGTAATGGTGTTAGAATCGAAAAGCATGGGTTGGAATCGCGGGATTGAAGTGAAACAGAGCTTGAATGATACTCGAGATTCTGTTGGTGTAGTTTTGGAAGGATTGCATGTGTTTTCAACGTGTTGACTCGTTCTTTGATGTGTTGGAAGCATGATTGGAGAGTGTAAACACTGATTGACAACGTCGGAAGACAAGAATGGAAAGAAAACAACCCGAGAATATATTTCATTTACTGCGATTTATGGTGAAGATTTGAGGAGTTAATGAGACATTATTCTTGTGCCTGTCGAGTATAAAAAGGCATGTGGGAGCATAGTGCAGGGTTGTCGAGAGTTTGGGAGAGAAATAGCACGCTGCAGAGATACTTTTGATCATCAACAGAGAGGAAGAGAAAAGGAAGCACAGTCTACACCAAAAGACTGTCGTTCTTTAGCGTCTTATATTGTAACCTTAGCGAATGTTTTTCTATAACAGTTTATAAGTATAGTTTCCTTCTATGACGCTTATTATGTATCGTTTCTGCATTATTCATCTTGTAAACAATTTTTGAGCAATGAAAAATCATTTTGAGCTTGTTTCCTACATGATGAGCCGCTAAAAGTTCCTGGTGACCAAGGCAACGGAGGAAACTATTCTCTTATGCATGATTGGTAATTTTGTTTTATAATTTCAATTATTATTAATTTAGTTTAATTCACTAAGATCACTTTAAATATATGTTTTTTCTTAATTAGTTGTGAATCAATTTGATGTCTTATGCTTAGAAATAATTCATGCTTGGGGATCACAATTTAATGTTTGGAAACCTTATAGATATTTGTGAGTTAATGTAAAAAAAAGGACTTAATAATAGTTCTTGAAATAGTTTTTATCAACCAATCAGTTAAAGGAATAGTGGAATCCGGAGTCTTGGTTTAGTTTTAAAATCTTGATATCACTTTATTTGAGTTTATCTTTGTTTAGCTTTTGAAATTTAATTTAAAAATCGAACCTTCACAAGTCTCAACGAACCTATTACTACAACAATTATTGAAAATAACCATCAACCTACACATTACTCGAATCAAACACATCAAGTGGTGGATACTTGGAAGCAAAATAATCCGTTAAAATTTTTAAAGCACACAACTCCAATTTTAAGTGAGGTATTTTCTTAAAAGTTGGGTTAACAACTCTTTTAGAATCTACTTCGATGAGAGGAAAATGATCAATAGATATAGAATTATGCAAAGGATTAGACAAACCTTGTTTCAGATCCTCATTAATCATCTCCAATGAATTATTTACCTCAAGTATATCGTGGTCCTCTATCAAACTATTGTTATCTAGCTCAATTGGGTCTTCCACGACTTTAATCAATTTGGTTTCATTATCAATCTCAATCTCTTCAACAATTTAGTCATCAGAATCGGAATCCTCCCCAAAAAATTCTAGTTCATTGATGCAAATCCTAGGGTCTTCCTTATGAGTCTCCGACAAAGAGATAATCGGGTCTTCTTCTTGCAATCAACCAGCCTAAAAACATTGTAATTCGAATATTCATTGCACCGTTGATATGCATTTGAGTATGTCACACAGTTCATAACAATGGTTCGGTCGTACCAAGGCTCCTCCTTTTGAATAGGCGAATGATCATTATTACGATCCGGAGTTGGAATAACTTCATCATTGTTATGTGAACTTTCCAAAGGTTTCTCATCTTCAAAATATTTGTTGTCCTCGTTAGGAATTTCAAAATTAATTTGGTTTTGAGGCCAAACTTCTTCTTCGTTCCTTGTCTCCCAAAATTGAGCAAGTTGTAACTTTAAGTTATCCACATTCCTTTAAATTTCTTGGAACTTCTCATATTGATTGTGGTAATATTGAATTATTTGTCCTTGAAACTCCTCAATCATAGTACACATTCGTTCTACAACACTCGAAGAAATCGGATTAATAGCATAACTATCCTCCCATCCTTGTGATTGTTCACTTACATGCCCGTCATAAGGTTGTTGACATGTATGAGAATATCCATAAGGTTCCTTGGGATATTGATCATAGCCAAAATATTGGTTTTGATTATACCCATAGGATTGTTGGTAGTTTTCGTATGAATGAGATTGAAAACCATATTGATTACCATAATTATATGTCTGATCTTGTGCTCTGTACATATTATTTCCGTAAGGAAAAATGACGACTCACAAGAAAAAGAAAATCAAAACAAAAATAAAAACAAGCTAAACAAATAACAAAGCAACTAGCAACTACTCCCCGTAGTGGCGCCAAAATTTGATGGGATGTCGTAGGCATAAAAAATTAATAAAGATATTTTCCACTAATTAACTAGTAATATAGCGGTAGCAAGAGATCGTTCCCAGAGAGTGTTGTGTAATTGATAGGTTATTTGATCAGCAAGACAAATTAAATAACAAGGGGATTTGGTTGTAAGTTAAATAGAAAGACAATAAAGAAAAGAGATGATTAAGGAATCCTTCGCCGTTACCGAGCGATAACTGGATTAATATACATATCTATCGTTCATAAGAACCATTCATCACCAACCTTAGAATAACAGCTAGATCAGTGTTATCCCCCAAACTCCTTCTATCACTGGATACAGTAGTTCTCGACTACCATATTCTATCCAACGAACCACTAAGTAGTAGATCACTCAAGGTGTAATCCTATCGAACGCTTTAAGCTTTGTGAATTAGGTTAATCTCAGTAGTTAAACTCTTAGATCAAAGTTTACTTGCTGGTGTTGTCTTCACACACGATTGCTCCACATAATCCCTCTGTAAGGTCTCGCGATTTCTACTTGTGTAGAGAGTTAATCGACGATTACTTATCTCATAACTTCTACTAGCAATAGAACAATCAATAGACTAATCTAGTATACATCCCAAATCAGTCTAAGAATCATTCATAAACCATAGATATGGTAAAGGCAAACGATGATGATAAAAACTCTCAATAGATTTGTATTATTAATAAAGCTTCACGCTTGGAGCATTGGATTCATCCTTAATCAACAAAGGATTTAGCTACTTATATTGCAAAGAAGATGAATATTGGTGGTTTCCCCTTAAAGGGGTAAACCCTAGGTTTTTGATATAGAATAAACCCTAGGTTTTTGATATAGAATAAACCCTAGATTGTGATATGAGATTGATCAATCATGTATGAAAGGCCTAATACCTATTTTTATACGTCTACATTGCTTGGCCTTCAAGTATTTAGTTCGGTTCAAGAACCCGACCCGAAAATGCGAAATAACGACCCCAAACGTGACCCCAGGCCTTCACAAGTATGCATACCCGTTTGCATACTTACTAAGTATGCGTACTCGTTTGCATACTTGCTTAAGGTATTGGATAAAAAGCTTGTTTTGGAAACAACTTCTTCGTCCTAACTCGGAATGACCTCATTCTTTTTGCATTCTTTTCCTCTTTCAATTCTCTTCAAGTTCGTGATGAGAAATCCTGAAGTTGAATGAGTTAAGCTTGGTATTTTTCCCGTCTCTTGATTTTGAGTGTTTTGCTCCCTTTTATCGCACTTCTTCCACTTCTCTTGGATTTGGGCACTTGGATACTTGTAATACTTCTCTTCCTAGCTCTTTTCAGCACTTTGTAGCTCCTTTCTGGATGATTCACCTAATAGAGGAAAATAAGAGAAAACAAGAGTAATAATACGAAAATATGCAAGAATAATAGATAAAACAAGTATGGAATGGACACTAAAATCAAATGAATATGCACTTATCAACAAACAACACCCCATATCTTCACTAACCAATCTAAAGAACCACATCAACAACTTCTTTGTGTCCTTCATCTGTGACCTAAACCTCATCAACAAATGTTCCTTGTAACTCAATTCTTCCTCCAGAGTCCCATTTCCAAAACAATTAACCATAATTTAGGATGAACCATAATTCCCAATTTTATTTTCTATAGGAACTAAAATTAAACCCTATACATCCATACATACCTCGATTAAGAACAAACCCATCACAAGTAGCTCAGTTTCTAAATCAATTTCACACGAAATCAGAGCTAATTTAAGAAACCATAAATTCAACTTACCATATCTGCTGAGTTTGAATCAACACACAAATTGACACCACGACGGTCAGCTATCCTGATTCTATTCCATTTCTCTTAATCTCAGAGTCATGATCTTCATCTTCATCATCGACTTTCACTAAAACCCTAATCTCACATATAGGGGAATCACTTTCTTCTTCTCCCTAAGTTCAATCAACTATAGCTCCATCATCTTTTCCCTGAGTTCAATCACTGAAACCGTTCACTTACCCCTAATATTCATTCTCATTTAGCAATCCCTGAGGCAGGCAAAAAAAATTTCCTTTCTGTTTACTTGTGGTAAGAATCATGAGATTTTGAATTTGTGATAAGTATAATAGGGTTTTCAAGGGTAAACATGTAAACTGCGACACATTTTTTTGACCAAGTCAACGAAAAAAACCAAACACGTGGGTCCGAAAGAGTAAGTTAACTCAAATTAACACCTTAGACACATATACACACTTTACTAGACTTGCTTTCCCGATATACACTCAATTAATAAATAAACTTGCTTTCCCGATATACACTCAATTACAAAGAGAGCTAACCCCAAGTTACTCTTTTTCTTATTTGATATGAAAACAAAAGTTAGAATACGGAAAATTTCGAACTCAAATTAACCTGGCTAATTTGGGGCCTATGGTTTTTTCCATCCATTCAACAAAGAAGGATAAGGGGTGTCAAAAGTGTATTAAAATACTAAATTACCCTTATACAAATTTAATAATTCCAACTATCTAAAACAAATACTAAATCCTAAACATTTCTATTAACCATCTTCAATCAAAAAACTAAAACTCAATCCATCAAAATCATAATCTAAAACCTAATAAAAAACAACAATTTAATTCTCCATTTTTTTTGGTTTTCGGACAATATTTCAGCGACAAATAAATTCGAGTGATCGAGCTAAATCCCTTTAGTACATCCTTTTAAGAGGGATTTATCAGTGATTTAAGAAATTTCTCATCAACATTTCCAGAAACCAAACCAGAATCGGTTGATTAATGTAAACCGATCGTTGTTGATGTTCTCCAGAATCGGTGTACATGGTACGCTTATATAAACCAATTATGGGTTGATGTGATGAACATCAACCACAATAGGTTTATGCTAATGCACACATAAACCGATTCTAGGTCCAAGTTTGGATTTATAAAGAAATCAAGAGTCGGTCTTATGTGCCTTACATATAAACCGATTATGAGAAATACCAAATTTTCTATACGTTTTTTTGTTGCTATAATCGGATTATGTGGAAGACCACATAAACCCTGATTCTGGTTAATCCATTTTTTTCCAGTTAATACTTGATTTCAGTTCATACTCAGTTTTAATTCGAGTACAAGTGAAAATATTTTTATACCCAAATTGAAAATGCGTATGATTTTAAAACGAGTATAATTTTATACTCGAACTGAAAACGAGTATGAGTTCTCAAACGATGTGAAAATGAGTATGAAGTCATTCTCATTCTTAACTCCAGTGTATATATATATATATATATATATATTTATATTTATATATATGGAGTAGAATGAATTTTAGTTTTATCCGATGTTTAACAATACATAATTTAATAACAAAAAGGAAAAAAGTTAGCCATAATCGGTTTATGTTCATGTCCATATAAACCGATTATGGATAATCGGTTGACTTTCATGTCCACATAAACCGATTATGGGTAAAAGCAAGTTTCAAAAAATTTATATATTTTTTGAAGTCACAATAGGTTGATAGCAATGTCAACATAAACCGACTCTGGGTTGTGTTCTTAAAAAAAGTCAAAATTTTAATTTTTTTTCATGTTTTTATGATTCATTAACACAAGTTAATTTCGCATCTAACATGATATTTTTATTATGTACTAATCACCCGAATTAACACTAATTAATGGGGGATAAATTAGCCATTTAAAAAGAGTTTGATGAGGGGCTTCCCATTTTACTTCAAAATGTCTTATTTTGTCACGTAGTAATAGTCCCCATATAATTCTTATAGGCCCCAAATTAGCCAGGAAAATTAACACCTTAGACACATATAAGGTCGGTTCCTATGGGTGTGGCAAATCAATAGATTTTCCAGTTTTGCACCCACAATGGAGCTGGAAAACAAGCAAACTGGCCTGGCTAAGTGGAAAATTTTCCACTTAGCCAGGCCAGGTCAAGTTTGCACCGAGCGGTGTAGAAAAAACCGGTAGGTGTAGTTTCCACCGCCAGCGGTCTAGACTCGACCGCTTGCACCATCTCATCTAACGGTCATCATTTCATCATCCTATAAATGCAATATCAAATTTCATTTCAACTCACACCATTTCTTCAATCTGCATTCTTTCACTCCACAAACTCAACATGTCAGTTCGAGTTCGATCTTGCAAATTTGGCGTAGCTGAAGATGAATCCATTTGCAGGCATTATGTTTTTGTTATACAAGATATAGTCAATGATGGACAACATCAACAACAAGAGTTCGTATGGAGTCGCGTATTTCAGAGATTTCAAGAAGAAACATTGAACCTCAATAATTGAGATGCAAATGGATTGTGTCATCGCTTCGGAATAATCCGCAATGATGTGAAGTTGTTTGTTGTTGCACTTACTGAAAACTATCGAAACCGACAAAATGGCCAAAAGCATTTGATGTGGAGCAAATGTGTCGGCTCGAATGGCGCAACATAGTGGGAAAAGATTTTCAATTCGATGGTTGTTATCTTATCTCGAGGGTGTTGCCCAAATATGATGAGTTTAGATTAGCTGCCCAAATATAATGCATCTTTCATTTGTACCAAATTTTAATTTTAAGATATTATTAATATAAAACTAGTGCATCTTTCATTAAAAGTTTAGAATTTTAATTTACATTAGTACCTCTTTTATTCATCTAGATAATGACATAACTTACAATAAAGACTTTAAAAGTAAAATTTGGGACACTGTTTTTCATCTTGTTTACCTTCTTCATTTCACAAAATATCCAATCAATGAGTTCATGAACGAAGTTTCCTTTGTTTATCTTCTTCTTTGCCTTCAAATTTTCCTTCCCTTGAACTTTTCTTTGTCTTTTCTTAGTTGGAGGTTTGATTTGGTTAATATCCAAAACTTGTAGACTTCTTTGGTTTTTACCTATTTCCTTATAACCTCACATATCTTACTAATGGCGGCTTCAAGCACCACTCCGGAAAAATCAAGTTCAGTACCCAAATCAAGTTGGGATTCAAGCTTTGCCATTTTTAAAGATAATATAGATAAAGATAGAAATTTTTTATGTAAAAAATTTGGTGTAATTTTTGTGTGTGAATGTCACATTTTTATAGCGGTGGAGAAAGAGCCGTTGGAGATTTGAAATCAACCAAACGGTGGAGACTCGTTCGCTTAACATTTTTACCATAGTGGCGCGGCCAGTTTGCCAGGGAAGTTGCTGGCATGGCAAATGGGTGGGTTATCCACCCCATGAAAACCGGCCTAACCACTTTACTAGACTTGCTTTTCCGATAATAAATAGATTATGTACAAAGTGAGCTATCCCCGTGACCTTTGAGTCCTTGACCCACTACTCCGAAACCTTGTTTAAACAAAAACACATTTTCAGAAGAATCCTATTATTGGGCTTAGAAAGTCTTGGTCTTTTGGGGGCTTTTTAGGGTCACCAAATACTAATTGGGACATCCCTCATCATATATTTATATAAAGACTAATATGATCCCATATAATTTTAGATAATAAACTTGATTAACATTATTAATCATGATTAGAAAATCAATTAAGACTAATTCATCTCTTTAATTTAGATGAAATCAAAACAAAATAAAAAATCAGAGGGAAGAGAAGAAGAGGAAAAAAAAATTGGGGATTTTTTTTTGGAAATGACTGATTAAGCAAGACTTTTGATGAAGATGATGAGCATAATTTCATCATGATGAGGATGATGATCATAAAGAAAACCCAAAACTATTTTCTTCTCCTACTCTTTCTCATTCAAATATCATGATAAAAATTATGATAATCATAGAAAGAAAAAACCAAGAAAACCCACCATTTATTTTTGTTTTAAATGGTTAAAAAAATCTAATTCGATGAATTTTGGGTAAAAAGAAATAGTTTATGAAGATGTTTACGGCTGGGAGTTCTTAGATTCCCAACCGTGAATCAAGATTACGGTTGGGATAGTTTGTCGATCCAACCGAAAATCCATATTTCGGCTTGGTTTTCCCAACCGAAAGATTTTTCGTTTTCATAACCTAGCCGAAAGTGCGGTTACGGCTAGGATAATTTGTCGACCCAACCGTAGAAACGAAAAACGGTTGGGAAATGATGGGGTTCCAAGTCGTATTTTTTATTTACGGCGGAGGAATAAAGAATTCCTAGCCTAGATCGTTTTTCTTATTTTTTTTGTTTTTAGAACCAGTTAAGGCTGGGTTTTCCCAGCCGTAATTGGAGTTTCGGCTGGGTTTTCCCAGCAGTAATTGATTCTGGAAACCCCCAAAAATCAGAAAACTAATTTCGGTTGGGATAACCAAGCCGAAAAATTTACTTTCGGTAGGGAATCTAAGAACTCCCAGCCGTAAACACTTTCAGAATTTATTTATTTAATCCGAAATTCAGGGAATCATATTTTTTAAACATCTAAAAGCAAAAATAAATTGTGGGTTTTCTTAGTCGGTTCTTTTTATGATGATCACCATCTTTATATCTATGAATTTATGATAATAATTTTGGGTTTTCTTTATGATCATCGCTCTTATCGTGATGAAATTATGATCATCATCTTTATCACAATTTATGAAGAGAAGAGAAGGATGGGGAGAAGATAGTAGATTTAGTTTGTTTTTTAATGATCTTCATCATGATCATCATGATTTGTAAATGAGAGGAGAAGGAGAAGAAGAAAATTATAGATTATAGATTTTTATTTTTTTTAATGAATAGTAAAATTTAGGTAAGAGTGTTTTTGATTTTTTGATATATCTTGAGTCCCCCTAACCATTTTTTACCTCCCCAAAGCATTTAAGCCCCCGAAATGGTCAAAAGACCGAGACTTTCTAAACCCCGATAATAGATTCTTTTGGAAACATGTGTAGAACTCTAAAAAAAGGCTCGACTCTCATAAATATAATGACACGTGTCACCATCTTATTTACCCCATGCCCCCATTACTAAACCCCTCATAAATTTCTTTTTTCCTTTACTGGACTCTGGCTGTTACCACATATGTTGACCATGTACATAGTGAGCTATCCCTAGGACCCTTCTTAACCCTATTTAAACAAAAACATCCATTTTCAGAAACCTCTGAAAAACCCCCCAAACTGTTCAACTCTCACAAACATAAAGAATAAGATAAAGAAATGAGACTAACATAAGAAATGTCAAAAGCAAGATGTGACATGACATGCACCAAGACTCATGACCCCCAAATATTTTACAAGATGGGATACACCCACAACAACTGCCCAAGGGCATACACAGTCCCATTGGCGCATGAGACTTCATTCCTCCACGTACTCGAATCCTGGCCTTTCCAAAGGCACAAAACCAGCCCTGAAAAGAATCTAGATCCTTCCAATCTTTCCACAGACTCCATACTCCACACAAAGACAAGACACATCAAGGAGGACGACGAGAGAGGAATATCATGAAATACCGGAGAGCAGGAGAGAGGAGTGCGCAAACAAATCAAACTCGTACGTTTCTCTCTTTTTGTCAAATATCCCCACAATACCCACCGCGCCCCTTTTTCCTAACCGTCTCTCACAGTCCTACTCTGCCTCTGTTTCTTCTCTCTACTGCTCCTCTGCTCAAAATCCCCCCCCGCTTCATATAATACAGCTGTTCTCAGATTTTTCTTCTTGATTTCTCTCCTCCATGGTCTCTGCTCTGTTTTTCTTCTGATACTGAGTTTTTCTTCTGATTCTGAGTAGTTTATTAGTAAGATTATTTATAATCAGGGTTTTTGAAGGAAGAATGGATGAAAATCATGGCGTGATGGAGGAAATCCTCAAAGAATCTGTTGACCTGGTACTACTACTCAAAAATTTCTACTGATTTTCTCTGTTGTTTTTTTTTTGTTTGTTTGTTTGTTTTTCATCTTGTTGAGCTTCTATGTTTGATTTTCTGGGGTTTTTGATTCGTGGGTTTTCGTTTTTTTTTTACAGGAGGAGATACCTATTGAAGAAGTGCTTGAAAGTTTGAGATGTAACAAACAAGGGCTTTCTAATGAAGAAGCTCAACAGCGATTAGCGGTGTTTGGTTACAACAAACTTGAAGAGAAGAAGGTTTTGTTGATTGGGTTCCTCTCTGTTTTTGTTGTTTTCATCTAGAGTTTTCTTTTTTCGCTTAATCTTTGTTTTGGTGTGTAGGAGAATATGGTGTTGAAGTTCTTTTCGTTTATGTGAAATCCATTGTCGTGGGTAATGGAGGCAGCAGCTCTTATGGCTGTAGGCCTTACTTATGGAGGAGTAAGTACTCTGTACAGGTTTTCCATTAGTACTAGTACTACTTTCTTTCTGCGTACAGATTTGGATTTGGGTTTGTCTTGTGTGTTAATTTCTATCACTTGGGTTTGTTGCAGGGTAAACCACCGGATTGGCAAGATTTCGTCGGGATTACTGTACTTCTTTTAATCAACTCAACTATCAGTTTTTTTGAAGAGTATAACGCAGCAAATGCTGCTGCTAGTCTGATGGCTCGTCTTGCTCCTAAAGCTAAGGTGAAACCCACTTCTGCCTCTCTTGGTTTTAGGTTTTGTATGGTGTTGATTGTGTTTATTACTAGTTTAGTATCTTGGGGTTTTCTAGATTTTTCTGATTAATGGATGATTGTTGTGGGTGGTGAGGGTAGCTGGTGTTGTTGGTAGGGTGGGGGTGTTTATTACTGCTGGTTTAGCATCTTGGGGTTCTCCTAATTTTTCGAATTAATGGATGATGGTGGTGGGTGGTGTTGGTGGTGGTGGGAATGTTGATGGTGTTATTGTGATGAATGTACCATGGTTAATCAGATCATAACTTGTTGTGTTTGTTTAATTAGGTCCTTTGTGGTGAACGGTGGAAAGAGGAAGATGCGGCTGTTCTCGTTCCTGGAGATATAGTCAGTATCAAGCTTGGTGATATAGTCCCTGCTGATGTTCGTCTACTTGATGGAGATCCTTTGAAAATTGACCAGGTGTGTTTAGTCTTACAATTGCAGTTTATGAATGGAAGTTGAATCTATAGAATTATGTTGGTTTATAATTGTTGGATGTTCTATTCTGTTTTGTTGTTGCAGTCTGCTCTTACTGGCGAATGTTTACCAGTAACGAAGAACGCAGGGGATAGCGTCTTCGCTGGATCAACTTGTAAACAGGGTGAAATAGAAGCAGTGGTGATTGCTACTGGAGTCCATTCGTTCTTTGGAAAAGCTGCGCACCTAGTGGATACTACAAACCAAGTTGGTCATTTCCAAAAGGTGAGGAACTTTCCAATGAAACTCTCACATTTTGTTGTCGTTCACTGTAACTGTTTACCTTATCGTTGTGTTTAACTTGGGGTTTGATGTTGGTTAATTGATGCTCAGGTTTTGACTGCAATTGGGAATTTCTGCATATGTTCAATAGCTGTTGGGATGGTAATAGAGATCATCGTAATGTACCCAATTCAACACCGTGCTTATCGTACGGGGATTGACAATCTTCTGGTTCTTCTGATTGGAGGGATTCCCATAGCCATGCCTACAGTGCTTTCAGTGACAATGGCAATTGGCTCTCATCGCTTGTCTCAGCAGGTTGGTTCAGAGTTATGTTTCATGTGATGTTATTAATTAATAGATTTTGTTGGTGCTAATTGTGCTATTGGAACATCATTTTCAGGGGGCTATCACCAAGAGAATGACCGCGATTGAGGAAATGGCTGGCATGGATGTACTTTGCAGTGACAAGACTGGAACTCTCACACTGAACAAACTCTCAGTTGATAAAAATCTTATTGAGGTTCGGAAGTTCTTTAAGTGGCTGGGGTGTTTCTTGTTGAGTGAAAAAATGATGTCTAGCTTTTTTTAATCATTTTTGTTTCTTTCTATTGTTCCTTTCCTACTCTTGTACCTTGAGCATTTTATACCTCGCTCAGGTTTTCATGGAAGGAGTAAATCCAGCTACTGTTATTCTAATGGCGGCCCCGAGCCTCCAGGATTGAAAACCAAGACGCGATAGATACTGCTATAGTTGGAATGCTAGATGATGCATCAGAGGTAAGCGAAAATGATGGACCATAAGATTAATTCAACACAAATTGGTTAGTAAGTACTTACTAATATTCTGTTTTATTTGGCCTTTCTTCTTTATTTTCTCTACCAATAGGCGCGAGCTGGGGTTCAAGAAGTTCACTTCCTCCCTTTCAATCCAACCGATAAGCGTACAGCTCTGACGTACATTGATAATGAAGGTAAAATGCACCGAGTCAGCAAAGGTGCACCAGAGCAGGTACATCTCACTTACAAGCCTTTTGCATACTGGTTCTTCATCACTTTCCCCGACTCATGACTGACATGTCAGATTCTGCATCTCGCACATAACAAGTCTAGCATCGAGCGTAGGGTTCATGACGCGATAGATAAGTATGCGCAGAGAGGTTTAAGGGCACTTGCTGTAGCATATCAGGTACTCTCCTCTCAGCCTCCTATTTCCTGGTGCTTCTTTGGCATTTGTCACTCATCTTTTGTGCCATTATCCTGTATATGCTTTTTGATTTCCAGGAAGTTCCAGAAGGGAGGAAGGAGAGCCCTGGAGGTCCATGGAAATTTGTTGGTCTCTTGCCTCTCTTCGATCCTCCTCGACATGACAGTGGAGAGACGATAGCGAGGGCCCTCGACCTTGGTGTAAATGTCAAAATGATCACAGGTGGGGCTTTCTAATAGAAGTATCTTTCACAACATATTCAGTTGAAGAGAATGTTTTTTTAGCTTGATATTACTGATTCAAACTTGTGATGCACATGATTGCACATAATTGACATCATTCTGTTTATTATTACCGCGAATCATATTTTTGAAACTTCACTGTTTGGTATTAAACAATGCAGGCGTTGTCATCATATGCCGCTTGTTATCATTTTTGTAAAAAAGATTAATCTGCATTCTTACTGATTAATACTTGTGATTTCTCAGGTGATCAACTAGCAATAGCAAAGGAAACAGGACGCCGTCTGGGAATGGGGACTAACATGTTTCCTTCATCTGCTCTATTGGGCAACAACAAGGATGAATCGATTGCGGCGCTGCCAATTGACGAGCTGATAGAAAAAGCTGATGGTTTTGCTGGAGTCTTCCCTGGTACTTATTTTGTACTTTTTTTAAAATAATTTCAGAACTTGTAAATGAAATATTATATGGACCAGGCCGCAATAACTTATGTCCTTGATATGCGTAAAGTTTTGATGTTTGCTTGCTGTTTTAGAGCATAAATATGAGATTGTAAAGCGCTTGCAAGAAAGGAAACACATATGTGGAATGACTGGTGACGGAGTAAACGATGCTCCTGCACTCAAGAAGGCTGACATTGGAATAGCCGTTGCTGATGCCACTGATGCAGCTCGTAGTGCTTCTGATATTGTCTTGACCGAACCAGGTCTTAGTGTTATTGTCAGTGCAGTATTGACCAGTAGAGTTATCTTTCAGAGAATGAAAAACTATACAGTAAGGCGCTTCCATACTAAAGGGAGACCCATTTTTTCTTTTATTTTTATAACGCTTATTACATGTTGAATTAATCGTGACGAAAAGATTGAAATCAGTTTTAAGTTATTAGCTGTTTTGAAATTGACTGAAATTGCATTGCAGATTTACGCGGTTTCCATAACAATCCGTATTGTGGTAAGTTATCTGTTAACCTTTGCTATTCATCGTTGTGCATATCTTATACAAGTTATATTCCTACATTTCATTGGTCACTTATATGCGGTTTCTTACTACAGCTTGGTTTCATGCTGCTTACCCTTATCTGGAAGTTTGATTTTCCACCTTTCATGGTGCTAATCATTGCCATCCTGAATGACAGTCCGTATTTCCGCACTTGAAACCTTGTTTTTGATTTCTGTCTCATGACTCCAATTTCAAATAAATTCAGTATTTTCTTCTTAATTCTAAAGGTTCTTCTTTGGTACAATCCTTATTGTTTTTTTAGGTACTATTATGACAATTGCAAAGGATAGGGTGAAGCCATCTCCTCTACCAGATAGCTGGAAACTGTCAGAAATATTTGCGACTGGTATAGCTCTTGGAAGCTATTTAGCAATGATGACCGTCCTTTTCTTTTGGATGGCGTTCAGAACAGATTTCTTTCATGTAAGAGGCCCTGTGCTATCTTTTCCTTGTGTTTCAAAAGTATTTATGCATCTTTTCTATTAGGTGTTCTTTGTTGACATTGCTTTTTTGTTTGTTGCAAACTGTAGATGTATTTCAAGGTTCCTAGCCTAAAAGGTACCAGCCAAGATAATTTAGAAAAACAAGCATCAGCAATATACCTGCAAGTGAGCACTATCAGCCAGGCCCTAATATTTGTGACACGGTCACGTAGTTGGTCTTTCGTTGAGCGTCCTGGTATATTGCTCGTAGCCGCGTTCTTTGTTGCTCAGCTGGTAGGCTCTCTTCTGCACCACATTTTCTTTCTTGCTGGCATCAAACTCAGGAGAATATCCACTTACACTTGTTTTTCATGTGTAGGCTGCAACGTTCATTGCAGTCTATGCTGGCTGGAGCTTTACAGCAATTCAGGGGATCGGTTGGGGTTGGGCTGGCGTTATTTGGCTTTATAATCTAGTCACCTACATACCCCTTGACATGATCAAGTTCCTAACTCGCTATGCTCTGAGTGGAAGGGCTTGGGATCTTGTTACTGAAAAACGGGTATGCGCTTACGTACAACATTTATTCACATAATTTTCTTGTATGAGTAATAAATAACTATTTTAAAGAAAACTTTTCTGTTCCATGTCTAATACACTGCTTGTGTTTCAGACTACATTCACCAGACAAAAACATTTCGGGAAAGAAGCACGTCAGCTTGAGTGGGCACATAATCAGAGGACTTTACATGGACTGCACCCACCCGAAAAAATGTTTGGTAATCGTACCAATAAAGCTGATGCCAATCTGATGGCCGAAGATGCAATAAGACGAGCTGAGATTTCTCGGTAGGTGTCAGCTTATTGATACTTGTGATATGGTGAATTTGAGGAATTTAGTCAGTTTTTTTACTTATATGTATGTACTTTGTTTCTTTCTATTGTGAATTGTTACTGCAGGTTGACAGAGCTTCATACGTTGAAAGGTCATATAGAATCAGTAGTTCGGTTGAAGCATATGGACATTAGTACAATCCCGCAGGGCTATACTGTTTGAGTGAAAGCTGTTTGGGAAGTGAAAGCTGTTTTTGGGTCTTTGTTGTCAATGCATAGGGCGAGAATTTTCATTTGGCTCTATGCAATTTAGTTCATTATTGTCAAGTGGATGGTCAATCATTTTTGTTAAGTCTGATGCATAGGGCAAGAATTTTCTTTTAGATATAAAATTTTCTCCAGAGACGGGGATTTAGTTCATCATTGTCAAGTACATGTTCTATCTTTCATTTTTGTTAACTCTGATGTTTTATATGGTTGGTTGGGAATTTACAGTATGATGGTCTCTATGGTATGAAAACATCACACATTTTTTATTGTCAAATTAGAAAAACTTGTAATATTCTAAGGTTTACAAAATGCATGCAAGATGATAGCTAAAATCTCATAAATGTTGCAGAAGTAGTGGGTGTTGTTGCTCTTGTTACCTTAAAATTGTATGCGGCCTCCTAATATATGTGCATCACAAATTGACAGTTATGTATAGCAAATACGGCATATACTGGCAATGTCGATTTTGACAAAGGTTGCATCTGGGAATTTGACCCTATTGCCATAAAGTCCAGCACCATCTTCATTCAATACCAGTTTAACTTCTCAATTCATGTTTGGAGTGAATTTCTTGTATTCCAGAACCCCAATTGACTTCTCAAGGATGAGAATGTTGAGCTTCTGTTGTATTTTTCTATTCAAGGGGAACAAGAAAATGAGATAATGTATGGATTGTAGGAACTGAAGTATATGCAAAGAAACACTACTGATGAAGGATACTGACGGGAATAAGGGATACTGGCTCTCTTACTGACCAGGAGCCAAAGGAATTTGCCTGCACCAGGGTTGCCAATCTGGTCTTCCTGATAACAACATTCTTCCTCTTTGGCTCTTTGCCGTTTTAACTAGTTGAGTAGTACCCCAATTTGCAGAGGGTGAAAAGCATTTCAACATGGCAATACCCAATGATGGAAAAGTTGTTTACTTAAGAATTCGAATAATGGGTCTCAAGTCTTTCTTGTTGGAACTGTTCATCGTTGTAAACAGACTACTCAAACTGTCAAGAAGGTAATTTCTTTATGGTTTGTCCAAGGTAAATCTCTAAATTGTTTTTTTTAAACCCATTTTCCTTGTTTCAAAATAGCCAATCCTTTCTGTAATGTTTTTGTTGTTGTTGGCCTGATACAATTGCGGTAGGTAACACTCCTTACTCTTATCATATCCATTCTGAATGAGTTTGGGGTCTTTGCGACAGATTTGAGTCACCGGAAACTCAAACCATTGGCAGGTGGCAGCATCACACATCCAAAGATCATATTTACAAAATGCATGCAAAATGATAGCATAAATGTTGCAGCAGTAGTGCCTGAGGTACAAATTCCGGGCCGGGCCATGAAACATTTTTTAGGTAACATTGCCTAATTTTGGATTCCTTTCCAAATTTGGTCAATGAGAGAGTTGCATGAAAACCCTAAACTGAACTTCTTGTTTGCTTGCGATTTAGGTTAGAAACGAGAAGTCAGTCAGAGAAAGCGAAGAAGATCGATGGGAAACCTAACCGAAGATTTAATCATCGAAATTCTCATTAGCCTACCTCTTTTTTCTATCGTGAGATGCAGGTGCGTATGCAAGTCATGGTATAAATTACTCGATCAAAAATTTGTTAGTATGAAACTTAATTATGATGTTAAACATGAAAATTTTATACTACTAGTAACGAAAAGAAAAACAGTAGATTATTATAATTTCAGATATGATGTAGAATCGAAATCATTGAGATCCAGTGAGGATGTTGTAAAGATTATGTATCCATTCGAGGAATACCATTCCGATTACAGATTTGTTGATGTTTTGAGAGGTTTCCTTTGCTTGCTTTCTAGTGTTTCCGATCCTAAATTTGAGATATGGGAGATGAAAGATTACGGAGTGAGAGAGAGTTGGTCTAAAGTGTTCAAAATTGACCACCAACAACTTATGTTGGAAGACACTATTCGTTTCTGTAAATACATAAGGAGAGCTGTATCTCTAAAAGACGGAGAGATCCTGTTAGAGATGATCACGGAGAATAGAAGATGTATTTGGTTTCCCGAAAGGGCTCATGTCGCGAAAATCCACTTGGATGAAACGAAAAGACGCCAAACTAAAAGAGGGTATGGGTATGATGAATACATGAAGAGTACCCAAGAGATGGAGGCTTATGTGGAGAGCCTAATTTCAGTTAACTCGGGTACATTTGTTGGGAATCAACAACAACAGTGCGAAATTGAAAAAAATCCACAGCTCTCGGCTTTCAGTGACCTGAGAATAAATTATGGGGGAAAAAACGATTTCAGTGACCTCCGAATTAAGTAGGTACAGTTTACTCCAAAAGTTATTTTAAATATGAAAAATGCATAAATAATTTTTCTGATTTACAATTCAAAAAAGATAAATGAACCTCCAGAAAAACCTCCACAACTAGAACTATACTGTTTGAGTGGGTTCAAAACAGTGCGGTCTGGGAAGTGAATCAATGTTGTTTTTAGCTCTTTGGTAAAAATACCCAGGCTAAGAATTTTCATGTGGATAAATTTTTCTCCAGAGATGGCGATTTAGTTCATTATTGTCAAGTAGATTTTCTACCTTTCATTTTTGTCAAGTCTGATGTTTTATGTGGTTGATTGGGAATTTATAGAATCTGGTCTCTATGGTAAGAAAACATCACACTTTTTTATTATTAAATTTAGAGAGACTTGTAATAATCTCAAGGTTTACAAAACGCATGCAAAATGATAGCTAAAATCTTATGAATGTTGCAGCAGTAATGGGTGTTGCTGCCCTTGTGATCTGTGCTTCTCTATCTTCATCTCCAGTGCTTCCTTATTGACTCCCACGACCTTATCGATTTCTTTACCTTCTTTGATCATTACAAACGCTGGTATTGCTGTTACATTAAAATCGTTCGCCACCTCCTAATACATCACACAAGTTAACAATCAGAAGGTGAACTTTTCAGAGCTCAATTGACAGTAATGAATACCAACTTCGCTTACCGGCAGTACATCAACGTCGATTTTGACAAAGGTCACATCTGGAAATTTCAAAGCAAACCCTACAATAGTTGGCTCGAAAAATTTGCATGGTCCACACCATAATGCCGTAAAATCCACCACCATCTAAAAACAATTTGAGTGAAATGATGCATTCATGAAAGAATTCTACAAACAAGAAAAAGGAAAATAAAAAAATATATAAATACCAGGTGATTCGTGTCGTAGTTTTTTCCCAATAGAGTTCGCCATTCATGCTTGGAGTGGATTTCTTGAATTGCAGAACCATTATGGTCCATTTGACCACCATAAGGGTGAGAATGTTGAGCTCCCATTGTCGAATTTCTTTCTATGCAAGGGGAACAAGAAAATGTAAATGTGTTTCTCTTGGCTTACAAATTGTGTAGGAACAGAAGTTTGCACAAGTAGTGTATAAATAACAAAAGCACTAGTGATGAAGGGGTCCATTGATGAGGAATATGATTCCATCTTTTCTGGCATGGTGTCGACTGATGTAACAACTGCTTTCATTTGCATTGTTCAAAACGAATTTCCAGCTTCGCAAGGGAATTCCATTCAGATTTGCTATTTGATTTTTACAGATTAATTAAACCAGTAGTGGAGGATTGACCATCATTTTTTATAAACACCGGTAATAACAAGAATCTCTGCAGGTTACTTTACCAAAAGAGCAACAATATACAATTTGAACTGACCCTCAGACGGCAAACCAGTGTTGGCTATTCCCATAGTAGTCGTCTTCAAATTGACAAGCACCATCCATTCCTAGACAAAAAGTGCATAAAACTTATGTGCAGTATGCACAAGAATAATAAAAAGATGTTAAAACCTCAAACGTAATCTCTGTCAAGGATTAGTTTTTTTTTCCTTAAAGTGGATCAGAACTTGCTTTGGGAACTAACAAACATAAAACTGTCAGAAGAGAGGGTACGCCCAAAAAAGAAGAAATGTTCTACAGCAACATATTATAGCCACATTTTTCCGATAATCATCAAGTTAAAAGTATATCTTTCACCCCTCCTCTTTAGTTGTAATTAATTTTAACACCCAAAAGAAGACCCACTGGCACCACCCACTGATTACGAACTTGGTGAATCAGCCTGGGCATGGCTGCCATAAGCAGTTGAGCCGTGACTGTTCGAAGTGTATCCACCATTACCACCCCTACTGCCCCTACCACCTCTTGTGTTATAGTTTCTTGGATAATAGTTTCCGGGTTGTTCGTAATACTGGCTGCGCCCGTTCTGGTACCCTCCACCACCTCCGCCTCTGCTGTTTCGACCTCCACGGCCATTGGGATAACCACCCCTCCTACCACCATAGCCACCTCCTCTATGGTTTGGGTAAGACTTCCTCTGATTAGTGTGTTCTTCGTTTGACTCTCCATCTCTCTGACTCTGCCCCTCTGCTCCAGGGTCTAGTTTAGTTTGGTCTTGGTGTTGGACTGAAACAACACCTGCAGGGTTCGACATTTCTGACTCTTCCTGTGGAGTAGAAGATTTTGCATTTTCGCCATGAGTAAATGTATTTAATGAGTGCATAAAAGAGCTATTTTCATGGGAGAAATAAATCACCTCATGGTGCCCCTCCTCAATAGGAGAAGACTGATCGGCACCAGTTTCCTGCCCTTGAAAGTTTGTTGTTTCTTCATCCTGCAAGTGAACATGCAACAGTTGGAGAACAATCAAAACATATAAAAACCAGCAGCAACATATACTTTGTTGGTGATGTTAACTATAACCCTTCGATACAAAAAATGCAAGAAAGACAAGTGCATCAACGAGGAATTATTTTCTGCATAATTCATACAATGATCATCAATCAAAGAAGCATTTGGCAAACAGAGGACTTCTACTGGTCTTGATAACAGTCAGTAGTATGCGATTACCAAATTAACTAACGGACAAAGATACTAATACTATGCTAGCAAAAATCTCCCACTACAGGTTATTGCCCATGCTTCTTGCAGATCATAATCATATGACTAAGATCATGTTCAGCTTTAAGACCAACCATGATAATATGGAATGAAACGCGACAAGTTCAGAGAGTCGTGGCTAGCAATATGAGAGGAGCAACAAGACAACGACACTGCTCGTTTCTTCTACCGCCAAACTTAATTTCCATACCTAAACAAGATAAAAGATTCAGTCTCGTCTCTTCATTTACCTAACAACTTGTGCACCTTGTAATTCCACAAATCGATGCATACTCAATACAGACATGACAGGCACCCAACAGGTTACAGTCAAATGGCATTGAAAGATCTGCTGAGGCACCAGTCATCTTGCCAACGCTGGTAGTGATATTCAACTGGATCTTAAAGCCTAGTTAGTTAACCACGACTACTACCAGCTAATGGGACATATATGTACACACAAGAGAGGATACGTTGACATGCTTAAAATGACATTGTGCTGGTAACACAAGGATTACTTAGAAACTAATATTTTGGAGAATGATTCTCATAAATAGTATCTTTTACAAAAAACACACTCTGAAACATGAAACTGTACACATCTTCAAGTTTGAAAGTCAACAGAAGCTGTGTTATTCACTTTACCGTTAAATTCATTTGTAGGATGATATAGTTTCAAATCACAGAATCTACTAATCCGTGCATTAGTCATTAGATACAAATGAGAAGACTTAGAATCCGAAAAAAGGATCCTAGTTCATAACCATGACTGCCCACAAGATATTGTCAACATAATGTCATTTTAAACATGTCAACAGAACCTCCCTCTCTTTCTCTATCTCTCTATCTATACATAAGTAACTCAAGTTTGCAGCAACGCTTCTACTTGAATTTAAGGCTGATATGCAATCAAGTCTACGCAGACAATAAAAGAACCAATGAAGCTTCAGGGTTACCACCAATTCCTAATTGATCATCAAGCAGTCAACTGTAAATAGATTCATCCAAGCACAGTTTTGACAATAGACTAATGTATGACAGAAAGACAAACCTAGGCCTTTTACATATATGCACAAGTAAACAAATAAAGAGAATGTAAAATAGGAACCATCCATAAATGGTGAACGTTTTCTCCTTCAATCCAAGCATTTAACACATACACAGAACTACACGAACGACACATGTGAACTAACAACCATCCACAGGTGTTCTGCACAACATATCCCTTTCGATGCAGAAAGAAGACAGCAAGCACCACAAACTTGCAGCAACAATTAGCACCTAAAACATCACTCACTGTTTCAGAAGATTAGAATCTGTATGTTAGCAGTGTATGCTGGTTCTAAGAAGCTCATTCATTATCCACATTAAACGGACATGCAGCAGAAGACCAGTATGGTTGCAGTGTACACTAATCCAGCTACTAATACAGTTATTCAAGTAAACGTCATTTCACACTACATTACACACTATACTACTTGAGGACTTCATTCCCCTTGAATTGTTTTTGTTTTTTTTAGGAATTCTGTCCTTCCTAGAGCCTCAACTAGTCCTAAACAATTCCAGATTTCTCCCTATAGCTCCAAATAAAGAAAAACAGAACTTCCTTTAGAAGAATAACAACCATGAACAAAGAAAAAGGAGAACGAAATAAAATATGTACGAGCAAATGAAGCAAATGCATATGCAGAACTCAATATACTGCTGTAACCATATGGAGGCTATTGCGCGTCCCTGTTTTTCACTTAACATGTTTTTGTTAATCAAGATTTTGTGGATTTTGGGGTTTACCCACCATTAACTAATGGAAATTCTAGTCTTTGTAGAAATTAGCGCACATTATAAGAGTATTAGACACAAAATCTTGCCTAAAGCAAAAAGTTTTCATTCTCTCAAGTCTCAACACATTTATCTCCCATTTTTTCTTCCATATCACTTTTTTGCTATTAATTTTGTTCATTTTAATGTTTATTTGTCTATCCATCTAGTATTCTACAGGTGAATAATTGTTGCCTACTAATCATGCGACTCGTACCAAAAATTTGCAGCAACCTTCAGTCGCCTTAAAACCCTGGGTTTCTGGAGTAAATGGGTATAATTAAATTACAATGCCAAATGATTCAACATCGAATAAGCCCGAAACAAACAGAAATAAGTATGACCAAACACATGTTGCTTCTTATATGATCATACTCAGCTAAACAGACAGATGCATAATCATTAGGAGAACCCAAAATGGAAGAAAACATAACCACAATCTGCAATGTTGTAAGACTCACCTGCTGCTGGTAATACTGACATGCATTTTCAGTCTCATTGGGCTCGGGGGACTCAGATACAGGGATCTGGCAAGGGACAAACTTCCCTGCAGCAGCAGCCACTTCCACAGGGGCTTTCATCTCTGGTGTAGTAGTATAATAATCGGAAGCCATAATCTTATTCAATCTCTCTCTCAATGCAGCATCTACAGAAAAAAACACAAAATTTGCAACAATTTAACATAAAACCCACACATACAAAATCATAAAGAACTTCAAATTAGGTCAGAAACATACAAGTAACATCACTTCCAGGTTGAATCGGCTCCTCGGAATTCATACGCCAAAGCTTAGCATGTTGAAGACAATTACTCAAAGCTTTCTTATGAGAAACACCAGAATGAGCAGGCCTTGAAATAACCAAACTCCCCAAGTCAGAAATCAAATCCAAATCACTCTCAGCGAGTAAATCAGTAGCATCATCAGTCACATAATCATAAGTTAAACAACACCCTCTTTCATGAGTTTTCGTTAACATGGTAGATGTAAAATCGCTTTGAGGTTTAGCATCAAATAGATTCCCAAAATATATGAGATTCAATAAATCCTCAATCACATTTTCTTCATTATTAGGGTTTGGTTTCTGAGTCTCCTCAACTTCTTCAGCAACTGGTGGTTGTTTTTCCTGTTCTTGCTGTTGCTGTTGCTGTTGGCTGGATTGAGATTGGGAGAGGAGGATTTCTTCTTGAACAGCAGTATGAAGAGGTTGACGAAGCTTTTCATACTCATCGATTAAAGCAAGTACAGCGGTTTTAGAACGAAGCACATCTTCTTGCTCTTTGTTTAATGGCTTTCCCTGTGAAACAGCTTCTTCCATTTGAACGATTCGATTATGTTTCTTTCTAAGTGCTCTTAATCGTTTGTTCATTAGGTTTAATACTGGTCCATCTGTACTGTTGCTCACTTCTGTGTCTGCCATTTTTCTATTAAGCAACCAACCACCAAAGATGAGTTCTTCTGGTGGTGGTGGTGGAGATTTGAGAGGAGATTGGAGGAGATGAAGGGTTTTAGGGATTTTTATTTTTCTTTTAGAGGGGGGAGAGGAGAAGTCTCTGGGGAGATGCTGGAAATCTGATGGATTAGTGAGTGAGTTGGAAAGTCAGACTAGGAGATATCCTAAATACTTGTAATTTTTAGGATATTGAGTTTTTTCTTACATCAAACTTACACTTCAAAAACAGATGATTTTACCATATAATAATATTATAGTGATATTAGCGTTACAGACTGATCTGAAGTGGAAAACGCGTATGGACATTTCATCCTGCGCATTTTACTGCCAATTTGAAGAAAAAAAGTTTGCTTTCGGCATTCTGATTGGATTTTTTTCGATCAGTATCATGTATGCTCGGCCAAATCTAACTTATTTGAATTACGATATTTAAATATCTAATATATGCAATTCATTTTGATGGAAGACGACAATGCCTAAAGTAGACAGAAAATTTTAGTTTCGGCCGCAGTTGTCAGTGACAACTGTTGACACACGAACTACGTGGGAGTCCGAATGCTCACAATCAATCATTAACATCTAAAGAGATTATAATGATGATACCCTGATGTTGATTCATTGGCTCAAAATCTTCGGGTTTATCATGGCCTCCTCCAACATCCCCGTGCGTGGCGATCATGCATGGGATACAAGTATTTAAGGAAAACAAAACATATAAGCAAACACGTGCGGAGCTAAATGAATGTAAAGTGCTGAAATGTAAATAAGACCAAGGTTTACGTGGTTCAGCACTAAGGCCTACATCCACGGGGTTTGTTGTTCTACTATATTATTCACGGTTACACGAATAGTTGAATGACTTTGGGTTTACATGTTTCTCTCCACTAAGGGATTAACTTACCCTTACTATTCTCTCTCTCTCTCTCTCCCTCCCTTCCTGACGTTTTCGATCCCCCTTCCTCTTTGTGGAGATTGGGTATTTATAAGGTTGGAACGTGGGACTCATCTCTGAAGACCGTTGGAACCTTATCTTCACGTGTCCTTGCGTCCATCACGCGGAGGTCTGCGTTTCCCCCTCGATCCCGCAGAGGCATCTTCGCTCGTTCCACAGGTTGGTCGACACGTACACTGCTCAGAGTGTTTAATGCGGGTAGTTGAGGGGTCTGCTCGTGTCAGACAAGTGTCTTCTGCCCCTGTCAGTCCGTGTCAGCTAACTTTCTCTCCACCGTTGATCTTAGCCCCTCTTCTGGGGATGAGATAAAGCAACTCCTCGGGATTTATTTGGTGCTTCGTGACGCATCATGTTTTGATGTTTTGGCTTGCATGCTTCCCACGTACCTTTCTGTATACACGTGTCCGATAGTGAGATATACGTGTACACAATTTGCCCCTTTTCTTCGGGCTTAAATGACTAATGGGTGCCTTGAAGAAAAACTATCGTCGCATATTCTTCTCACTCCTAATAACTTCTCCTAGATACTTGGGCACGTCTTTTATTCGTGCATTAACTGCTTATGTAACGGGCACGTTTTCCTATTTCTCCCTTAATTTCCTCTTTTCTTTCGGGTATTTTAAGGATAGAGAGAAAATTTAATTTCATTCTTCCTAAACACTCTCTCAGTTCATTCTTCTTTTAAATTTCCTGCCTGCCTTCCTTGAACCTGTGACCTTAAATTCTTTGTCAGTCTTCATTGCACCTGTGATCTTAAATTCTGTCAGTCTTCATTGCACCTGTGATCTTAAATTCTCTCTATCTTAGCATTAACCACGCCCGCTTCCCCTGTTTGTTTCTTCTACTTGCTGTTTTCGCCGGTGAGTTTTTCTTTTCTTTATTTCACTGTTTTATGCCGTGTTGATTTGTGAATTTTCTGCTACTGTTGTTCCTTGTTTGTGATGAAGAACTTTTTCTGATGCTTGCATACTAGTTTGCCCCTGTTCTTCATCTTAAATTAAGGAAGCCATTATTTCGAGGGTGAAATATTGAGCATGTATCCTAATTTTAGGGTTGCTATGTTATCGTGGTTGTATTGCTATGGATGTGTTTTTTTGATTTTTTGTTATCGTGTGTAACTTGTTCTTGATTTTATTCTTTCCGCAGCCATGTCTGACCGTCCGCGGCCTACTTATCAGACTCCTGATTCTAGGTTGTCGAGATCTCCTCAACGTCAAGAGTCTCAAGATGATGTTCGTCGGAGTCGAGTGTCTTCCGGAGCGAAAGCCTCGTCCTCTCGGGAAGAGATTCCTCCGATAATTCCGTCTGGTTCACGAAGAGTCTTTAATCACTCAATGGTGCGTCCTCGTGAAGATACTAGGAGTACGCAGGCTCCGCCCCGCGCTGTTGCTTTTGACGTTCCTCCTTTACGTTCGTTAGTGCCCGAGCATCATCTACGGTCTTCTCCAACTTTTAAAGGGAAGAATACAAAGGGCGTAGCTCCTAGGGTTGAATCTTCAAAGAATCCCCCCGTGAAGAGAAAAGCGTCTGAAGCGTTTGTTAGTTCGTCCGGCCCCGCCGAGGAGGATGAGGCTGCTCCCTTGATACGCAGTGTCTCTGTTAGCAGGAAAAAAGTAACCTTCAAGCATATCGATCTTGAAATATTCAAGGAAAAGCATGAGCTTCAAGCCTTCGGGGTTCGTTTCTATGCCCCCGAGGATGATATTACGTATGAGCTTATCTCCAAGTACGAATTCGATGAGTTTCATTTGTTAACGACGGTTGGGGCCTTCGAGGCTGGTCTGATGCTGCCTTTGTACAAATCGGGTGATTCCTTCTACTACGACGTGCTCGCTAGTCGTGAGGGTTCTTCCACCAATACTCATAGCCGTTCCGTATCCCAACTATCGGGGAATTATCTTCGCGCCCTGAAGGAATGCTATCTGCGGAGTAAGGGGGAGACGTCGATGACTTGCTACGTCCCCAATCCCTTGGAGAAGGAATGGTACACTCCTGAGAATTTCAATAACTCCTTCGGTGATTACGTCAATAGTAGGAATCGCAAGCCGTGGAGTGTCAGCCTTCGGAATCTCTCTGCTCCTCGAGGACAGCGTTAAATGAGGTCAGCGATGCCAAGCTGAAGTATGTTCCTGGCACGGAGGCGTCCAGTCGTCGGAAACTCTTCCCCGCGCGAGAAAGAATCAAGCGCGATCATGACTACGAGTGGCACGCCACTGTTATTGAGATAGTTGGTCCGTGGGCCTACGGTTGGATTCCTGGTCCCCGCGGATGGCGGCCTACCGAGCATAGTAAGCCGCGCGAATCTCCTCCTGTTCGCTATGGAGATTTCTGCCCCTGGCGTCTGAACTTTGCGGGCATGAATTTTCCTTATGCCCTGGATGTCGTAGAGGGAGACGAGGAAGATGGTTCCGGTGCTATACCCCCACCGAAGAATATCTCAACTGCTCAGGTACGCATATTCTAGCTACGCTTTGTTTTTATAACTTCCATCATACGGGAAGAATAATTCCTTTTATGGTGTCGGTTTCAGGTATTGAAGAAGAAAAAGATTAGGCCGAAGCAGTCTTCTACTACGGTGATGGGCGAGGTTGAGGCCCAAGAAGAAGTTACTAGTCCAGTGAACGAAGAGTTTGCTGAGGACGAGATTACAGATGGGGAGGAACGTACTGGTACCTCCCCTATCAATGTCGAAGAAGAGGTCTTCGCTGGTCACGCTGGTGATGGAGGAAGGAACAAAGATGTGGTGGCGGATGATGTTGTCATCGGGGATGTTTCCGTCCCTGCTGGTGATGTCACGGATACCCTTCCCACTTCTCAAGAATTTTCTTTCGATCGGATGTATTCCTCGGGGGAGTTCTTTGACGAAGCCCTCGATTTTCCCGAGGACTTCTCTTTACTTTCCCCTAATGATGATTGGGATGTTCTTGGTGGTGATGGTAATGGGGTTGCTACTGTAGAAGATGTTGGTGCGGAGGAGCCTGCTGTGCATGTAGGCGCGGAGGAGCATGCCAACATTCATGCTGAGGGGGTCGAGTCAGAGAAAGGAAAATCTGTTGTTGACGCGCCCGCCGATAGTCTTCCCCAGTCGCCGATGTCTGAGGGTGAGGACGCCATCATGAGTTGGTTTAAGGAGAAGAATCTTCTGTTTGTCTCTCATCCCGCTCCTGTTGTTGTTGGGGAAAAGGAATCAACCGCGTATACCCGTCGCATGATGGAGATGTCTTCGAAGGCGCAGGTCTCTGAAGCCTGGGGAAAAAGGTTGACTGTTCCCGAAGCTACCCTCGTACCGGAGCCTCATACTTCCGTTGCCGATATGATGGCTATTGCCGACGGGTATCAATATGGCTTTCCGCAGCAGTGTGTGCTGGAGGTAAATTTTCGTACATGCTTGTACGTGAGAATCGGACGCTTCGGTTGAATAATGTTTTGTCATCTTGATGTGTAGATGATGAGGAGCGAGCATTGCAACCACGTGCTGTATCAGTTCTTTAAAGCGAAATCTCTGAAGCTCGAGGCTAAGCTTCGTCACCGGGAAAAGGAGTTATCTGCGGCTGAGGTGGAAATAGAAGAGCTGAAGAAAAGCCTTAAGGAGAAAGAAAAGCTGGGTGAAGCAGAGGCTGATCTTCGTTCAGAACTTATTGCAGTGCGCGCTGAGTTAGAGCAAACTCGTAGCCAAGTTTCCACTTTCACAGGTTTGTTTCTTTTCCCTCGCCGTATGTCGTCGTTCTTTTATCTCTTAGTTGTTCTGTCTGAGTCTCCCCACCCTATGTCCAGTGGGTGGCATCCCCGAGCTGATATGGCTTCGAAACGAAAGAGCTCGGCAAAAATCTCGTATTAGAGATTTGGTTGAGAAGATTAAGAGTGAAGCTAAGAAATGGGATGCTCGGGCTGAGGTATGGCGCGCGCGGCATGTTCAGATGGTCGACATGCAAAATCTGTACAACCATGATCGTGCTTTATTTAATGGCACACTGCTGTGGACCAGTGATAATCTGCGGGAAGCCCGTGAGCGTACTTCCTCGTTGGAATCTAGGATTCAGCTATTGGAAGAAGAATTACAGACGGCGCGACCCATTCCTCTTTCAGGGGTCCAAGATAATATGCTCGGTCTTGCCAGGGAACGAGATGATGCTTGTGCTGAAGTCTACGCTCTCAGCAATGCTCTTTCCGCGTCTCGTGCCGATGTAGCTCGTCTTGCTGAGTCTGAGAGGAATCTTGAAGTGTGCATGTACAGACTCAACAAAGGGGTCTCAGAGATAAATAAAGAGGTCGACCACCTTCGTCATATGGACTCGATGAAGCAGGTAGAATTAGATGCCTGTCAATTTACTCTCACCAACCTTCAACTAGACTATAAGAAATTATCCGCGGAATATGATCATCTTGATGAAGCGCGAGATGCGGTTGTTAATGAGTATGAAGAGGCTTCGGCTTGTGTCGAAGGTATAATCCCAATTCATCGAGTGTGATCTTGTTTTTTTTCTACGCTAACTCCGTGGTGTTGTCTTTTTCAGAGCTCGAGGGACGCCTTCGCATCACAAATGAAAAACTTGAAAAAGCTCAATCTTCCTTAGCACAGCATGAGGAACAAACCAATCACTTCAAGAATTTAGCAGCCACCCGCGAGGAGGCCGTTGGTGCTGCTTCCAGAGAAGTGAATCGGCTATCTTCGTTATTATCCCAAGCCCAACAGCGGACAACAGTTATTAAACATAAGGCTCGTTGTCAATTGGCTGAGGAGACGAACAAGATGCTGGAGAGGATAGAACTTGGCCTAAGGAATGAACATGGTCTCGTGAAGAACTATCCTCGTCGTCCCGTTCCTGCTGCATTGCCCAACTCCTCGGGCCCCTCTTCTGGTGGGAGCGTCCCATCGAGTCTTCGGAATAATCCTGACGACGGGGCCGCCACCTAGGTAGAGATCGCAGCGTTCTGTAGGGTCCGCGGCATAATTATACTTTTTGTAACTATGTAACAAGGATTTTTTTTGCTGATGATCCTGTAAAAGGAATGTTTTTTGATTGTGCATCCTTGACTTTGGCCGTTCATTTCTTGTAATCACCCTTTATGAAATGAATCCTCTTCTTGATATACCTACAATGTTGTTTTAAGTGTTTGTATTTTAAGTTTGTGAAAAATCAAAACAAAAGTAGTAGGAACCATTACCCGCAATGTCGTGGATCATAAACGGTCCTCCCCATGTAGGTGCTAACTTTCCCCATTTCTTTTCTTGCTGATATCGTGGGATTGTTCTCAACACATACTGTCCCTCTACAAAATTTCGTAGCTTTACCTTTTTGTTGTACTCCCTTGCTAGTCTTCGTTGATAATTTTCCATCTTTTGCAATGCTACTTCCCTTCTTCCTTCCAAGTCGTCCAACCTTTCTAACATCATATCTGTTGTGAGGTTTTTCTCCCAGGCTTCGGTCTTCGTGGTTGGCATGAGGATTTCCGTAGGTATGACTGCTTCAGCTCCATAAGTAAGAAGAAACGGGGATTCCCCGGTAGCGGATCTTCGTGTTGTCCTGTATGCCCATAAGACATTGTGCAGTTGTTCGCACCATCTTCCCTTATGCTCGTCTAATTGTTTTTTGAGTATAAGGGCGAGGGTCTTGTTGGTAGCTTCCGCTTGTCCGTTGCTTTGAGGGTATAAGGGGGTGGACTTGTTCTTTCTTATTTTGAAGGTGTCGAAGAGCATGTCTATATTTTTTCCTTGTAATTGCTTGCCGTTATCAGATACAATTTCAGCAGGTATACCAAATCTGCAAATGATGTTCTGGAATATGAAAGTGAACACATCCGCGTCTCTGATCCTGGCCAAGGCCTTAGCCTCCACCCATTTACTGAAGTAGTCCGTGGCTACTATCAAAAATCGTCTCTTCCCTGATCCTTCGATGAAAGGCCCGACGATGTCTACGCCCCATTTTGCAAATGGCCACGGGCTATCGACAGAGTTTAACATTGTTGCCGGCGCGTGGATTTTTTTCGCGAAGCGCTGACATTCTTCACATCGTCGGGACATCCTCGCAGCATCTTGTATCATGTCGGCCAGTAATATCCTTGCGTTTTTGCCTTGTCAGCTAGTGATCTCATGCCGCTATGATTCCCCGCGTCACCATAATGGATATCATTTAGAATTCGATGCCCCTCTTCCGGGACAAGCAGCGTAGTAATGGTCCAAGGAAGGATTTTCTATACAGGACCCCCTCCCGAAGATCATATCTTCCCACTTTGGAGAGCATCTTCCTAGCTTGTTTCCGATCCGCAGGTAAGCTTCCTTTTCGAGAAAGGCATGTATTGTCACCCTCCAGTCATCTTCGTTGCTGAAGTCTTCGTCTTGATTTGCTCTTGACAGGATGTCTCTTCATCAAAGTCATTATGGATGTCTTCTCCTACCTGGTCTTCGATATTTTCTTCCATCGTATCTTGATTGGTAGCGAAGGAGAATTGAGATGCAATCGAAGGCTCGTATACCCTTGCTATTTTAATACCTTCGGCATTTTTATCCCTCAGCATGGATGATATATGCTAGGGCATCCGCGTGCCTGAGGTCCCTTCTGCATAAGTGCCGGAACTTAATGTTCGGGATTTGTGATGCCAATGTTTGGACCAAGGCCATGTAAGCTGAAAGGGTGTCATCGTACACATTATACTCGAGCCCATTTGCCGTATGACAAGCTGCGAATCACTTGTCAGCCTTACATCGGTTACCCCCATCTCTATTATTATACGTAGGGCATGTACGACAGCTTCGTATTCAACAATGTTATTGGTATGCTCTTTGAATTCCAATCTAAGTGCCTGTATAATCCTTTCTCCAGTTGGGGTGATAATGACAATACCTATTCCTGCTCCTTCCTTATTTTTAGATCCGTCGACAAAGACTTCCCATTGTCTATGACTCGCAGGTTCGAGGATATCCATTGGATCCTTGATTTCTTCCTCGGCTTCTGGTATTCCCTTAATCTCTTCGTCGTTGTCTAGGGGAGGTCTGCTAAGAAATCTGCCAGAACTTGGGACTTCTGAGAATGTTGAATTTCATGAATGATGTTGAATTGGTCCAGATGGGTGTTCCATTTGGCTATTCGGCCCACTTTTCCCGTGCTTTTGAGGACTGCTTCCAATGGTGCTTTGCATGGTACCCTGACGAGGTGAGTTAGGAAGTAGGTTCTCAGTTTTTGGGTAGCCCATACCAGTGCGAGGATGAGTTGTTCAATCTTAGTATAATTTCTTTCCGCGGAATTGAGTGTCTTGCTGACGTAATAGATAGGCTGTTTCTACTTTGTATTGGTTTTGACTAATACCGCGCTGACTGCGTCCTCCGTTGCTGCTATGTACAGTGCCAAAACTTCATCAGGGTCTGGCTTCTGCAGGATCGGGATTGAAGCTAGATGTTCTTTGATTTTTTGGAATGCTTCCTCGCATTCGGGGTCCATTCGAACCTGCTCCCTTTTTTAAGAATATTGAAGAAATGTTTGCATTTGTCCGAAGACCGTGCAATAAATCTGCCCAACGCTGCTATGGACCCATTGAGCTTCTGCACTTCCTTCAGATTCTTTGGGACGGCATCTCTACTATGGCTTGAATCTTAGCTGGGTCTACCTCGATGCCCCTTTTCGTCACCAGATACCCGAGGAACTTCCCCGAGGTGACACCGAAAGTACATTTCTCCGGATTCACTTTCATGTGATGCTGTCTCATTGCTTCGAAGATATTCCTCAGGTCCTGGTGGTGATTTTTACGCAGCTTGCTTTTGACGAGCATGTCGTCCACGTAGACTTCTAGGGTTCCTCCAATCCATGGCTTGAAGATAGCATCGACCATCCTTTGGTATGTTGCCCCTGCGTTTCGGAGCCCGAAAGGCATTCTGGTATAGCAATAAAGGCCATGTGGGGTATAGAATGTGTGTGGCTGATCTTCTTCTGCCAGGGCTACTTGGTTGTAACCAGAGTATCCGTCCATGAAACGACAGCTCTTCGTACCTTCAACTGCTTCAACCAGTTGATCTATGCTCGGCAGGGGATAGCTGTCCTTTGGACATGCCTTGTTGAGATTAGTAAAGTCGATGCATATTCTAACCCCTCCATTTTTCTTAGGAACAATGACCATGTTGGAGATCCAGGTAGGGTACTTGACTTCCTTGATAAATCCTGCATCTAGTAGCTTCCGAAGTTCTGTTTCTACCGCCTCATGATATTCTGGAGCCACTTTTCGTATTTTCTGCCTGAACGGGGGCGTGCCCGGTTTGATGCGTAGTTCATGTTGGATTACTTTTGGGTCAATCCCCGGCATATCTCCTAACTTCCAGGCGAACACATCCGCATATTCCTTAAGTAATTTGGTTAAGGAATGTTCTCTCCTTCGTCCATGATGGTCCCATTTTGACCATCTTCGGGTCTTCTTCCGTTCCTATGTTGATTTCCTTTGGGTTCCACTGGTGTGAACACAGGCTTCGGGTTTCCGAGGACTGGGGCGCTCTTTAATTGCTATTTAGCGTGTTTCTGCTCTTCGTTGGTTGTTGAGGTACTTGTTTCCGAGCCTTGGACATTACCTCTTTCGTCAAGCCTTTTGTAGTTTCCTTAAGGAATAGGTCTACGGCTTTCTCTTTCGCGGTTTCTTGATTTCTTACTCTTCGGATTTTTCGCTGCTCTTCTTGCTCATTGTTGATATGATCCTGAGTGGCCTGGCACTCGCGCGTAGCGATTCGATCTCCCTTGATCTCCATTATTCCCTCAGGTGTTGGAAATCTGAGGTATGGTGGTATGTTGCCGCAACTCCTTTGAGCTTGTGTACCCATTGTCGTCCAATAATGGCGTTGTAGGGGGAAGGGGTGTCCACCACACTGAATCGGGTATCCAGTTTCATGGGCCCTGCGTTAACCTGTAACACGATGTCTCCCAAGGGCTTCGTGGCCTCCATTGAATCCGTAGATGGTGTGATAAGAGGTCATCAACTGTTCATCATGGAGCTTCATCCGTTTGAATGCATCATAGAATAGGACATTTACAGAGCTTCCCCCGTCTATGAGGATCTTTTTGAGGTTACATCCAGCTACTGGTAATGTTAGGACCAAGGGATCGTTATGGTCTTCCATATCTTCTTCGATATCCTCGGCATCGAAGATGAGGAGATTCCATCCATTCTTCGTGTTCGTCCACCTATCCCATCGACCTTATATAACTCGCAGCGGTCTTCGAATTGCTTCCGTAACCTTTTTCCAATCTGCGCTGTGAGTGAGGGTCCTGTGGCTTCGGAACACGAGATGGTGTTGATTGTTCGGTTTTCTTCCGGAAGTTGGACTGGTTTGGTTCGTTTGGATCTGTCCTCGGTAACCTCCTTTCGTATGTAATGTTTGAGCTCTCCCGCATCAATTAATTTTTGGATCATTATTTTAAGGTTCTTGCATTTTTCGGTCTGGTGTCCGTTGAAACAGTGATACTCACAGTAATCTTTAGACTTCTCGGATCTCGGGGGCTGCTTTCCCTTAGACCATGGCCACTCTAAGTTTTCCCTCCCTTTGATCTCTCGTAGGATACGAGCATAGCTAGCGTTGAGTTTCGTGTAAACTTGATCTTCGAATTTTCGGTCGCCTGTTCTTCGTTCATCCCTCCGTTCCTTCCTATCTTCGTGAGGTCTCTCATCTGAGCAACCCCTTTTGGCCCCATTGGTTTGTTCCGCTGAATTGGTGCGGTGAGACCTCTGCGGATATGCCCTCGGGTTTTCCCGTTGAATTTCTTCAAGTCGAGCGTGCTTCTCGATAATTATTCGGAGATCTCTTCTGTCTTGGGCACGCTCCCGTGAATTTCAACAAATAGGGGACTCATTCGGTCTAAGCCCCATTTATAGCAATTGATGCTTACCACTGGGTCCACGCTCCCTATGGCTTGGCAGATCTTATGCCATCTGTTTGTGTATCCCTCGTGGTTTCCTTGTAGCCAATTGCTAGTGAAAAGAGCTTATCCATCCCGGTGTTTACAGTCTTGTTGTACATGTATGTTCTTAAGAATTTCTCTGCGAGTTGGTCGTATGAGTGGATGGAGTTTGGTGGCAGATTATCAAACCATGATAACGCCGATCCCTTCAAGCTTGACGGGAAGTATCTACAGAGTACGGCGTCGTTCTGACCCCATCTAGCTAAGACACGGTTGTAGTACCGAACATGTGCAGCAGGGTCGCTGGATCCATCATAGCATTCGAACGTCGGGACAGGGCATTTCAGTGGAATAGGGGTGTTGGCCAAGCGATGCGTTAGGGGTGGAGTTAGCTTCTCTCATGACCTCTTCTAACCTTCCCCCACCTTGTTTATTTTTTAATTGCCTGATCTCTGCCATCATCCATCTCGTAGTTCCTCCATTGCGCGTTGGTGCTCTAAATTCTTCAGCTCATTACCGTCTGACTCTCCATCGTCATAATCCGGGTCGGATACGCTACGTCTCCTTGTCGCGTCTTCATTAGCCGCTAGGACGACTCTACAGTCTTGGTTTGGCTCTGGTGCTTTGGAGCTTGCTTCATCAAGTTGTTGGCTGGTCTTCGTGCTTAGAGCAATCCGCTCCTTTAAATCTTGATTTTCTCTGGCCAACAGAGCTACAGCTTCTGCGTAAACCTGCTGGTTCTTCCTCAGTTCCTCAGCTCAGCCATTAGTCGGTGTGATTGGTTGGACCCCTGATTGGGAGTCCCAGCGCGTGCCGCTACAGCCGTGGTGCGCCCTCCTCCATGGTCTGTACTAAAGGTGGCAGGGGTTCAACTTCTGTTGCTGGTGTTTCCAAATTGGAGTGAGCGCCCCTCTGCGGCGCCAGAGCCGCCGGTATGGTTTGATTCTGGTTATTTGTTAGCGGCATTCCAAAGGTTAGCAGATGCGCGGGTTGGAATGTTCTGGATTCATCCACCCTTTCCCTTGGCTGGTTAAGTTGACTCATGGCGAAGGTATTGCTAGCCTCCGCCGCCTTCGGGACTACCGCAGCTTCCCCGTATTTTATCGTTGCTGCTCTGAGAGCCGCCACTGCAACAGAATTAGCGTTCATGGGTGAGGTGATTTCTGCGGTATCCTGCCTTCGATTGGTCATTCTAGTTTTATCTCCTTTCTGCTTGCTTCGGGTGATGATCGGGGTTGTCCTGGGTGTTTCTTTTGACAAAGCTTTGGATTTTCCTGCTTCCTGCGTCTTCTCCATCACGTGCCCTTTTGTTGATAACGAAATCTCGCGTAAACTTGCCTTCTTTACTCACAACACGTTCTCTCTGTATAAATTATTTCAAACAGAAACGGGAATATCCGTGTGAAGCGGGTTAGTTGGCGAAATACAATTTTTCAAGAGGGAATTAATACCCGCAGGCTATAAAATACGGGTTAAAGTTTTATTAAAGGCGATCCTTAGTATAAAAAACTACGAAAATTGTAAATCCGACGGATTAGGACAATAACCCCTGCTTAGAACAATAACTCTTATCGAAGGCAAAAGGTGGGTTTTTGAACATAATACAGTTGACGAATGATCTATACGGTCCGAGCTGATAAAATCGGAGCAATCGTATGCCAAATTAGAATGAAATCACAGGACAAGATAAATCTTTTACCGGGACGAAGTCCCTGTTTCTAGCGCCAAATTGTTGACACACGAACTACGTGGGAGTCCGAATGCTCACAATCAATCATTAACATCTAAAGAGATTATGATGATGATACCCTGATGTTGATTCATTGGTTCAAAACCTTCGGGTTTATCATGGCCTCCTCCAACATCCCCGTGCGTGGCGATCATGCATGGGATACAAGTATTTAAGGAAAACAAAACATATAAGCAAACACGTGCGGAGCTAAATGAATGTAAAGTGCTGAAATGTAAATAAGACCAAGGTTTACGTGGTTCAGCACTAAGGCCTACATCCACGGGGTTTGTTGTTCTACTATATTATTCACGGTTACACGAATAGTTGAATGACTTTGGGTTTACATGTTTCTCTCCACTAAGGGATTAACTTACCCTTACTATTCTCTCTCTCTCTCTCTCCCTCCCTTCCTGACGTTTTCGATCCCCCTTCCTCTTTGTGGAGATTGGGTATTTATAAGGTTGGAACGTGGGACCCATCTCTGAAGACCGTTGGAACCTTATCTTCACGTGTCCTTGCGTCCATCACGCGGAGGTCTGCGTTTCCCCCTCGATCCCGCAGAGGCATCTTCGCTCGTTCCACAGGTTGGTCGACACGTACACTGCTCAGAGTGTTTAATGCGGGTAGTTGAGGGGTCTGCTCGTGTCAGACAAGTGTCTTCTGCCCCTGTCAGTCCGTGTCAGCTAACTTTCTCTCCACCGTTGATCTTAGCCCCTCTTCTGGGGATGAGATAAAGCAACTCCTCGGTATTTATTTGGTGCTTCGTGACGCATCATGTTTTGATGTTTTGGCTTGCATGCTTTCCACATACCTTTCTGTATACACGTGTCCGATAGTGAGATATATGTGTACACAACAACAATTAATTTCAAATAGTATCATTGGTACTATCATATCATATTGTATACGTATTAGTGAAAATCGATATTATACTTGTACAAATATTACATGATTCAAATAAGGGTTTGGGTATAATTAAGATCATCCATCTTACTTGTTGGTGAAGTTGAGTCAGTATGTGTTAGCTTATTAGCCATAGTGACGTGGATAATTGTGTGCAGCTAAGGGATGGCCATTGTAGTTGGCCTTCGATATAGTGTAGCTATAGCCAAGCAAAATGCACTACCATGATGCCTGGACTGAATGAGTACATAAACATAATTGTTAGAACAACCCAAAGTTCCCTCTTGCTAGGTGGTTATGATCGAATTAGATAGTACATACTAGAAACTGCATTTACAATTTTGATTAAAAAAATGTAAGTAATATGTCCAAGGATTTTTTACTTAATCAAAAATTCGTTTAGTGTTTAATTTTTTTAAACAATTTTCATTGGTCGGGATCCTATAATAAAAGAATTTGGAAAAACCTTTTGACAAATCGCAAATCTCTTATACATCTGACAATCCAAATCATCAATGATATAGGATTGTAAATAACTCAATCGCTTGTTTGACTTAGACGAATTAACGTATTGTTTTTTTTACTCAATAAATTAGACTCGATGGCTCAGGTAAGTTACCGTGAGCATATCAACTACTGATTTGAAAAATCACTTTATGATTATATCACCGCATCTCTATAAATCTATTTTTTTTAATTTGATTTCAAAAGAAAAGAAAATCATGAAAAAAAACAACACTTATATATTTTAAAATAATCAAGAGATTTGTTTTGATCCAAAATAAAAATATGATAATTAAACCCGTAGTGGTTAAGTTGAAGATGAATTGAGAGAAAAGGTGAAGAAGCACGTTGGGATGATGGTTGGATAATTAGGTTTATCGCAAACACCAACTTCAAGAACTATCAGAAAATGATATATCTTCCGGCATAATAAAATTGTAGTCCAGCAGACATATAATGTTTTTTTTAATCAATCATGGACTACTTTGGAAAGCAAACTCTTGTTGGTTACAGCGATATAATAATTCACCACCTTCTGATAAAATTATGGACACTTTCTTTATCAAAAGAAATTCAAGTCAAGATCAATTAATTAAGTCAACGTAAGGACCAATAATATAGGCTAACAAGTCGGATACACACCCATAGACCTTTTGTGTCATGTCATATTCCAACAACAAGTGGAACGGTTCTAAATTTTGGAGATTATTATCACGAGGAAAAACTCAAAATGCTAAATACTCTTTATATACCATAATAATGATATTCACTTACAAGCCCAAACATTTTGGGGACCTTCAGATAACCTTCAAACTTTAGCTAACAACTGGGACTTTGAGAGTTGGAGACTCGAGAGAGACTTCATAAGAAAAAAGAAAAAAGAGGGCGATATATCCAAGTCCCTCGTGCAGTGAGATCCGTTTTCTTGGGCTGGTTCAAATGGAAAAGAGAATATATGTCAATTGATACCGACAGATCCATTTTCTCTAGCTAGTAGGGAAATGGGAAGTGTAAACTTGACGACCTCTCGCAGCATCTTGAGGGTAAACCTAGACAACTTCAGTTTACCAACCCCCTTTTAAGCATTCTCTGAACCGGTGTCTTAGGGATCATAACAAAAGACCCGACGATAAGAACCCTCTCCTGGACCAATTCCCCCAATCGATCCTTTATTGTTAGTCAAGTCAAGGATCAGTGGGATTCTAAAGATAATAAAGTGGGGCGCTAAGCCACTGCTGAAAACACGCTCTTCTCCATCCAGGAATCAGGATATACTTTACTTTGACCAAGGGGTTCTCGAACCAACATGTCCTTGCATGAAAAGGAATTTTCATGGAATTAATAGCAGACAACGCCTGCTCTATGAAGAAGTCTGCAAAACAGAAGAAGTCTGAATCGAAAGAGAAAGAATTTTTCCCATGTCTTTCTTTCACACATCCTCGGTTGGTCAAGAGGTACAGTGCATAGTCAAGTTCTTTCGTTTCGGATTTCTTCGAAATCAACTTTATTCTCAAAGAAGATTCAAAGATCCTGCATATCCGCTTGGTGCGTGAATCGTCAACTCTATAATGTTTTAGTTACAACTCACGCTTTTTTAATGATCTTTTTTATGGTTATGCCAGCGATGATAGCATCCTTACAGGATCGACGGAGTAAACCAAATCCACCTAGTTTATATGTTTCTTGACAAATATAAATAACTATTATCCTAATCTTTATAGAGAAAAACATTTAGTTAATGGATTGCTTTCAGTAAGCAATAAGAACCAATGGTCCAAAAATCATATTTAATAGTACATGTTTGTTTGAAATGATCGTCAATATTATTTCAGAATGACGAAAAATCACAACATATTTGCGAACTCTTAGAAAATAAACTAATCTATGCTAATTTATTTTCTCCCATCTTACAGAAACGATGAAGAACAACTATTATTAAGTCGCCATTTTAGTTATAGCACAAGAAATCCACTTTATGTTTAACACTTGATTTCTTCTAAAAAATAGGAACCATTAAAAGGAATTACTAAGTTTGAGATTCCTTTTTAGACAAATAAAAATCAATATATCGTTGTCATTCAAAGAATCATTTGAAATATCAATATACCCACAATTTTATGATCCTTAACTCCTACATCTCATCTTTTTAAGACGGATCGAGATTTTTCTTTTTCTTTATTGGTTGATCTTAAACCATATGAGTTATCAAAAAAACAAAGAAATTAAATACTAGGCTATAATTTCTCTCAGGTAATGAAATACATTAAAAAAATATATCATACATTTATAAAAACTATATGATTCGTTAAATACGGTTTAAATTATTTTATAACCATTAGATATACAGGTTGTCTCATCTTTACACTAATAAAATGCATTCAAAAAATTTACATTTCTGGAATAGATAATGAAAGAGGGTTAGAGCATGTCCTAAGGTTAAGTAATTTTACAAATGGTTGAAACTCGTGCGCAACAATAAAAATATGAGTATAAGTATATAACTAATCAAAATTGTATGCTCCATTTAATCAATCAACATCTATAAATCCGTTCCCACAAATCCATGATAGTGGACACACATCTATGAAGGAAAAACTAAAAATTGCAATTTTGTTATGTTTTGTCATTCGATATTGACTATTTAGATGGAGACAGATTGACGGACTTCACATACAAATATTTGATGACAAGATAACAATATACATAGATGTATATCTATATTTCACCTCATAAAAGTTGTATATGTTAATAAATATACATAAGTATATGTCAATATATCAATCAATAAAAATGATAAAAACCAAAAAGAATAAAATTAGGGTTTTAATTATACTTTTACAAGAACAAGAAAAAGAAAAGAAGACAAACAAACTCAATGATCGGAACTACGTGTTGATAACATGTTATGAATAGAGAAGGAGACGCAAAATAAATAGAAGGAAAAGAGAAAAATATCGTTGATGTATGTGTTTATATAGAATTAAGCCTCTATTTATAGGGATATAAAAGATTTGTTACCCAAATATCTAGAAACCCTTGAGTCAGACTACTTAGTTTTCAATAGAATTAAGATTATCTATAATGATATAACAAATTTTCATGATTAAAACACAATTATAATAAGATAAATATATATTTTTTTCATATTAAACTTAAGAACTATAATTACTTTTATTACAATCAAAATAATAATATAAAAAGTGTCATTGATAATAGGAGAAGTGTCGGTGATACAATTATATTATATCTGAGTCATAGTGTTGTCTGATAAAGGGAGTTTGTCCATACTTGTGATAAGAGGAGAAGTGTCAGCGAGTATGTGTCTGAAAAGACGAGGGTACCCAAATATACCTCAATTTAAAACTTTTCGACCTATAAGTCCTTTCTCCGAAATTGATTGTCTATAGACTGAGTCGAAACAATACAACTAATCGGTTCATACTTCGTGTGATCATCTATGGATACGAGATCGAGACAATACGACAACAAGTTAACTTGTGTGATTGACTATGGATACAAGATCGAGACAATATAACAACGAAACATGTTTACTTGATAATAGGTTCAGACTTAACCAAACTCTAGGGATTGTCTATCAAGTAATAGGAATTAACATTTGTGTATTTTACTTCTAATTATAATAAAATAATTACAATTACGAAAATAGAAAAGTAAAAGACACGGCAAGATTTTGTTAACGAGGAAACCGCAAATGCAGAAAAACCCCGGGACTTAGTCCAGAATTGAAAACTCTCAGAATTAAGCCGCTATACAAATTCAAACCAACTTCGTATAGTTGAGACCAAGCAACCAAACCTATAGTTCACCTAGTTTCCTTCGTATCCCTGCGCCTCCAACTTGTTAATAAGTCACGCACTTAGAACAATTCCTTTGGTTCGTATTACAAAATGGTAAAGGAACAACAAATATGTTCGGTAACAACTCTTTTCAAACAACGTGATATGAGTCTGATAAAGGCTCTTCCTTTTAACCAATAAACTCCTTTGTCAGATCCTTAGATCAATCTCCCAACAATCACTGAAGTAATTTTTAGACTATGCAATCAATACTATTAATCACAAAGAAGTGTATTGATGCCGATATACTCAACTAATCAATCCAATCTATCACAAAGATAAACCGATTATAGTTAGATCCCTTTCCAGCCGAAACAAGTATTGTGCACACCAAAGATTATGAACCCAAAAATTCTTCTTATCTTCTTGTCTTCAAATCTTCTTCAATCTTCAATCAGCACCTGCACACAATCAACTTGAATCTCTTGTGATCAATCACACACCAAACGGAGTCTATTAACGTTGGATTATCACAAGACGTCTTTAGATCTACAAACAGTCTAAAGATCCCCGTCGAAACTTCGATCTAGTTTGAGTGATTCTTATATTAGAAGAGAAGATTCTCAAGCATAAACAAACTAGGTGCAATCAAAGTTCAACAACCGTTAGTCAATCAAATCAATCAAAAACTAATAATAAACTGCAATTATCTAGTTTCCCACCAACGTTACTAATAGAACTTCTCAATCCCAAAGAAGTCTTTAAATTGAGCGGTCGTAAGAGATTTCGCCTAATTAGGTTACTTTCCTCTCCGAGTAGGCGGATCCACTAGTAACAACACAACTAGGTAATTTTGCTGAGTTTGAGGATTAATTTGCTAGAAATGCAAACTTCAATATTTATAGACAAGGAAGTTTGGACACCAAGGAATTTCCAAAATCGAATATTTTCAAATATATGCAATAAACATAAAATCGGTCTTCATAATTCCTGGAAATGCATTGTCCAAAAATTAACCGTAATCCAAATAGAAAAATCTATAATCAGTAAATGCACATTACTAATTATTATTTTCTAAAGATATGCATTTAATTGCTGGAGATTAAATAGCATATAAAAACTAAGAAACCTTAATTAAAAGATTCTCAATTTATTTCGATCCTGGGATTCTCCTTTAGCTACTAAGGAATATCTTTGAACAATTAATGATAAGAGTTACTGCACATGTTCAAAGTATGTCGACATCTTTAATTTTCAAGTCATTTTTCATACTTACAATCTTGGAAACGATTTGCCACACTTCCAAACAAGTTTAGAATTGGTTTCTCAGAATTCCAAGAACTATGTGATTGATTATCCTATCAAATCACCAATTATGGGTTTCACGGTTCTAACAAAAAAAGTTCGGTTCTACCTCCATGTGAGTATTGTGTATAGTCACGCTAGCTACCAAAATTCGGTTGACTAAGTACTAGGATCGGTTCCCCACAACTTATGGTAACTACCTGTATTCGGTTGCACATGTCGATCGATTCCCCCAAAACTACAAACTTGTTGAACATGTTCATAGGATCGGTTCCCCCATCTACTAAAAACGTGTTGCACCTCTTACAAGGATCGATTCCCTCTTGAAAATTTGTGCACCTCTTACTAGGATCGGTTCCCCAATGACTAGATAAAAGTTGATATTTACAATGCATTTATTATACCATCTTGAGTGAATGCTTAAGATCGGTTTCACTAATAAAAGTCATACCAATACATAAGCCAGTCCTTGTGAATAATGTTACCAAGATACATAAAAAAGTTTATGAGCGGTTATACTAAATAAACATCTTGGTAATTCAAAATATATTTGCAATGAATAACAATACCAATAAGCCTAGTGATTTCCCTTTCAATTCACAGAACGAGTTTATGAACTTACTTCCTTTAAACGAATGTAAAACATTGTTTCCTAGGATGAAATCTTTACTCATACCCATACACAATCACAATAGCATTCATATGATCATGTCGATGTCTTATATACAAAGTTTAACGGTTAAGCAATAAACCTCGTATTGTATTCCTTAATACTATGTCTAACTAGAGTTTCATACACAGCTTCGCAGTTATGTTTTCAATATACACGACTTAGGGAAAGAAACAGTTCAAATCAAATATTACTAACCTCAAGAGGAAGGATGATGTTGTCGTTGTAGCTTCATACTTCTTCACATTCTTCAAGTCTTCATGTAATACTTCTAAGTCTCATATCCTAACATTTTCAAGCTAAACTATACGAAGTTGACTCTAGTATATAATCAAGCGACTCTTTAAATGAGTTTTGATTCACTAAAATATGACAACCAAACTTGACAGACCAACGCTTGGTGGGTTAAGCCGAGCTACGCTCTAATAATCTCCCATTTGCCAATTTTAGTGACAAAACTCCTACATCATGTGGATAAACAAATTACAAAAATTCATTATACACATATGCTTGATTCCAAGTTCAACAGCACAAAACCTGCATTAAATTCAATCCTTAAATGCGTTCGCTGACATTATAATAACAAAGCTAATACTCCCCCTAAAGGTAAAATAGGTAGATTTTCAATCCGCACGTCTTTGTTATTTCCATGTAGTTCCTCATAACTATACATATCATATGGTATGTGACTCCCCCTTAGTCCATGCTTTCATTCTTTTCGTTAGAATAAACGTTTTAGCACAACTGTTATTTCCCTTAGTGGTACCAACTCACAACAAGTCAATATCACTTGTTTACTCCATATATTTCTCCCCCTTTTGTCACAAAATGACAAAGAAACGATAAAATAAAGGACAAACCGAAAGGATCTTACAAATCTCACAAAGAGAATTTGCAAACCTATAAGAATTGAGCACGAGGGTTTTACACACCATTTTAGATAACCATTATGAAAACCGAAACTACAAGTAATTTGGTTTTAACATGTTATCTAGGAAACAATTTCCCGAAGAAATTTTCCTTAATAGTTTAGAATATCAAAAATCGACTAAGCAACTTAGTTCTTTTACTAATTCGATTGTACAAGTACAATCGCTTGTTTGATAAGACCAAAATAAAGATCAGAATTAACTTTATTTTTCTCATCAGGCTCTAATTGTTCTCAAAAATAACTTAGACCTATTTTGACACGACAAGACAAGTGAAAGGTCTAACTAAGTATTTTTTTTATCAAGGAATTCGATTATACTTGAATAACCGAATCCTACTACTTTGATAAGTCTAACTAAGATCCGAAAAACTTGGTTTCTCTTATCCGGAAATCACTTGGACTAAACAAATGATCCCGAAACACTTTTTTTAAGCCATAAAAAATCCATACAAACCAAATAAATCAACTTGCATAATCATTTATCTTAATTGGAAGCAGTTGAAACAAACATAGACAATATAACACTGCAATTGCACTGAAATTTTGTAAGCCTAAACGATTGATACCAAACAATAACGAAAGATAACAAAAGTTTTTCTTAACCGGAAACAATTGAATCATAATCAAACATCCATACACAAATAATGGAATCAACATCAATTGTACCGAAATTTTGTTAAGCAAAAGCAATAAAGATATTAAATAAAATCATGCTTTTCTTAAACAGGAAAACAATTAACTAACAAGATTGTTACCTCAAATTCCGCGTTCTTTTCTCCTCTTAAGATATGTCATTAAGCACAAGTTCACTTAGAACTCTCCCCCATTAACGTTGTCATCCTCTCGCCAAAACAAAAGAACAACAACAAAGAGCAACCTTTACCAGGGAAAGGTTGAAAACCGGTTTTAACTATGCGATGCAAAAGTTAAAACCTTGAAACACATATGCTTTTATGCTAAACCAAAATGTTCAACATATTGTGACTTTTTCACATATTGTTTCTACAGGAACCCCTCATGATCCTTTGATAAAGCCTACCAACATGGGCTAGAACTTAATCCCGCTAAATTAAAAAGTCACCCAAACCATAAGGGTTCACACATTATGGGATAGAATATCAAGGTAACTAAACCGAAATTAAACATCCCATAAACATACATAGAAATAAAATAAAGCATTCAAGCACAGGCTATGTAACCGAAAACTATCACAATAAATATTATAAAATAATAATTTTATTCATAATAATAAGATAGTTTTATTTATAATAGCCTTAATACAATCATTGAAAGAAATCAAAAATTGATGTATATTTTTCTGGATTAAGTATTACAGTATTATAACTTAATCTCTAGTGGTGCTCTTGTTGTTCACCAAAGTTTCTTCAGTGTTCAAACTTTTGAAGCACGTCTCAAGAGACTTGTCTGCAACCACTTCTTGTTTTTCAAGCTTTTTAACTTGAACCTTCAAATCAGCAAGATCATCTTTTGTCTCCTCAATTTTATCTTTGAGCCAATATTGATTTCGAACCGTCATTATGAGATTGGTTCTCAGTTCTTCAAAATCTTGAATATAGTGAATCATACTATCAGAACGAATCCACTTGGTTTCGGTTGGATTTTGAAGGTTATATGCCAACATACAAGACTCATCTTGAAATCCGATTGAACTATCATAATTATAATCAGACATGATTTTTGATAAGTTTTTCTTCCTCCTTTCTGTATTGATTCCTTGACAATCCTTAACCTTTTGAGCTTCCTCCTTATTAGCCTTTCTAACACTGTGAGTTATTGGAGGCATGCTCGGTTATTTGAAGGGATTACTCAGGGATTCAAAAAACAGGAAAGAGATTGTTTTCCGGTAAGACACATAGTTTCAGACCTGAAAAACTTGTGGAATACCAAAAATATACGCATAATATATTTTGTTTCCATTGTATGAATCTTCCCAAGTTGGAAGGTTTATTTAAAATTCGAAAATCTCAAATAAAGCCTAATTTTTGGAAGATCATGATAAACATGAACACTTTTTAGACAAACATAGATCTGCAGTCATCCATAAAATGTCACAGAATTTTCTGATAAACAATCACACAAAGGTGTGCTCTTTTTTATTGTGCTTTTCTCATCTATAATTAAGATCACCGAATAGGATGAGAGTGCACAGTTTTGATACAACTAAGTTGTATCGGAGTAAGATTTTTCTAGCTTACGACGAGTATCAGAACCAAGGTTCATGTTTCTCCTTGGGAATTTCTGCCCAAAATATTTTCTCCCAGAATAATGATCTTTTCTAACTCTAGAGATATGATCATGTGGAGAAGATGTACTAATGTGAGAATCTTTAGGGATAATTAATCTCTCTTAATTCTATCAATGAGATTTTCATAATATTTTCTCATTCTAAGGATTTCCTTATGATGCACATTAGTAAGATTATCTGAAACAATTATCGGGAATCCCTGATTGTTTCTTTTGGCAGAGATTCTCTCTTTCCCTTTCTTCTGGAGTCATTCTTCATCAAAACAAGAATTGTTTCGATATGGGTGAGGAGGAACCTTTTTCCAGAAGCGATTATCAACTCTCTCCTCGGATTCTTTTGAGTTGATCTTAACGGATAGTGGTATAATCTGTCTTTCTACTGAGGAATGATCTTTCAGTTTTTTAAGACAAAAAACTTCTTTCAATATTTTTACCACCATATGTTGAAGAAGTATAAGTTTCATGTCAAGTAACTGAAAGTTGTATTCCCTAAGATCACTCACACGGAATCGGTTTAAAGTTTCCTTTGGACAAGATTTCGTTTGATCATCAGTAGATATAGAAGATGGTTTTTTATCCTCTTCTGACTTGATGTAGTTAGGCAAACTACCATCATCTTGATCTGTTTCAGATATGACCAAACCGATTATATCAAAATCTGTAAAATTAGAGTAAGGACTTTTAGTTTCCTCAACATCAGAAGAAATCACAACAACATCATTAGTCAGAGTCATAGGATGTGTCTCTTTATCTTGAGTAAGAGATTTACCAAGAGATTCTAATTTGACAATGAGTTCCATATTCTCTTTGGCTAGAATATTCAGTTGAATTTCTTTATCTCTGATCTCATTCTTAAGAAGATTCGACTCTGTCTTTAATATTAGCAATTTAGTAGACATAAATTTTATAGGCTTTAGGAGTTTTACCAACTCTTTATCAGCATCTTCTTTACCATCAGAGGATGACACAAATGTTTTCCCAACTCCTGGATCATGAGTTAAAGAAGTGGTAATATCTTCAACTTTTGAGTATTCATACTCTTGCATAACGTTAACTGGGTCACACATATATACAATTTCTTATAGGTTGGATCGCACCAAACACAGATTGTTAGATCTTTTCGTGTTTTCCTGCTTTGATACCAAGTGAAAAGACGAGGGTACCCAAATATACCTCAATCTAAAACTTTTCCACCTGTAAGTCCTTTCTCCGAAAGTGATTGTCAACAGACTGAGTCGAGACAATACAACTAATCGGTTCACACTTCGTGTGATTGTCTATGGATACGAGATCGAGACAATACGACAATAAGATAACTTGTGTGATTGACTATGGATACAAGATCGAGACAATACAACAACGAAGTATGTTTACTTGATAATAGGTTCGGACTTAACCAAACTCGAGTGATTGTCTATCAAGTAAAATAGGAATTAACGTTTGTGTATTTTACTTCTAATTAAAATAAAACAATTATAATTGCGGAAATAGAAAAGTAAAAGACACAGAAAGATTTTGTTAACGAGGACACCGCAAGTGCAGAAAAACCCCGGGACTTAGTCCAGAATTGAAAACTCTCAGAATTAAGCCGTTATACGAAATCAAACCAACTTCGTATAGTTGAGACCAAGCAACTAAACCTATAGTTCACCTAGTTTCCTTAGTATCCCTGCGCCTCCAACGTATTAATAAGTCACGCACTTAGAACAATTCCTTTGGTTCGTATTCCAAAATGGTAAAGGACAACAAATATGTTCGGTAAAAACTCTTTTCAAACAACGTGATATGAGTCTGACAAAGGCTCTTCCTTTTAACCAATAAACTCCTTTGCCAGGTCCTTAGATCAATCTCCCAACAATCACCGAAGTAATTGTTAGACTATACAATCAATACTATTAATCTAAAAGAAGTGTATTGGTGTCGATCTACTCAACTAATCAATCCAATCTATCACAAAGATAAACCGATTATAATTGGATCCCTTTCCAGCCGAAACAAGTATTGTGCACACCAAATATTATGAACCCAAAAAGTCTTCTTATCTTCAAATCTTCTTTAATCTTCAGTCAACACCTGCACACGATCAACTTGAATCTCTTGTGATCAATCACACACAAAACGGAGTCTGTTAACGTTAGATTAGCGCAAGATGTCTTTAGCTCTACAAACAGTCTAAAGATCCTCGTCGAAACTTCGATCTAGTTTGAGTGAATCTTATATCAGAAGAGTAGATTCTCAAGCATAAACAAACTAGGTGCAATCAAAGTTCAACAACCGTTAGTCAATCAGATCAATCAAAAACTAATAATAAAATACAATTATCTAGTTTCCCACCAACGGTACTAATAGAGCTTCTCAATCCCAAAGAAGAGTCTTTAAACTGAGCGGCCGTAATAGATTTCGCCTAATTAGGTTACTTTCCTGTCCGAATAGGCGGCTCCACCAGTAACAACACAACTAGGTAGTTTTGCTGGCTCTAAGGATTAGTTTGCTAGAAATGCAAACTTCAATATTTATAGACAAGGAAGTTTGGACACCAAGGAATTTCCAAAACCGAATATTCTCAAAGATATGCAATAAACACAAAATCGGTTTTCATAATTCCTGGAAATGCACTGTCCAAAAATTAACCGAAATCCCAATAGAAAAATCTATAATCAGTAAATACACATTGTTAATTATTATTTTCTAAAGATATGCATTTAATTGCTGGAGATTAAATAGCATATAAAAACTAAGGAACCTTAACTAAAAGATTCTCAATTTAATTCGATCCCGTGATTCTCCTTTAGCTATTAAGGAATATCTTTGAATAATTAATGATAAGAGTTACTGCACATGTTCAAAGTATGTCGACATCTTTACTTTTCAAGTCCTTTTTCATACTTACAAACTTGGAAACGATTTTCCACACTTCCAAACAAGTTTACAATTAATTCGTCAGAATTCCAAGAACTATTTGATTGATTATCCTACCAAATCACCAATTATGGATTTCACGGTTCTATCAAAACAAGTTCGGTTCTACCTCCATGTGATTACTGTGCATAGTCACGCTAGTTACCAAAATTCGGTGGACTAGGTACTAGGATCGGTTCCCCAAAATTAAGGTAGCTACCTGTATTCGGTTGCACATGTCCATAGGATCGGTTCCCCCAAAACTACAAACTTGTTGCACATGTTCCTAGGATCGGTTCCCCCATCTACTAAAAACGTGTTGCACCTCTTACAAGGATCGATTCCCTCTTTCAAATTTGTTACACCTCTTACTAGGATTGGTTCCCCAACGACTAGATAAAATTTGATATTTACAAGGCATCGATCATACCATCTTGAGTGATTACTTAAGATCGGTTTCACTAATAAAAGTCATACCAATACATAAGTCAGGCATTGTGAATAGTTTTACCAGGATACATAAACAAGTTTATGAGCGGTTATAATGAACACATATTGGTAATTCAAAAGATTTGCAATGAATAACAATACCAATAAGCCTAGTGATTTCCCTTTCGATTCACCAAACGAGTTTATGAACTTACTTCCTTTAAACGAATGTAAAACATTGTTTCCTAGGATGAAGTCTTCACTCATACCCATACATAATAACAATAGCATTCATATGATCATGTCAATGTCTTATATACAAAGTTTAATAGTTAAGCAATAAACCTCGTATTGTATTCCTTAACACTATGTCTAACTAGAGTTTCATACACAACTTCGCAGTTATGTTTTCAATATGCACGACTTATGGAACGGAACATTTCAAATCAAATATTACTAACCTCAAGAGGAAGGATGATGTTGTCGTTGTAGCTCCATACTTCTTCACATTCTTCAAGTCTTCATGTAATACTTGTAAGTCTCATATCCTAACACTTTCAAGCTAACCTATACGAAGTTGACTCTAGTATATAATCAAGAGACTCTTTAAATGAGTTTTGATTCACTAAAATATGACAACCAAACTTGAAATACCAATGATTGGTGGTTTCAACCGAGCTATGCTCTAACAGTTTCCCTTTTTCCTACAATTGATTTTTCATAAATGAGTACATGCCATACCTGAGCTCATTTGATGTTCTCACATTCTTTGACTGCTAAACTCTGGTTCAAGGGAATATAATAGTTGAACTAATTTTTATAGTTATTTTTAGATTAAAAGTGATGAAGAAACTTGGTTTAAAACTGATGTAACATAGCCAAACGAAGGTGTGACAGCTAGGGGGGGTTGAGTTTTTGAAATGGTGATTGTTGTTTCTTCATCTTCTTTTTTAGTATGAATAATGAAATAAGAAACTTAAACAAATCAAATACCACATTGTTTTATTATCTCGTGTTTCGTTGTGTGCCTCATTGCTTCTATTTAGCCGCCAAAACCGTCTTGAAACTTTTTGATGCTGAGAGAAAAATAGTTTGTTGACCCTGTTTATGATAAACCATGCATTCCATGGCTAGTTAATTTCCAAGTTAATTTGGTTTTCGAAGCATAACTGGTGTAATCATGAAGCTTTTTCTCTTCCTAACTTACAATAATGAAATGGGCTTTCATAAAAGAATATAAAATATTTTTCGTTATTGTTCAGTGTTATCACCTCATCCTCTACTTAACTTGCATTTGACAAAACTCTGGATTTCCATATTATATAGCTAAGTTTCTGTTAGAGCATTGCTCGGTCGAACTCGCATGCGTTGCTATCTCAAGCATGTTTGTCAATGTTAGTGATCAAAACTATAAGTCTTGATTTCTAGCCTATTTGTAGATGACTCGGACTACGACATAGATAGTGTAGTTGAGCTTAAATCTCTCGACGTTCATCTCTTGAAGATGAAGAACTACTAAGGGGATCTTGTGTAACTTATTCGATAAAAGGTATGTGGAGACCTGAACTTATCTATCACTTGGAAAGTCTATTTATAATATCTCCTATATTGAGACATAAGTCGTGTTACGATATAGTTTTCTCTATACACATTTGAGATTTCGAGCTGAGTATATCTCGCTTACATATTTCTCGAAATATGTGTTGGTAAGATTTCTCTTTGACCAAGTTCATCTTATATCATAAGAAAATTTCCGAGTAACATCTTACATGGTTTGTGTGATACAATCGTTTGGTGTAAGACTTGAAAGGTTTCAATAATGATTATTTCAATATCTTGAAAATTGCTTTGATGCTAATAGTGTGTGAAAACGGCTATTGACATTATAGAAGAATGTTTCAATGATTGAAATAAAGAGTTGATGATGTAACCATCTTTGGATATAAGCATATATACTGTGTTCGCACATTAGTGTATAAGTCCATAAACCGGAAGCCAAGAGTATGCATATGTGTTTGCGAAATTGGTGAAGGAGACATGTTAAGTATGCGCACCCGTACGCATACTGGCGGAAGTTCTCGAACCGAGAATTTCTGCTGAGGTTGGTTTTGGCGGAACTCTTAACTAGTCACCTTAAGTATGCGTACCCGTACGCATACTGGCGGAAGTTTTTGAACCGAAAATTTCTACTGAGTTTGGAAAATTTACAAACTCAAAACCGGTTGCTTAAGTAAGCATACCTGTACGCATACTTAAGATGGTTACTTTGTCAAATCGGTCAAGTCCATGAACTTAAACATTTAAATCATAAGGAATGAAATCTTTGCAAACCGTGGCTATAATGTTCATGATTGATTCAAGTGAATCAAACCAATTTGATTTCAATTGTGTTTTCTAAATAATTGAACAACTGTTTAACTAGTTTCATTTGAGTCATTTGAACTAGTTATGGTTAAGATGAATAAGGTTGATATGAGAGTAACCATATGGCTAACCTCGGTTAACTATTTGTGAACCAACATGGTGTACACGTTTAGGTACGGTTACATAAACCTAAATGAGGGTACATTTCATCTGTGTGTAACAAGCTAAGTTCGATCTAAAAGTTGAAAGATATTAGCTTGGTTGGATCAGGTTTTTCATCTAACGGTGAATATTGAATGCTTTGTTACCAAGGTAACTTGGATTGCAAACCCTGATTTGAAAATTATATAAAGGAGAACTCTAGCAACTGGGAGACCTAATCCCCACACCTCCTGTGTGTTACTAGTTGCATAACTAGAGTCGATTCTCCTTTAACCTTAGGTTTCTTCTCGAGACCCTGTAGGTTAACGACTTGAAGACTTCATTGGGATTGTGAAGCCAGGCCCAACTATTATCTTTGTAGTTGCGTGATCTGATCTTGCTGTTTCTATCTTGTTGAGTACAATTGAAATAATTGGCTCGAGATTTTATATGTCTGATAGGAAAGATAAAAAAGTAATCACAAACAAACTTCGTCCCATCGTTTGTGATTCCACAATAACTTGTTTCGCTAGTCGATTAAGTTTATTGTGAGGTGATTGATAATACTAGGCTATTCTTCGGGAATATAAGTCCGGTTTATGAATTGGTTCCTGTTCACCTTGATTTATCAAAAGAGGGAACAAAAACTCTTGGGTATTTCTGCGGGAGACAGATTTATTCAATCCTATAGACTTTTCTGTGTGAGACAGATTTGTCTATCAAGTCTTCGACTTTGGGTCATAGCAATTCTTAGTTGTGGGTGAGATCAGCTAAGGGAATCAAGTGCGTAGTATCCTGTTGGGATCAGAGACGTAAGGAGCGCAACTGTACCTTGAATCAGTGCGAGATTGATTATGGTTCAACTACAGTCCAGTCCGAAGTTAATTGGTAGTAGGCTAGTGTCTGTAGCGGCCTAATATAGTGTGGTGTTCAATGTGGACTAGGTCCCACGATTTTTCTGCATTTGCGATTTCCTCGTTAACAAAATTCTGGTGTCTGTGTTATTTCTTTTCCGCATTAAATTTTGTTATATAATTGAAATATCACAGGTTGTTCGTTAAGATCAATCAATTAGAATATCCAATATTTGGTTGTTCATTTACATTGATTGACACTCGAACATTGGTCTTTGGTACCCTCAAAGGGTTGATTATGGTCCCAATGACTACCATTCTCACAATTTATGGGCATTTCATACCTTGGATTTTCTCTAGATTGCCTAAAATTATGCAAAATATGACAATTCTCAACAGGGTGGTCTAAACTACCACATGCGGGACATGCATAGATTTCAGGTTGCCTAAGAAAATTAGATGTGACAGATTCCTCATGTGATTGCATTTCTAAAGCTGTGATTCGAGCTTCTATTTGATCCATAAGTGATGATTGTGTGAGTGAGGCTCTAGCAGAATGTTCATTTTCACGTTGCGATGAATGATGCATGTATGAATAGTCATTAGGGTTCATGTATTGCGGCTCGGGACTTTGAAAATGTCCATAATAATTCCTATGACTATTGACATCATGGTCCGTGGAAGGTTCATAACGTGGCACATGCCCATAAGCAAGTTCTCTAAGAGTTTTATTTCCATCCCCAGGAGCAGACCAAAATCCAGACATGATTGGCTCAAAAGCTAAGTAACTATGTTACAAAGCCCAAAATTTGGTTTTTAATGGGTTTGGATTTTTGGGAAAAATTTGGTTTTGGTGGGAGACATTTTTTTTGGTTTTTTTTAAATTTTGGGAGCAAGTTTGGTTTTAATGGGTTAAAGAAGAAAAAATTTGGTTGTTAAAATGGGAGCAAGTAAAATTTGGTTTTTGAATGGGAGAAAAGTTTGGTTTTTGGAATTAGGAGCAAATTTTTTTTTTTTTTTTTTTTTTTTTTTGGAAGAAATAAAATTTGGTTTTTGAATGGGAGAGCCCACTGTTGGTTTTGTGTTTGCTTTGGCTCAGCTGGTTTGAAAACGTTTGGTGAAACTGAGTCCAAACTCGGCCTAGAATTTGGGTACTCGCCCCCACGAGTTAACCTAGCGTGATCGGTTACAAGCTCAGCTGGGTTTAAAAACCCAGAATACAAAATACAAGTCCAAATTAAACAAGCTCACAAAAATTAAATACAAGCCCACAAATTAAACAAACAAGCCCACAAAAAATTAATTACAAACCCAACAGAAAATAAAAAGCCCAAAAATTGGCTTTAATATTACAAGCCCACAATTAAAAATTGGAAGCCCACAATTCGGGTTCTCTTAAATGGGTTACCTTTTAAGCACAGCCCAGCTGCTCTGATATTGTTGCAAAAACCCAGTTGGGCTTTGGTTCTTTTCCTTGGTGGCGTCCCAGCAGAGGAAAAACAGGTTCAGAACAGCAGGTCCAACAGCAAATGAAGTGAAGCAGATGCAGATGCAAATGCTATGCAGTGAAATGAAAAAATAGCTAATAAAACTACAAGAAAAACAACCTGAGTCCCCGGCAGCGGCGCCAAAAACTTGGTGGGCCCGGAGATGTGTAAAATTAAGCGCAATAAAACGGGCCTACAGTAATACCGCAAGTGCACGGTCGTCAGTTGTAGCTCGTGCAAGTACGGGTCGATCCACAAAGACTGGGTGTGTTTGGAGTTCTCTAGCTATTTTGGGCTCTAATTTGTTGTTGGTTAACTATGAAGCCTTTTGGGCTTTGCGCTTAGGGTACCTTTGGATTATAGGCTTGTTTGATAATGAAGTGAACTGAGCTTGGGCTCAGTTGGTCTTGAAGTGCACTAGGCTTGGCCCTTGAAGTGCACTGGGCTTTTAATTGAGTTTGGGTTTTGACCTTATTCCCTAAGAATGAACTGGGCTTTATTGAACTGGGTTTGGAGCAGTAGCAGCAAACAAGGCTGGGCCTGGCAGGAGCACAGCAAGGCTGGAGAAGTGAAGGCAACAGGAGCTGGGAGCAGCAACAGGAGAAGAAGTAGCATCAGCAGTAGCAAGAGGAAGGAAAGCAGCAGCAGCAGCAGGGTTACAGGGCAGTGGCCAAGGCAGCTGAGTAGCAAGGCAAGGAGAAAAGAAGAGATGGCAGTGAAGTAATGGTGGCACTAAGCCAAGAACAGTGAAAATTGATATAGGAAAAATGGACAGTGGAAAATGAAGAAAAACAGTGGCCAATGGCCAAAGGCAGTGATGGTGTGGCAGTGACAGTGACAAAAGAAAGGCAATGGCCAAGGGCCAAAGGCAAAGGAAGAACATGGCACAAAACAGTTATGAAAGGCCAAGAGTGAAGAAAGAACAAGATACAAAAAATGAAAGGCAAAGTTGGGAGCCTAGGCATACAACTAGAGTGGGAAGAGAACCAGTTTGCTCACAGTCACTAGTGAGCACTAGTTTCTCCCCACTGCTCAATCAATCCAATGCTTCAAAGGCTTTAGCCTAACATTCACACAAAACAGTAAACATCACAGAGATAACATAGTAACATACACAAATCAGGAGCATTTACAGTGAAATTAAACAGTGCAACATTCTAATTAAACTATCCTAACATAGATTAAACAATGAAACATTAACAAAATTTACAAAATAAAATTAACAGTAACACAGACAATTAACAGCAAACACTAAGAATAAAATTGAAAATTGAAATTAACTGAATTTGAAATTAAAACTAACCTAAACATGGAATTAAACAATAAAGTATGGAATTGAAATTTGGACAGTGGCATCAAATGAAGAACCCTACATTAACAGAACCCTAACTGTTTATGAAATTGAAATTAGAATTTTACAAACTAAAATTAAACCTAATTGGTAACTTGGCTAGTCCAAGAACACCCTTCTCTCTACACATCAGTTACCTTTTATAGTTTTACAAAAAAATACAAACCCTAATTCGAAACCCTAAAATTTTGGGGAAAATCAAATTCTCTCACCAATTTTCTGAATTGAGCTCAACCCATGCTTTGGGTATGTCCCCTCTGCTCTTCTGAAGCTTTTCCTGCCCTCAATTTTGTCTTATCCTCGCTGTTGGTGAAACCCTAGCTCTCTGTGAACCCTAGCTTCTCTCACTGTCGAGTTTGTAGCATCAGGACTCGATGCTACAGACGAGAAAGGAAGAGACAAGGGTGGTCTGAGTTTGTCGGGGGAAGGTGGTAGTGGTGTGGTTCGAGAAGAAGGTGTAGCTGGTGGAGGTGATGGAGTTGCAGAGAATTTGGGAAGAAGAGAGGAAGAACCCGATGGAGAAGAAGGGTCCGTTTGGTTTGGTAATAGGGTTCGGTGACTAGGGTGTTGAGCGGGTGTAGCGATCTTTGATGAACAGCAAGTAAAGAGCGTTGGATGATCCCATATAGATTGAATCAAACGGCTACGATGGAGAGGTATGTGGCGACCGTTGGATTATGAGATACAACAAAATTGACGACACCAGATGGAGTTAGGTGTTGTAGTGTTAAGCGGAAGTATCGAGGTTTGATGCGCAGGCAAAGAAGCGACCGTAGGATCTAAATGTGATCTAATCTGAAGGCTTGGAATTTAGGTACTATGGTGTTTTGCAGGGACTTCAGATTTTGATGAACGATGAAGAAGCGACCATTGGATGATGAGATTGATCCGATCTAACGGCTGAGAATGGAGGCGGGTATGGATATAGAAAATGGGTTTGGGTAAGGGTTTTGGGCCTTGGGTATGCCAAGACCATATCTTCTTTAAGGACAATTCTTCTTCTTCAAGCCCACTTCTAGCCTTTTGGTCTTGTGCACAACATTCTTCGCGGCTTCCTTGTGTAATTCCTCCCGGCTTTTCACTACTTTTCTGCTCTTTTCCGCTCTGCTATTCATCCAAACTTTATTTATTACCTAAAAATGCAAAATTAAGTAAGAAAAATATTTATTCTTGAAAACAATGAAAATACAGAATATGGGATAAAATGTAGAATTACTGCACAAAAGATGAGTTAAATGCCAACAAAAAGGGATAAATATATACATTATTTGGCACTCATCACCCCCGCATTTGCAATTGGTATCAGAGCAGGCAAACACATTAAAAACCTAATAAGTCTGTGTTTGTAGCGATCTGATATGGATAAAGGTGTTATTTAAATAAACGTACCACCAGTCTTCGATGGCTCTAATTACTTATGGTGGAAAATTTCTATGCTTGCCTTTCTCCAAGCGCATGATTTTCAATCATGAGTTTATATAGTTAATGGCTATGATGCTCCCGTTGTGGTAGTAGGGAATGTGAATGTTCCAAAGAACATTGGTGAATACAATGCTGCCGAGATACTTGTTGCAAAGAAAAACTCTGACGGTATGAATGCCATCATACATGCCATTACCCTATATCTTCAGCAACATGTGACTACGTGCACTAGGTCTAAAGATGCTTGGGATATATTAGAAACTGTATTCGAAGGTAATACCAGTGAAAAGGAAGCTAGGCTTCAAACCTTAATTCTGATTGGGAAAACCTGTGTATGGCAGATGAAGATTCATTTGATGAGTTTAATCACAAAGTGTCTGAAATTGTTAATGCATCTTTTGCACTGGGTAAGACTATTCCTGAAAAGGACATTGTGATGAAAATTCTCAGATCGCTGCCATCTAGATATGATTCTAAGAAGCATGCCTTCGTTAAAGGAAATAACTTTGATGCTCTTTCCAGAAACACGTTGGTTGGAAAGCTAAAGATCTTTGATCATGAGCACATATACAAAATCGGAAAGGATGTTGCCTTCAAAACACAAAAGAATAAAATTGCTTGACAAAAGTAAAGTGTTTATGTCTCTGAGGATGATCTTTCTGAGACTTATTCATCAGATGAAGATCTTGACAAATCAGTCTTTATGATCACAAGACAGTTTAGGGATCTTTTATTGAAGAGAAGTAAACGGTTTTCAAGAGACAAACCTAGGTCATCAGTTAAACCTCACAATCGCGTTCCTTCTAAAAACAGGGATGCTGACGAGGCTGATGACGAGGATATGCCACAGTGCTTTAAGTGTAAAGGTTTTGGTCATTTTACGAGTGAGTGTCCAAATCGTAGAAAATACACTGGAAACAAAGGTCTTGCTGCAACTCTTGATGAAATGTTTGATCACTATGATTCCAATGAAGACGAAAAATAAAGTATTGCACTTCTTTGTGAAGATATCGATTTTGATAACTGTACACTACACCATATTGGCCAGATAGCAACTCAAACTAGCAACGGAACTGTAGTTGTTGCTAATTTTCAGTTGCTAAATATTCGCAACAGCCAGCTGATGTTTTTAATCTCGCAACTGATTTCGTTTCACGCATGCCACTTACGCGTGTGGAAATAAACACCTGAAAACACCTTATTTTGGAGCATGCGAGTTTCATGTGTGCACACACGTTTTATCCCTTAAGGATATACTTCAGTTCATATCCACTCATTTCTCACCTCTCTCTTCTCTCTCTCACAAAAAAACCCCGCTCTGAAGAATTTTTTTCCCGCCATTGGAAAAATGTTATGCTTCAATCAAGGTATGGATGATGATTACTAGGGTTCAATTGATGATGTTATTTTTATTATGATGCTATTTATGTTAGGGTTTGGTAGATCGATGATGTTATTTCTGTTAGGATTTAATAGACTGATAGTTAGTTTTTTTTTTTGTTTTTTTTAAATCGATTCATGATTTATGCTATTTTTGTTATTTCTTTGTTTAAATTGACTAATGATATATATTATTCTTGTCAGGGTTTGGTTGATAGTTAGGATTTGAAAGTTAGGGTTTTGTGTTTTTTTTTGTGTAAATCGATTAATGATGTACTTTTTTGTGGATTTTGGTAGATTGATACTTAGGTTTTCATGTATTTTGAAAGTTGGGGTTTGTTAAATTTGATAGTCATATTTTATATCTTCTTACTTTGTATTTTCTTCAATTTTTATTTGAAAAGTACCTGGGTTTTGCATTAGGGTTTAAACCCCTAAAATTTAAACTATATATGTTCATTGTAATATTCAGTATTTATGTTTGCTCATGGTTTTCTTTATGCTATTTCTGCAGGTGAAAGATTTGATCTGAGATTTCGTAAGGAGTTACTGCAGCTGCTATTGCTAATCAAGTATGGTCCTCTTTTTTATCTAGTTTTATGTTTTGGGTTTGATTTCAAGGAAGTTTAGTTTCTATCTTGTGTTTATACCATGAATAAAGTTATGTTCTGGTTATTGTTATAGTTTATTGAAACAGTTTATTCCATGATGAAGTATTGTACAGTTGTTGAAGTATTGAACTATTCTTGTACTTGAACCAAAACTTACATGATGAATTATTTATGGTAGTATGAATCAATAAGATCTATATGTATAATATTGTGTGTTTTCAAGTTGTTGAGTATGCTAAAACTAGGGTTATGGTATGTTTCAACAAATATTGGATGTGATAATCATCTGTAGTGTTACTATCTAAGTAAGATTTTTGATGTTTTGTGCATAAATTACGGTTTATTCTTTATATGGATGGTGTGGATGAACTACTGTGTAATTTTTGACATGTATATTGTCGTCTTTAGGAATCATAATATTGGGTAATCAAATATGTCTTCTACTGTTGATAAGGAGTGGGTGACTTATACCCGGAAGTCTGGTAAACACATACAAGGTGTAAGTTCATTTATAGAGTTTATCCGTAGAAATGGTGGTGACAGTATGGTGTTCTCCTGTCCTTGTAAACGCTGTAAGAATGGTAGAGGAAAGTTTCCACTTAAAGAAATTAGTTTTCATTTGCTCAATAATGGTATTGCCCCAACGTATACAATGTGGCGTTTTCATGGTGAAAGATCAGTAGGAGATAACCTTTGATTACCATTGTCCCATTTTTGATGAAATTTGTTGGTATTAACTTTTGGATTTCACTTTCTTGCGAGGTATTACACTTAATGATCTTTTTTCTGCTGGATTATGTCATTGATGACCTTTCTCTGGTAAGTCTCTTTTGTGATCACACTGCATTATAACTGAACTTGTTGGTATAAGTAAATAGTGATTTCAGTATGGCATGGGATAAAATTTGAAATCTGTCAGGTTGGGATTTAATGGTGGGAGGTTGGGACTTGAGATTATAGTGTTGAATCCTAACCAACTCTTCAAGGATGCTAAAAAACTACCGTCGGAAGCCGATGATTAACAACCATCGGAATAACCAGTTTACAAAACCAAAACAAGGTAAGATGCTTCTCTTAGATTTTCCGAATTTTTTTCTTTAATTCTGTTTACTAGTCCTGAAAGTTCCTTTTTTTTCTGAAACAATATTGCAGATGGCATCCTCACTATAATTCTATTGGTTCTGCAGTTGATGTTGTCTAATTAAGCGATGGCATCCTCGCTGTGTTATCTAAGCAGTTGATATTGTGAAGGCAAGTATAACCATCTTTAATTTTCCCTTCATTCTCTTTATGAGAATAGGTGATCTTTTTTTACTTTTCTTGGTTCCCAATATGATTCATTTGATGTCCATGTGTGGATTGAGTACTGGTGGTTATGACTAAAAACCCAAAACTACTGTGTGAGTATTGATTGAGATTATTTCTCTTGCTTGAAGACAATGCCTCCCAATTGTTGATTGTTGAGCTAAAAATTGACATGTTACTTTTTTGCTTGCAGGTATGAGAGATCCATCCTCAAGGAGTTGTTCTGGTGATATTAGGTGTGCGAGAACCATCCTCAAGGAGTTGTTCTGGTGATATTCAAAGATACATATGATGCTCACAAGTGTACAGAGCTAATGAATGGAAGATGGTAAGTGCTGCAGCACTTTTGTGTCCAAAATTATTTTTATCATTGTAGTTGTTAAAGTTCGACACTAAACTAAGTTAGCCTTATTGAAATCAAGAGTACCTCATATATATACCTTGTGCCGATGCTCAAATAGTTGTTTACTTCTCTTCTTCTAGATGTGATTCTCTTAAATGTTGTTCGTATGTACGATTGAAAATATTCAATAAGCAATAGTGCGTATGAGTAAATGCAGAATTTGGTTTGCTCTTCTAACTTTTCTTAAAGAGTTATTTGCAGAATTGATTGATGGATTGAATCTCTGGGTCATGGGTAATTGCAGGATAAAATAGAATGGGGGGAAATTTTGGTGACCAGGTCAACAAAGACTTACCTTTTTTTTTGATGTTGCAAAAAATTAGCAACAACTAGGAACTGTTGCTAATTTTGTACCAAGTCGGTCATGGCTGACGTAGTCAAACATTTTCGTAACTGCTGAATTCTGTTGCCATTTTTTTACCGCGACTTTTTTGGGTCAGTCTCCGTTGACTTAGTCAATATTTAGCAAATAAAAGTAAAAAATTAGCAACTACTGAGTAGCTGTTGCGAAAACAATTGCGAATCTAATTTCGCAACAACTAGATTTCCGTTGCGAAAATTCGCGTCGCCTCCGTTCGCAACAGCTGGCTGCTGTTGCGATCCCAATTTGCAACAGCGGTATGCAGTTGCAAAACGCTCAAAATGGTGTAGTGGTAGCAATACATACATCAATCTTGATATTCTTCCAGAAAGAAACTCAACCAATATTGAAGAAGAAATTAACCTTTCTGTTAGAAACTCTATGTTCGATTTTTCAGGTTCCACTATGTGCCTAGCAGCTTGCACATCTCGGGAGTCTGAATCAGTATATCCATTGACATGTTCTTATTATTCACTCAAGGGTCATGAACTTTCAAAGTGTTTCAAGTATAAATACAAGATGAGACATGTCAAGAGACTTCAACGAAGAGCAAATCGCCTAGCAAACAATCTCAAACTTGTTCAAAAAACTGCTGAGGTATGTAAGATTTTATCCTCTTCAAAGAAGTTGGTTTCCAAAGATAGGTCAAGACCACTAGAAAAAAGAGTATGGTCTAAACACTTTGATAGACAGGGATCTATGAATTCCTTTCAAAAGGGTCATGGTGGAAAAATTGTTGTTCACCACAACACAACTTAATTGTGTTGTTTTTGTGCATCTTGTCTCATGTGCCTGATTAAAAGAGACAAGAACTTGCACACCTCAGGATTTGATAGACACATTTTTGTGTCCGATTTGTCTCGATTCTATATATTGTCAGGGATCACTTTTGTACTTATTATGGTGTTTTATTTATTTGTAGGTATTTTTGGTCAATAAACATTTTTTGGAAAAAATTGACTCGAAAAAATTGACTCGATTCTATATATTGTCAGGGATCGCTATTCGGACTCTCACTTTGGATAAGGGTAACCTAATTACTAAGGGGCATCCCATTTCCAGGCAGTTGCTAATCTCACCCCTACCTTGGATAAGGAGCAACTATCTTCAACATTTCAAAAACCAGGTTTTGGCGGGAAAATAGGTGCAGTGAAGAACAGATTTTGGCAATCGTGATTTGGAGGAGTTTGAGGTCGATTAAACCTCTGATTTTCATAGGATAAACTCCTTTTGGGTCTAGGAATCTGATATGGGTGTTTAAATCGATTAGACTGGGCTCAATTGACGGATTTTTATCACAACAGAAAATATGGAAAGTCACGTGTGTGACCTGTTTTAGGGACTTTTAGAGAGATTAAAGTGCTGTAAACTTTCCCAAAGATTTGTATCTATCTAAGGAAGAGTTTAGAATAAAAAGGAAAGCTCAGAAACGCGTAGAAATTCTAAAACAAGAAATTGCCGCAAGTTGGCCGTGAAGAGAAGGAAAGAGATTTTGGAAGATTTTGGAGAGATTTAATCGGTATTTTTGATATAAATAGATGTCTTGGGTCATATAGAAGAGGTGTCGAGAGTTTGGGAACCTAAGGAGAGCCAGAGAAGAAGAAATCATAGCTTTACCAAACTCTGTTTCTGCTGCTGCTGCTGCTGAAGAGGAAGAACGCGAAGAACATTGACGCACGGGAAACAGTCGCAGAACAGTGTCGTTGTTTAACAGCTGAAGAACATTAAGCTGTGCAGGACAGTCGTATTCTAGGGTCTTAAAATCAGGGACAAAGCAACAATATTTACAACAGTTTTCTGTAACAGTTCCATTGTAACAGCTGTTTTGCAACACTAATACACTGTTGCAAATAGTCTGTGTTATTACTTTTCACTCTTTTAATCATCTTTTGAGCAACAAACACATATTTTGAGATCATGATTAATATGAGGAGCTAAACCCCATTGCTGAGGCGATAGAGGAAGCTATTTTTCCAACAAAAAGTGGTATATTCTATTTTATCTTTTTATTTGCAATAATTATATGATTATTTTCCTTGAACTATTATTGAATATGATTTTTATTTGAGTGATTGTGATCTATTTTGATGGAGTATGCTTAGTTTTAAGACTTTTGATGCTTCATACTTGGTATTTACAATTACTACTTTTGAAAATCTAGTTGTTGCAATATTTTAGAATCAAATTAAACGAGAAAATTGCGTAAATATAAGTATTGGTTTAATCACTTTGAACTTGGAAAATAGTGGAATCTTAGCCTCAGTGTTTCTTTTAGTATTGATATCATCTTTGATTGAGTTTACTATAATTTTTAATGAGTTTTCTATTTTAATATTAGAATTTAAGTCTAATTAATATCCTTCACAAGTCTAAGAGTCGAACCACTTTTACCACTATCTACAAATCACATCATTTTTTGGCGCCGCCGACGCGGACTTGTTTTTAGGGTTTTAAATTTACTTTATTTTATTTTTATTTTTTTATTATTTTTGTCATTTTTTATTTTTTTGGGTATTTATCTTGTGTCTACAGGTTCTGGATCATAAAGAAAATTGAGCCAAAGAGTTTGGTGATTTCATAAAGACTTGGAGCTAAAGACTAAAGCAAAAGAACAGAAAAGAAGACAATTTTATTTTAGACAATTTTAGTTTAAGGTTTGTTTATTTTCTTTAAAAAAAAACTGTATTAGGGATTATTATTTTTGTAATTTTTCTTTATTTTTCCTTATTTTTTTTATTTTTTTTTTGGACTTTTGGACATTATTTTTTTATTATTACCCTACGGAAAGGTACTTTAAATATAAACGATTTGCAGAGAAGGAGGACAATTACGATATTGTTTCTGCACCTTGGGTTCGTACACTAGACATCGGAGTCAGTGGCCCGAGTCGACTACAACTGATTCATCCCTCGTCTGGAACGGGAGCTAAGATTCTAAACACTCGCGAATCCCTTGTCAGCGAGTTACTGGACTCATTCGTATGCATATATGTTGAGAACTGAATATGGACATTTATTTTTCTAGTAAAGGGCAAGGCCTGGCCATACAAGATAAGGGTTCGGATTTCATCACCGTTCTTTTCTTGCCCTCTTTAGGAACACGTAACCTATGCGAACCTAAGCCTAAAATTTTGACTAGAACGAGACCGATAGGGTAACGAGCTTAACAGGAAAGTCATTCGAAAAATATTGGTTACTCTTTTAAGCATACTTCGAAGTTCTTGACGGTTTCTGTAAGTTGAATGCGTAACTGCCCCGCCTTGTAATACCGGTGAGGCCTTGGGTATCAAAGCTCCACCGAGCTTCCCTCGCCTCTATTCAACTTACGTTAAATCGAATTGATTCCAGAGGGGTTTGCTTAAATTGTAACGAATTCCCGTTCGAAGGATTAGAAGCTGGTCTAGAAACAATCTAAGTGGAGCCATCATGCTTTTTGTTTGCTAGAAATCAATAGATTTCATTTGGTTGAGTCGGCCTTGATCTGTGTTTGCTTACCCTTCCAATTTAGAAAATTCTATTGTATGCCTGAACGTAAAAGAGACGCACTAGGTAGATTTATTAAAGAGAAACCTAGTAGTTCGAAGCGTCTCGATTACCTTAATCTAGAAAGTCTGACTTTTGAAGAGTCTGTTTTTGAAAGTCATTTGACTGAGGAGAGAATCCTTGTTGCTCCGATAGTGCTAGGAATGGCAACTTTGAAAGGTTTGTTGAATCCAACTAGGACTACTCATCCTTCGTGTATTAAGTTAGCTGAAACAGAGGCACCCTATGAACTGAAACCTGGGACCTTACAGATGCTTCCAATCTTTTTAGGGAAAGAAAATGAAAACCCTTATTACCATGTTAGGGATTTTGAGGAAATTTGTAGTACTCTAAGAATTAGAGGCTGAGATGATGATGCTTTGAAACTTAGGTTATTCCCATTTTCCCTGAAAGATAAGGCCAAGTCGTGGCTGTGTAGTTTGGACTCCGAGTCAATTGAGACATATGAACAACTTACATCTGCCTTTTTCAATAAGTTTTTCCCTAGGCACAAAACATCGTCTATTAGGACGCAAATATGCATATTTTCGCAACAAGAGGGAGAATCTTTGTATAGGTATTTGGAAAGGTTCAATGATTTATTATCCCAGTGTCCTCATCATGGTTTAGAAAAGGTTAGGCTAGTTCAGATCCTTTATGAGGGTTTAGATTACTCCACAACGACCATGGTTGAGTCTCTATGCACTGGTGGATTTGAAAACCAAACTGTTGATGCGGCGATGGAATTTTTTAATGAAATCGCCGAAAAAACCCAGCAATGGGAAAATAGTAGGGCACCCCAGAAAATAATTCTTTTAAGTAGAGGAAACGTTAATAGGGTAGAAGGAGGTTATGAATCAGATGCCAAAATTGCTGCTATAGCAAAATGGTTAGAAGCCTTAGAAGTGGGCCAGACTAGTGGTGGAGTGGAGCCTTTTTGGGAAGGCCAGAATATTGAAGAGCAGGCCAATGCTCTTTATAATAACACTAGATTTTATAATCGTCAAAAGATTGACCCATATTCAGAAACCTATAATCCTGGTTGGAGAAACCATCCGAACCTTTCGTGGTCTAAGGGCCAAAGTCAAGGTCAGTTTAGTAATTCTAATGCTCCCCCAGTTTTTGGCTATACTAAGAATCCTTCAGGACTAGCTCAGTTTCAGAATCAGTCAGATAAGAAAATCCTAAGTTTAAAGGAATCTCTCGCCTTGTTAACTCAGCAAACTGCAAAATTCCAGTTATCCGTAGAACAAAGTCTACAAGCTAGTAATAGGATAGGACAAGAAAATAGTCAGGCTATTTCCGAGTTAAAAACCCAGGTTGGTTTGATAAGTGATTCGTTGAGAGAAAAAGGTAAGTTTCCTAGTCAAACACAACCCAACCCTAGAGGAGTTCATGAATTAGGTGCAAAACCATCGAATCAATTGAATGCTGTTAGATCCCTTAGAAGTGGTAGAGTTGTAGACAATAAGGTAACCATGCCCGATAGTGAACATACTGTAGTTCACCCCTCAGGATCTCACCTCTCAGGACCAGTAGCTGAAGAGACTGATAAAGTTTCTGATGATGTGAATTCGGTTCCTGAAAGGTCTAATTTTAGGCATAGAGCCCCATTTCCTCAGCTATTAGTACCAACAAAGAAGAAATCGAACTTTAATGACATAGTGGAGTTTTTTAAGCAAGTTACCATAAACCTTCCCTTATTAGATGCAATTAGGAAAATTCCTGCTTATGCCAAGTTCTTTAAGGATATGTGTACGCAAAAGCGAAAACTTAGCGTCCATAAGAAAGCCTTTTTATCTAGTCACGTAAGTTCAATCATTCAGAACACCACAACTCCAAAGTACAAAGACCCAGGTTCTCCTACCATTGCTTGCACAATAGGTAACTTACGGGTAGAAAAAGCTTTACTTGACTTAGGAGCCAGTGTGAACTTACTGCCATTCCATGTATACTTACAGCTAGGACTTGGTGAAATGAAACCTACTCAGATGACACTGCAGTTAGCTGATAGGTCTGTTAAAATAACTCGAGGTGTTATCGAGGATGTTCTTATTGAGGTCGAAAAGTTTATTTATCCAGTGGATTTCGTGGTCCTAGATACGCAACCTGTCCCTGACCCAGAGAACCAGATACCTGTGATTTTAGGTCGCCCATTTTTAGATACGTCTAATGCGATCATTAACTGTCGAAATGGTGTGATGAGTTTATCTTTTGGTAACATGACTATGGAGATGAACATTTTTAATGTCAGTAAGCAACCTCATGAGCTAGATGACACATGTGTTGAGGAGGTGAACATGATAGAAGCCTTAGTTCAGGAGTTATTACCAAACATCTTTTCTGAAAACCCATTATAAAGTTGTATATCCCATTTTGGTTTATATTTTGACGACGATAGCACTATTGAACAGGTGAATGATCTATTAGATTCTACCCCTGTGTTAGACACTGATAGATGGAAAGCTAGGTTCGAACCATTACCATTTTCTGAGACTACCCTAATTCCTTCTTTAGAAGAGCCCCCAAAGTTGGACCTTAAACCACTACCCGATACTCTAAAGTATGTGTTTTTAGGCCCATCTGAGACTTTACCTGTGATTGTAGCTTCCGATTTGGATAGTGATCAGGAAAATAGGCTAGTAAATGTACTTCAAGACAATAAGAAAGCTTTAGGGTGGACTATAGCAGACATTAAGGGTATGAGTCCTACTGTGTGTATGCATCAGATTCATTTAGAGGAAGACTCCAAACCTATTAGGGAGATGCAACGTCGACTGAACCCTAACATGAAATAGGTAGTTCGAAAATAGGTGCTTAAGTTGTTAGATGCGAGTATTATTTACCCAATTTCAGACAGTAAATGGGTTAGCCCTGTTCAGGTTGTCCCCAAGAAATCAGGTATCACTGTAGTCTAGAATGATAATAATGAATTAATCCCAACTCGAGTGACCACGGGATGGCGTGTGTGTATTGACTATAGGAAATTGAACAAGGTCACAAGGAAGGATCACTTTCCACTTCCTTTTATCGACCAAGTGCTAGAACGATTAGCTGGACATAGTCATTATTGCTTATTAGATGGCTACTCCGGTTATAATCATATCGTTATTGCCCCAGAAGACCAAGAGAAAACCACTTTTACCTGTCCCTTTGGTACCTTTGAGTATAGACACATGCCTTTCTATGTAATGCCCCTGCAACTTTTCAGCGTTGTATGATGAGCATATTTCCTGATATGGTAGAACGGTTCTTAGAGGTCTTTATGGATGCTTTTTCAGTATTTGGTTCATCTTTCGATGAGTGCTTGCATCATTTGACATTAGTGTTGACTAGGTGTAAGGAAAAAAATTTAGTGCTTAATTGGGAAAAATGCCATTTCATGGTTAAATCAGGAATTGTGTTAGGGAACATCGTCTCTTCAAAGGGTATAGAGGTATACAAAGCCAAAGTTGACCTTATTAAGACTTTACAGGTCCCAAAAACCATAAAAGATATTAGGTCATTCCTAGGGTATGCAGGTTTTTACCGTCGATTCATTAAGGATTTTTAGCTTGATTTCTAGACCTCTTTGCAATTTGCTTGCAAAAGATGTTAAGTTTGTCTTTGATGATGCTTGTTTAGAGGCTTTTGAGAAGCTTAAAACTTTACTCACTACTTCCCCGATAGTCCAGGCACCTAACTGGAACCTACCCTTTGAGATTATGTGTGATTCTTCAGATTATGCTATAGGCGTCGTTTTAGGACAACGAGAAAGCAAATTACTTCATGTGATTTATTATGCTAGAAAAACTCTGAATGATTCCCAAATGAACTACACAACTACCGAGAAGGAAATTTTATCCATCGTGTTTTCCTTGGATAAGTTTAGGTCCTACCTATTAGGTTCTAAGATCATAATCTATACAGATCATGATGCTTTGAAATACCTTTTATCTAAGAAGGATACCAAACCTAGATTGATTAGATGGATCCTATTGTTACAGGAATTTCCCCCAGACATTAGAGACAAAAAGGGTGCAGAAAATATAGTAGCAGACCACTTGTCTAGGCTAGTTGTTAGTTCCCCTAGTGATTCCCTTCCTATAAGGGATAGCTTTCCTGATGAACAATTGTTCTCTGTTTCCCAATCACCTTGGTATGCAAATATAGTGAATTATCTTGTTACTGGTCGAACCCCTCAACATTGTGGTAAGCAAGATCGTTCTAGGTTTTTAGCCGAGGTTAAGCATTTCTTTTGGGACGATCCTTATCTGTTTAAGTATTGTCCGGACCAGATTATTAGGATGTGTATCTGAGAGTGACCAGTCTAGTATCATCTCCTTTTGTCATGAACATGCATGTGGGGGTCATTTTAGTGCTAAGAAGACTGCTGCTAATATTTTGCAGTGTGGATTTTACTGGCCTTCGTTGTATAAATATTCCCATAGTCATTGTGTTTCTTTTGAGCGTTTCCAGAAGTTAGGAACCATTTCCTGTAGAAATATGATGCCTTTGAACCCTATTTTAGTGATTGAGGTCTTTGATGTGTGGGGCATTGATTTTATGGATCCATTTCCTATTTCGTTTTGTTATCTTTACATACTTGTCGCTGTAGACTATGTGTCTAAGTGGGTTGAGGTGGTTCCGTGTAAAATGAATGACCACAGGGTCATAGTCCAGTTTTTGAAAGAGAATATACTTACAAGTTTTGGTACGCCGCGAGCTATAATTAGTGATGGAGGTTCACACTTTTTTAATAGATCATTTGCTCTTTTAATGAAACAATACGGTATTACCCATAAATTAGCAACCCAATATCACCCTCAGACTAGTGGTCAGGTAGAGGTTTCCAATAGGGAAATTAAACGTATTCTAGAGAAAACAGTTAATCCAAATAGGAAAGACTGGTCATCGAGGCTTACTTATGCCTTATGGGCTTACCGTACTGCGTTTAAGACACCCATTGGAATGTCACCTTATCGTTTAGTGTTTGGCAAGGCATGTCACCTGCCTGTTGAGTTAGAGCATCGAGCTTATTGGGCTATTAAGAACTTAAACTTTTCACTTGACAAGGCAGGATCTCAAAGAAATCTCCAGCTCAATGAGTTGGACGAGATTCGTAGAGATGCATCGGTAGTGCTAAGGAGTATAAGAACAAAATGAAACTTGTGCATGATAGGAATATTTTACGAAAGTCATTTTTTCCAGGTCAAAAAGTTCTTCTGTATGACACTCGTTTGCATCAATTCCCCGGGAAGTTGCGCTCTCGGTGGACAGGTCCTTTTGTGGTCCGTACTGTTTTTCCTCATGGCGCTGTTGAGATTGAGACACCAGATGGTAGTAGTTCTTCGAAGGTTAACGGTCAGCGATTGAAGCCCTTTTTAGAGCCTTTTCCTACATGTGATGTTGAGGAGGTCCCTCTGGAAGACCCTGTTTACCTTGATTGACCATCGAGGCGATTTTGTATGTTGTATAATATTTTTGTAGGTTTTTTGTTATACTTCACCCAGGTACTATCTTTCCGACTTCTCTCTTTACTATTTCCTCATGTTACTTATATTTTTGATACTGTTCTTTGATTAGAAATATTGAGTACAATGTTAGATTTAAGTTTGGGGGTGGGGTAGAACTTTTTGTTACCTTTTCGTTGCAATAAATAAACTCCAGAGCCTAGAAATTTATCCCTATTAAGGATGGCATTAACCAATCTAAGTGGATGGAAGCATTTTGGTTGTAGGAGTTGAGAAACCAATCTGACTAGATGGCAACATCTAAAGAGTATATTCATAAAATCACAGAGCTCAGGTGTTAGAAATAACATGATAGTTTCACCATATCTCGTTGAGTCCTTCTCACTTCTGTTTTTATTTTGTTTTGTTTTTAAACTATGTTTCTCTAAGTGATTAGGTGGGGCTCACGATTCAAGTTGTTACCAATGCTAGGGTGAATTAGAGTGATTGAGATACAAAAAAAAAAAAGACCAGACCATCAGACCAACCGGAATAAATTCAATAAAGTCGACCGCTGGTTCCCTTGTACATGCCAGTTTTGTTGACCTAGAGTTAGGATTATCGACCGCTGGTCCCCTTGTATATGCCAGTTGTGTTGATATTAGTCAGGCCGGTATCTCAGTCCATTAGAATAGGTTCATCTTGGCAGTAGCCTTCAGACATATATGGGAAACACCGTTCACCTAGTAAACATCAAAACCATCTATGTTTTTCTATATCCATCTTCTTGATCTATCCATGTGATTAGTTTTGACTCCGGATATTGATGTCCATAGTGCAACTAACTGAGTAGAGCTCTGTCACTTATATATGAATTTTAGTATGCTTGAGTGCAAACTCGTGTACAACAATTGGAATTTCGCATCAGGGTACTTCCTCCTGTAGTCAATAAGTATGCCAACCAAGGAGATTATTTAGTGCCTTCCAAGGTTCTTTGTAGATAGCTAGGGTCTGGAGTATAAAGGTTTTGTGGGTATACCTCTGGTAAGCCCTCTGGAGATAACACTCCGCCACTAGGGACACCTAGGGGTTTAAAGGATTATTGCATATGCTAAATGCAATCGACGATGCTTGCGACAATGAATTATGATTTTATTTCTATTTTATTTTTGCTTGAGGACTAGCAAATAATAGGTTTGGGGGTATTTGATAGACACATTTTTGTGTCCGATTTGTCTCAACTATATATTGTTAGGGCTCATTTTTGTACTTATTATGGTGTTTTATTTATTTGTAGGTTTTTTTGTCCAATAAACATTTTTGGAAAAAATTGGCTCGAAAAGTTGTCGGAAAGCACCCGGAGGACATTCGCTATTCGGACTCTCACTTTGGATAAGGGGTAACCTAATTACTAGTGGGCATCCCATTTCCAGGCAGTTTCTAATCGCACCCCTACCCTGGATAAGAGGCAACCATCTTCAACATTTCAAAAACCAGGTTTTGGCGGGAAAATAGGTGCAGTGAAGAACAAATTTTGGAAATCGTGATTTGGAGGAGTTTTAGGTCGATTAAACCTCTGATTTTCATAGGATAGACTCCTTATGGGTCTAGGAATCTGATATGGGTGTTTAAATCGATTAGACTGGGCTCAATTGACGAATTTTTATCACAATAGAAAATATGGAAAGTCACGTGTGTGACCTGTTTTAGGGAATTTTAGAGAGATTAAAGTGTTGTAAATTCTCCCAAAGATTTGTATCTATCTAAGGAAGAGTTTAGAATAAAAAGGAAAGCTCATAAACGCGTAGAAATTCTAAAACAAGAAATTGCCGCAACTTGGCCGTGAAGAGAAGAAAAGAGATTTTTGAAGATTTGGGAGAGATTTAATCAGTATTTTTGATATAAATAGATGTCTTGGGTCATATAGAAGAGGTGTCGAGAGTTTGGGAACCTAAGGAGAGCCAGAGAAGAAGAAATCAGAGCTTTACCAAACTCTGTTTCTGCTGCTGCTACTGCTGAAGAGGAAGAACGCGAAGAACATTGACGCACGGGAAACAGTCGCAAAACAATGTCGTTGTTTAACAGCTGAAGAACATTAAGCTGTGCAGGACAGTCGTATTCTAGGGTCTTAAAATCAGCGACAAAGCAACAGTATTTACAATATTTTTCTGTAACAGATCCATTGTAACAGCTGTTTTGCAACACCAATACACTGTTGCAAACAGTCTGTGTTATTACTTTTCACTCTTTTAATCATCTTTTGAGCAACAAACACATATTTTGAGATCATGATTAATATGAGGAGATAAACCCCATTGCTGAGGCGATAAAGGAAGCTATTTTTCCAACAAAAAGTGGTATATTCTGTTTTATCTTTTTATTTGCAATAATTATATGATTATTTGCCTTGAACTATTATTGAATATGATTTTTATTTGAGTGATTGTGATCAATTTTTATGGAGTATGCTTAGTTTTAAGATTTTTGATGCTTCATACTTGGTATTTACAATTACTACTTTTGAAAATCTACTTGTTGCAATATTTTAGAATCAAATTAAACGAGAAAATTGCATAAATATAAGTATTGGTTTAATCACTTTGAACTTGGAAAATAGTGGAATCTTAGCCTCAGTGTTTCTTTTCGTATTGATATCATCTTTGATTGAGTTTGCTATAATTTTTAGTGATTTTTCTATTTTAATATTAGAATTTAAGTCTAATTAATATCCTTCACAAGTCTGAGAATCGAACCACTTTTACCACTATCTACAAATCACATCAGGCTTAAAAAGAAAAAATAAACTTTTTTGTTTTGATTTTCTTAGGTTTGCTGTATGATTTGAATTCTTTCTTATTATTTGATATTGGAAGAAACCTCCCTGTTTAACAAAAAAGGGTTATTCTCGACTATTCCACTCTCTTTAGGGTCGTGAATCGAGTGTGCATGAACCTATATGGTTAAAAGGTTCCATAACCATACATTCTTTTTTCCTTCTATGAAACTCTTTTCATCTTAAGACTGCATGTTGAGTTTATATTGTGATTTCTTCTCACAAACCCATACATGTATGTAGACTCCCAGCATCATGTTTTCTGATGGAAAAGATGTTAATATGATTGTTAATCCATCAATCATGAAGGAAAAATAAAAATCTCTGTTGCCTCCAACTTTGAAAAGAAAAAGAAGGATTGTGAGGAAGCCAAAAGTTGTTCCTTCAAATCCTCAGAAGTTTTTTGATGTTCTTGAAGAGCTGAAGGAATCAAGGAAGGAGATTCAGCAAATAAAGGATTTTGTTGTGAGAAATCTCGAAATTCAGAAGGCCCTGGTTCAACATCATCATCCTAGAAGGTTCGTTAGAATCGACTCCTTTCTCCATGAACCCTATGTTCTTATGGTTGTTGACGACAAGGAGTTCGGGGACGATAAAGAATTCTTCAGAGGTCTCAATGTCTAGTAAATCTTATTTTTGGGTTTTTTAAAGAATAACTAGGGTTTGGAATAGCCATTATTGTGAGTACACATAGCTATGTCCAATGTTTTTCATCTTCATTGTTTTTAGATTTATTTATTTAAATTCTAAAAGTACTTTTTGGGAAGATGATTTTTGCAATTTTAATCTTTATGATTTTATATATTGCAAATTGTTATGGGATATGTTATTTACGTCCGTGAACCTGTGACTGTCCCATACTTGTTCAAAAGTTATCTCTATTATGTATGATATGAATGTATTGATGGAAGATAGAATGAACTTTTGACATTACAAAAGTTAAAGCATTTTATGTCATGTTTTGATAAAAAGAAAGGATAAAACTTTTGTTTACAAGGATTAAGTCTATTATATGCCATTGTGAAAATAGTGATGAAAGATAAAATAAATCCTTGTCTATTCCGCAGTATTTGGTCGATCTATGATCCACAATCTTTGTGCATATATTGTGTTGTTCCATAAGGTTTCTTATGTTGAGCACAATCGACTGAGTTGTTCATTCTTATGATTAACTTAGTTGTTGCTCCGTAAGGTTCCCTATGTCGAACATGATCAACTAAATTAATCATTCTTTTTTGGTTATTTTAGTTGTTGCTTCGTAAGTTCGCTTATGATGAGCATGACCAATTAAATTGATCACTTTTTGTGGTTAATTTGGTTGTGTATTCCAATTGAATTAATCATGGGTTATCTTGTGATTAATTTGGTTGTTATTTTACGATTGAACTAACTATGGGTTCTCTTGTGGTTATTTCAATTGAATTTTTTGGATACAAATTCATGTTTTCATGTGATTTGGTTGTCCAACGAAATCCTTGTTTTCTTGTGAAAGTAAGGTCGCCTTTGTTGTTCCTTCGGGGATAACATTTTATGGGGGAGAGTTCTTTTGAACTTGTGCTTAATTGCCAAATCTTTGTGGGGAGTGCGGCTGTGGAATTTTTAGGGGTTATCTTGTATCTTCATTAACTTCTTGATGAATGCATTTAGCTTCGGCTTTATGATTGCATCTAAATTTGTTGGTATGTTAATACACCTTTTGGTCATGATGTATCTCCGTGGAAATTTCATTAGGATCCCACTAATTTTCGTACCTTTGCCAATTTTTTTGACAAAAAAGGGAGAATTAATGTGTAATTCACACTACAAATACATATGGTTTACGGATCATTATGTAATGGGGAGTGGTTTTCATGTTGAGATATGTATTGACTAAGGGGGAGTGTTGCATATCACCATAGTGTTATTGTCAAAGTTGTGATACAATTGAACTTTGATGTTTTATAATAATACTATGACACTGTATAACAATGATTGAGAGCATTTTGTTTTCTCATTGTTATATCTACGTATCTTCAACAACTGTGATGTTCAACTTACAACCTTTAGGATCATGGAGTACTTGGAAGTGATGAAGATTTCGAGTCGCGTTGAAGATGCCAAGATGATCAAGCATGTGGATAAGAAGCTACATTTTTTTTATCTTTTTTGTAATCCATATGTATTAATAGTTTTGTCACTAAAATTGACAAAGGGGGAGATTGTTAGAGCATTGCTCGGTCGAACTCGCATGCGTTGCTATCTCAAGCATGTTTTTCAATGTTAGTGATCAAAACTATAAGTCTTGATTTCTAGCCTATTTGTAAATGTCTCGGACTAATACATAGATAGTGTAGTTGAACTTAAATCTCTCGACGTTCATCTCTTGAAGACGAAGAACTACTAAGGGGAGCTTGTGGAACTTCTTCGACAAAAGGTATGTGGAGACTTGAACTTATCTATCACTTGGAAAGTCTATTTCTACTATCTCCTATATTGAGACATAAGTCGTGTTACGATATAGTTTTCTCTATATACATTTGTGATTTCGAGATGAGTATATCTCGCTTACATATTTCTCGAAATATGTGTTTAAGGAGAACTCTAGCAACTGGGAAACCTAATCCCCACACCTCTTGTGTGTACTAGTTGCATAACTAGAGTTGATTCTCCTTTAACCTTAGGTTTCTTCTCGAGACCCTGTAGGTTAACGACTTGAAGACTTCATTGGGATTGTGAAGCCAGACCCAACTATTATCTTTTTAGTTGTGTGATCTGATCTTGCTGTTTCTATCGTGTTGAGTACAATTGAAATAATTGGCTCGAGATTTTATATCTCCGATAGGCAAGATAGAAAAGTAATCACAAACAAACTTTGTCTTATCGTTTGTGATTCCACAATAACTTGTTTCGCTAGTCGATTAAGTTTATTGTGAGGTGATTGATAATACCGGGCTATTCTTCGAGAATATAAGTCTTTTTTATGAATTGGTTCATGTTCACCTTGATTTATCAAAATACGGAACAAAAACTCTTGGGTATTTCTGCGGGAGACAGGTTTATTCAATCCTATAGACTTTTCTGTGTGAGACAGATTTGTTTATCAATTCTACGACTTTGGGTCGTAGAAACTCTTAGTTGTGGGTGAGATCAGCTAAGGGAATCAAGTGTGTAGTATCCTGCTGGGATCAGAGACGTAAGGAGCCCAATTGTACCTTGAATCAGTGTGAGATTTATTAGGGTTCAACTACAGTCCAGTCCGAAGTTAATTGGTAGTAGGCTAGTGTATGTAGTAGCTTAATACAGTATGGTGTTCAATCTGGACTAGGTCCCGGTGTTTTCTAATTTGCGGTTTCCTCGTTAAAAAAATTACGGTGTCTGTGTTATTTCTTTTCCACATTGTTGATAGTGGTTTTTAGCATAGGGTTAAAATCGTAAAACCTTGCATCTGACGTCACTCTGCAAGGAAACGGTGCCGTGAGTGCTAACCTCTCCACCAACATATTTATTGAGCCATTCAATATATTTACATGAAATTTATCCAGACTGGCGAATGTAGCAACCATCCCAAACACTCTGTAGATTTCGGCACCTCGCCAATACAAGACTCACTGAGTACTTTCGTGCTGTGTTCCCCGGCAGAACCCTTAATATCGGTATGGCATGACGGATTTGTGTTCACTCGCAGCGGAGTAGCATGAACCTCCAAGTACCAAAGTTAAGGCCATCGCACGAAATGCTCAGACGGAAAGCACACTGCATTCTGTAGATAAGGATTTTTGTAGCAGCATACAAAATCTAGCCAATTCTTGTGATAACTCACAAAAAACTCATAAACCCGACTAACTTGCAAAATTAGGATTTCGCGCCCCGCGCAGTACACTAGACTCCGTTGATCGAAAAACTATGCTTAGCCAAACTAGGCGATTAAATCCTCCACAACACTGGAAGTGTGGCCACTCCCTAGCTTGCCGGCCCCACTTCCCATCGACCAATCAGGTCGCTTTAAATCCTCCACACTCACACAGAAGTGTAGCCACGCCCATGCCTGGCCGACCCTCTTACATTAACCAATCAAGTTACTTTAAACTCTCTATAGTGTTGAAAAGAAGGAAATCGCGCCATATGGCCGCAAAGCCAATTGTCTTCCCAAAAACTCACAAGCATGACAAGTAGCATGCCAAATGCACATGCCAGGCACCCATGCCAGATGTACATGCCAAACGCGCCAAACATGGCCACTCACCCCATGCGACGTGCCATATATGCTAATTAGGTCTTCGACAAACCAAACCCTAATTTAGGAAAGACATCCACACCAACGTGCCAAAATTTCAGTGGCTACGGCTACGCGCTCAACCGTGTTAAAGGAATGCACGAGCCATGCTACAATACCACTAGCACAAGTTAAAGGCGCCACTTCCAATTAAAGGTAGCCATGATCGACGGCTACCTTTCCACCTGAGATGAAATCTCAGCCATCCAAGTTCACCACCAAACTAACAGGCTTGTGGCAACTTTTGAGCGACCATGCCGCCAAACCATTTGGCCACGACATCAAATCCCAGTTTGGCCATGACGCCTAATTTCGGCCACAGTGCCAAACCCTAGCCATGGCCACGACGCCAAGCCCTAACCTTGGCCATGCCGCCAAGCCTTATCTTTACTCACGGAGCCAAATCTTAACCTTGGCCATGCTACAACACTACATACGTGGCCATGCCACTGGCATGCTGCTATGCCAGAACCACTGTCATGCCACCATGCCACAAATACTAGCATGTCGCTATGCCACGGCCACTGGCATGCCACCATACCACAGCTACTAGCATGCCGCCATGCCACAACTACTAGCATGTCGCGATGCCACGACCACTGGCATGCCACCATGCCACAAATACTAGCATGCCGTTATATCACGGCCACTGGCATGCCACCATGCCACGACTACTAGCATGTCGTTATGCCACGGCCACGGCCACTGACATGCCACCATGCCACAGCTACTAGCATGTCGTTATGCCACGGCCACTGGCATGCCACCATGCCACGGTTACTATCATGTCGCTATGCCACGGCCACTTGCATGCCACCATGCCACAGCTACTAGCATGCCGCTATGCCAATGCCACTAGCATGCCGCCATGCCACAACCACTAGCATTCTGTTATGCCATGGCTCCACCAGGCGCTACTGGTGTGAAAATGGGGTTGCACACAAAACTTGCAAGTATACAAGGCCAAGCTTTATAGTATAGGGATGAGTAGGGGTTTGTCCACAGGGACTTGTGAGTGTGATGAAGTCTTCCTAGCTAAAGTTATCCTACAGTGAGCTAAGGTTAGTAACTATGGTGACAGTGAAAATGATCTAGAGTGGTAGTGAGCAGCGATGGATGAAGGCAGTGAATAGCAATGAGGTAACAGTGGTAGTGAAACAAAGGCAGCAGCCTAAGGCAAAGGCATTGAGCAACAGTGACAGAAAAGGAAAAAGATGCAGAACTGTGTGAAGTTACTAAGGCAATTGAATCCACCTTGTGCCCTAATCAAGCAATGCAATCTAGGTTGAGTTGAAGACCTTGAGCATATGTTAGAATGGGAGGAAAATCAGCTTGCTCACTGATATGCCCCTAGCATTGACTGTCTTTTGACAGCACAATCAATCACAGGCATACCAGAGCACTGATTACTTCCCATTGCTCAAGCAAAACAGGCATCAAGAAAACTATCCTAACAATGCATCATCTAACAGTGCACTAGGCTTCATCAGAGCCTTAGTTGCAGTGAATTAGCTCATGCTAGACATGAGTATAACAACAGCATTCATCAAATAAGCTAAATTAAGATACAACATGAACACAAGTTGCACACAATCAACTGTAGCTAAAATGGAATTTGGAAAATGAAAATTGATTGCAAATATTGTTCACTGGCTAGCCCAGAGATGATTCTAACATTCACCCAATGTTCTCAATTTATAGTACAATGTTTTTCCCCCAAATTTTAGCAACCCTAAATTTTGAAACCCTAATTTTTAAATTGGAAATTAAACTCACTGATTCTCTGAATTTGTCTCCCATGTGCTCGACCCATGCTTCCTTTTCGTCCTCTCCTTCTTTTCCCATACTCTCTGATGCTCATGTCGACTGATACTCAAACCCTAGCTCTCTTAGATTTATCTCATAGGGTGAATGAGATAGAGGTGAGAGAGATAGAGTTTAGAGTGATGGGTTTTGGTTTCTGGGATGTCGGGTGAAGGTGGAAGTGGTGAAGCTCGAGGTGGAGGAAGAGAGCAGCTCTGCCATGGTCGGGGAAAGGGATTTGCAGGATCTGCAAATTTTGGGAAGAAGGGGAAGAAGAGAATGAGAGAAGAATGGGTTAGGGGCTGTTTGTTTTGGGGTATAAGGGTTCGGTTGCTAGGGTGTTGAGCGGAATCATCTGAAATTGATGCGCAGCGAGGAGATCCGTTGGATAATCACTTACTAATTAAATCGAACGACACGATGTAAACAAGCTCTGAGCGACCGTTAGATTTGGTGATACAACAAACCTGACGGCACCAGATGGGGTTAGGTGTTTTAGTGTTGGTCAGATGCATCGAAATCTGATGGACGATGACGCAGCGACCGTTGGATGATGGAATGGATCCAATCTTACGGTTAAGAAGGAAAACGGGTTTGGGTATTGAATTTTGGGTTTAGGATATGGGTTTGGGTTTAGGAATTGGATTTGGGATTAGGTAATCTTGAGCCCACTTCTTCTTTAAGAACAATTTATTCCTTTTTAAGCCCATTTTCATCCTTGAGTCTTCCATACCGCGTTCTGCACTTCTTTTCCGCTAGAGTTTCCTCCGGCTTTTTCCCGTGTCTTTGCTCTTTTCGCTCCGTTATTCATCCAAACTTTATTTGGTACCTAAAAATGCAAAATTAATTAATAAAAAGATTTATTCTTGAAAACAATGAAAATACAGAATATGGGTTAAAATGGAGAATTAGAGCACAAAAGATGAGTTAAATGCCAAGAAAAATATATAGAAATATGCACTTTTTAGCACTCATCAAATACCCCCAAACCTGAATTTTACTTGTCCTCAAGTAAAACAAAACTAAGGAAATCCTACCTATACCACTGTCGCTGGTCTCTCGAATGCATTTAGCGTATGCACTAAGCCTTTTAAACCACTAAGTGTCCCTAGTGGACGAGTTAAGTCTCGTGAAGGTTTGCTTAGAACGTACCTACAAAGTTCTAGGTCAAAATATAAGCTCAGATTCCATCAAATGTGACATGTGCAAGTCAGTTTAAGCTCACAACAAAATGGATATGTCAATCTAGCTATCAAAGGAACAATCCTAGCACTGATAACAAATAAATACATGTGATAAGAGTGTAAAGTGTATCTACACATGTGTAAAGAAAGATCGGATGTTATGACTACTAATCACCAAGAGATAGTTTCTCAGGCTAAGAACCAAGGTCGAAATCTAGCTAGCTGTCCGGACTTTACGAGAATTGTGAATGAGTTGGAGGTATTTCACAATTACTCGCGTTGTACATCAATGGCATACACCCTCCTTGCTTATTACAATGAAACAAAATGACTCTTTACATGACTCTTATTTACATTGACTACTCTCTTTTATTTTTGGAACAAGAGAGATGGAATTGATAAATACTTGATTGATTTTATTTTTTTTTTTTTTTTTTTTTTTTTTTTTTTGATAAGGAAACACTTTTGATACATACAAAAGGAAACAAAAGATTACATGACACTTTGCAAGAGGTAGCCCTTTTTGATGCACCCAGTTAAATTCGATGGTTGTTTTCTTAATGTAACCTCCACCTTCTATCCCAACCAACCAAAGAACAAGCTAGTCAAGTTTCGTTCAGTATTCTAAAGTGATTGGCAATCGTGACTTCCTATCAAACACCTTGAAGATCGAGGCTATACATGTATTGGTAGATCGTGCGCGTGCAATTTCTTATCACTATGTGAATTGTGCTAGAATCAGGGTGCCTAAATATCTAGACTAAGACTCCTAATAATTACATATTTGCACAAGAGTCAACATTTCAAGGTAAATGAGCTCCATTTTTATGTTTTTTTTTTTCAATTTTTAATTTTTTTTTTGATTTTTCAATTTTTTCAAAAAGAAGGAGTTTGTTTTCAATTATGGCATATTATCGTGGTATCTACTCTATACCCCCAAACCTAAACTAAACATTGTCCTCAATGTTTCAAAATATGGAAAGAATTATAAACAATATATGAAGAGGAACATGCTGAGTAGAGTAAAAGGAGAGAGAATACCCGATTGTACGGCGAAAGCTCGATTAAAACTCCGTTATTCAAGGCAAAATCCATCATATTAGGAGTCACAATGGATGAGCACAAAATATATACAAAGGAAATTTAACTAACACATTATCTACAAGAAAATTTGGTTTTTAATGGGATTGGACTTTTTGGGAAAAATTTGGTTTTGTCGGGAATGAAAACTTTTTGGTTATTTAGGGAAAGAGTGGACCAGTTTAGTCCACATAGACCGGGTCCTCCAGGTTGGTTGTTTCAATGTCGGGTGGAAATGGCTCAAGGAATGGCTTTAATCTCTGCCCGTTGACTTTGAAAACGTTCTTGTTGGAACATCCTAGCTCTACAGCTCCATGAGGAAAAACTGTGCGTACTAGGTACGGACCCTTCCATCTGGAACGCAGTTTTCCTGGAAAAAGATGTAATCGGGAGTCATACAGCAAGACTTTCTGACCAGGAGTGAAGGATTTGCGTAGAATACGCTTGTCATGAAACATCTTCATCTTCTGCTTATATAACTTGGCACTGTCATAAGCCTCATTTCTCAATTCTTCCAACTCGTTGAGTTGAAGTTTCCTTTGAATTCCAGCTTCGTCCAGAGAAGTTCAGTTCTTGATTGCCCAGTAGCTCGATGTTCTAATTCCACAGGTAGATGGCACGGCTTTCCATACACTAGACGATAGGGGGACATGCCAATTGGTGTCTTATAAGCTGTTCTATAGGCCCACAAAGCATCATTCAATCTTAATGACCAATCTTTCCTAGACGGGTTAACCGTCTTCTCAGAATGTGCTTAATTTCCCTATTAGAAACTTCCACTTGTCCACTAGTCTGAGGGTGGTACGGAGTAGCAACCTTGTGAGTTATGCCATACTTGCGTACTAAAGACTCAAAGTACTTGTTACAATGTGAACCGCCGTCACTGATGATAGCTCTAGGGGTACCAAAACGTGAAAATATGTTTTCCTTTAAAATGAAAGTACCACCTTGTGGTCATTTGTTCTGGTTGCTATGGCTTCTACCCACTTAGAAACGTAATCAACTGCGACTAGGATGTACAATCTACCGTCAGAATAGGGAATGGACCCATGAAGTCGATCCCCCAAACATCAAAAATCTCCACAATCAAAATGGGGTTCAATGGCATCATGTTTCTCCTCGAAATGCTTCCTAGCTTTTGACAGCGTTCACAAGCAACACAATAATCATGGCAATCCTTGAACAATGATGGCCAATAGAATCCACACTGCAAGATCTTTGCAGCGGTTTTCTTGGCACTGAAATGGCCTCCACATGCTTGGTCATGACAGAAAGATATCACATCTTTCTGTTCAGTGTTGGGGACACATCTCCTAATGATTTGGTCGGGCAGTACTTAAACAAATATGGGTCATCCCAAAGGAAATGTTTAACTTCAGCCAAGAACTTATAGCGGTCTTGTCTCGACCAACGTGAGGGCATCCTACCATGTACGGTAGTTAACAATATCAGCAAACCAAGGAAGGTCTGAGATAGACATCATGTTCATCTGGGAATGATTCTCTAGCAAATTCATCAATAGACTCTAAAGTTAATCTAGACAAATGATCAGCAACCACATTCTCACAACCTTTCTTATCACGGATTTCGAGATCGAATTCCTGTAATAAGTATCCATCGAATAAGGCGAGCTTTAGCATCCTTCTTGGAAAGAAGATACTTCAAAGCCGCATGGTCTGTGTATATGATGATCTTAGACCCTATCAGATAAGATCTAAACTTGTCTAATGCGAAAACGACGGCAAGCAATTCCTTCTCGGTAGTTGTAATTGAGTTGGGCATCATTAAGGGTTTTGCTAGCATAGTATATCACATATGGTAGTCTATCAACGCTGTCCTAAAACAGCACCAACAGCATAATCAGAGGCATCACACATAAGTTCGAACGGAAGCTTCCAATGGGTGGTCGGACTATAGGAGCGGTGGTGAGAAGGGTTTTTAATTCCTCCCATGCCTTCACACAAGCAGCATCGAAATTGAAGGCAACATCTTTGGAGAGAAGACTGCACAGAGGTCTGGAGATTTTGCTGAAATCTTTGATGAATCGCCGGTAAAAACCAGCATGACCTAGAAATGATCTGATCTCCTTCACAGAGCGGGTTGTGGTAGATGGAATGAGGTCAACTTTAGCTTTATCCACTTCAATTCCTTTTTCTGAGATGATGTGTCCTAGAACTATTCCTGAATTCACCATAAAATGGCATTTTTCCCAATTTAGAACAAGGTTCTTTTCTTTACATCTGGATATCACGAGGGAAGATGCTTCAAACATTCGTCAAACGAGGAACCAAAAACAGAGAAATCATCCATAAAGATCTCGAGAAAACTATCTATCATGTCAGAAAAAATGCTCATCATGCAACGCTGAAAAGTAGCAGGTGCATTACACAACCCGAAGGGCATACGTCTATAAGCAAACGTCCCAAATGGACACGTGAATGTAGTTTTTTCCTGATCTTCCGGAGCAATGTGAATTTGGTTATAACCGGAAAAGCCATCTAGAAAACAGTAGTGACTGTGTCCAGACACACGTTCTAGCATTTGGTCAATGAAAGGGAGCGGGAAGTGATCCTTCCTTGTTACTGTGTTCAACTTCCTGTAGTCGATGCATACTCGCCATCCTGTGGTTGTACGAGGGACTAATTCATTCTTGTCGTTCTGAACTACAGTAATGCCTGACTTCTTAGGCACAACTTGAATGGGACTAACCCATTTGCTATCGGTATTGGGTATATGATACCCGCATCAAGTAGTTTCAGGATCTCTCCTTTGACTACATCTCTCATGTTAGGATTAAGTCTCCTTTGCATTTCCCTCGATGGTTTGGCATTCTCTTCAAGGTTAATGTGGTGCATGCAAATGGTGGGACTAATTCCTTTGAGATCTGAGATGGTCCATCCTAAGGCCTCTTTGTGTTCCTTAAGTACTTCTAAAGCTTACTTTCCTGTTCCGTGTCTAAACATGATGAAATAATGACAGGTAAAGTATCAGAAGAACCTAGGAATGCGTACTTCAACGTACTAGGCAATGTTTTCAATTCAAGCTTGGGTGGCTCAACAATGGATGGAAGCTTGGAATCAGAGAGTAAGGGTGGTTCCACTTCATATTTCCTTTCAGTGACGTCCATTTGAGGTACAGATTCGAGCAGAGATAGGACGTCACTACAGTATGCATCATCATAGGAATCTGAGTTAAAGTTCTCCATACATGCTTGAAAGGGGTCGACGGATAGAATGTTAGTCAACGAATCTTGTATTAATCCTTCAATCATATTAACTTCATGCACATCATCATCATCAAGATTCACAGGTTGTTGACTAATATCGAACACATTCAATTCTACCGTCATGTTGCCAAAAGACAGTTTCAACACTCCATTACGACAATTAATGATGCGTTGGACGTAGCCAAGAAAGGACGTCCTAAGATGACAGGAATGTGACAGTCTGGGTTTTGTACAGGTTGAGTGTCTAAGACAATGAAGTCTACGGGAAAATAGAATTTGTCAACCTTGATCAAAACGTCTTCGACCACTCCACGAGGAATCTTGACAGATCGGTCTGCCAGTTGTAGAGTGATAGATGTTGGTTTCAACTCCCCAAGACCTAACTGCTCATAAACAGAATATGGCAGTAGGTTAACACTTGCACCTAGGTCTAATAACGCTTTATTGACCGTGTGTTCTCCTATAGTGCAAGAAATTGTTGGACATCCTGGATCCCTAAACTTGGGTGGAGTTTTGTTCAGAATGATGGAACTCACCTGCTCAGCTAAGAAAGCACGTTTGTGCACATTGAGCTTGCGCTTTTGAGTACACAAGTCTTTGAGGAATTTGGCATAAGCAGGGATTTGCTTGATTGCTTCAAGAAAAGGAATGTTGATGTTGACTCTTTGAACAGATCTAACATCTCATTGTAATGGGTACTTTTCTGTTGATAGATCAATCTTTGAGGAAATGGGGCAACAGGAGAATGAGTTGGCAGAAAGGGACATTCACAGCAGTAGAATTGTCAGATTTTCCAACTTGCTCAGATTCTTTGGTTTTCTGGGGTGTGTGGGAATGGAATTTGTATCAGATTCATTAGGTTCGCCCACGTTGTTCTCGATGACCACTTCGGAGGTGGTAATGGCATGGACTTGATCGGGTGAGGTTTCATTGCAGGATGATGTGCCTGTTTGAAATATCCTCTTTGGATTTTGTTGGGGTTGGCTCGGAAGTTTACCCTTTTCTCTCCTCATGGAATCACAGATTTGACCCATCTTTTGATCAAGATTTTTCTGACTTTGCACCAGACTCTGGAACATTTCCTCTAGGGTGGATAATCTCTTGTCGGTATTGTGTTGAGGATATGATTGTTGTTGAGAGTTTGATTGTTGTTGAGGGTTTCTGGGTGTTGATAACCTTGATTGTTTGTGATAGCTTGATTGGGTTGAGATGGTCCTCCCTGAGTGGGTCCTTTGACCATGAAAAGTTAGGGTGGTTTCTCCATCCTGGATTGTAGGTCTGTGAATAGGGGTTATGCTTGTTTTTGAAACATGGCATGTGCCTGTTCAAGCCTAGATTCCTGGACTGCAAGCAAATCGGGACAATTTTGGAATTGATGGTTGGGATCGTTACAAGCGGCACATACAGACGAAGCGACATGTTCTCGGAGAGTAGTGGTGGAAGGTTTTGAATTTTTATGTAGTTCTAACTCTTCTAATCTCCTAACTATTGATGCCATGTTTGCTCTTCCCTCGAAATCTGCTTCAATCCTAAAAGCCTTCGCTTCGGATGTAGTCTTTCTGGGTTCACGGATGGATTCCCACTGTTGCGTCTTTTCAGCTACTTCAATCAAGAAGTCCCAAGACGCATCAGCAGTTTTGTCTACGAATAGACCATTACACATCGACTCAACCGTTGTTCGGGTGGACACATCTAGACCTTCATACAAAATTTGCACAAGTCTCCATTTTTCAAAACCATGATGGGGACATTGGAGCAATAATTCATTGAATCTCTCCAAGTATCTAGCTAAGGTCTCACCCTCTAATTGCACAAAGCTATTCAGACTTTGACGAATTGTCGCAGTCTTGTGATTCGGGAAAAACTTTTTGAAAAACTCCTTTATGAGGTCATCCCATGTCATGATGGATTGAGGCTGTAAAGCATAAAGCCAGGCCTTTGCCTTATCTTTCAGGGAGAAAGGAAAGAGCCTTAACTTTAGGGTTTCGTCGGACATTTGAGTGAAACGCAGAGTTCCACAAATTTCCTCGAATTCTCTCACGTGGTGGTACGGGTTTTCATTCTCAACACCTCTAAAAATAGGAAGCATCTGTATTGTGCTGATTTCAGCTCATAATGGCCATTAGCCTCGGGTAGCACAATACAAGAAGGTTGACTGGCTCTAGTTGGGTACATATAATCCTTGAGGGTACGGGGTTCTCCCATTGTTTCGGTTGATCTGGGTCTCCCTCAGAACTAGAATTTCGATAGGTTCGTCTGTTAATTCTAACAAGTCTGTTTGTTTGGTCTCTGTAGGTCACAATCATGTCCTGTAGGTACCTAACTAACATTTGGTCAGAGCAATCGGAAACAATTTGGCCCAAAGGCAATATTTGGTTTTAAATGGGTTTTGATGATTTGGTTTTGAGTGGGTTTTGGTTTTAATAAGGGATTTTGTTTTTGGTTTAAAATTGGGCTTTGGAAAAATTTTGAACTAAACCTAGCATAAATTAGCACAACCCATAAAAGAAAATAAAAACAATAATAATAATTACAAGCCCATAAAAGAAAGAAAAAGAAAAAAGAAAAATATTAAAGAAATAAAAAAAATAAAAAAAAAACAAAAATTATTACAAGCCCACAAATTAAAAATGGAAGCCCACATGTTGGGTTCTCTTAATGGGTTTAGGCTTACCTATAAAGCACAGCCCAGCTGTTCGGTTTGGTTGCAAAAGCCCAGTTGGGCTTTGGATCGTCCTAAGCTTTGGCTTTTCTATGGCCCAGTTGGGCTTTGGTTCAACTTCTTCACCTTCTGCAGCTTACAGCCCAGTTGGGCTTTGGATCTCAGCAACAAGCTCAGACCAGCAACTCAACACTAGCAGAAGGAGAACAACAGCAGCACCAGAGGCTGGCTGTAGCAATGGCCCAAGCTCCAGCAGCAGCAGGAAGAAGTAGCAGCAGCACCAGGGAGAAGAAGAAAGTAGCAGCACAGCTCAGTTCAGCAGGCAGCAGCAGCAGATCAGCAGCAGGACCAGGAGCAACAGAGGCAGTTTACAGCTCCAGCACCAACATCTCCAAATATCCAGCAGGTTGCACAGCTGCAAGTCCTCAGCACCAGTAGCTTCTTAGCACCACAGTACTAAAGTATCAACAGCAGCAGCAAAGAGCAACAAGCAGCAACATGGGCCACAACACCAGTTCAGGAACTTCAGCTTCACTGCAGTTCCAACAGCAACAACAGCTTCAAAACAGCACAGCCAAGTCCCCGGCAGCGGCGCCAAAAACTTGGTGTGAAAATGGGGTTGCACACAAAACTTGCAAGTATACAAGGCCAAGCTTTATAGTATAGGGATGAGTAGGGGTTTGTCCACAGGGACTTGTGAGTGTGATGAAGTCTTCCTAGCTAAAGTTATCCTACAATGAGCTAAGGGTAGTAACTATTGTGACAGTGACAATGATCTAGAGTGGTAGTGAGCAGCGATGGATGAAGGCAGTGAATAGCAATGAGGTAACAGTGGTAGTGAAACAAAGGCAGCAGCCTAAGGCAAAGGCATTGAGCAACAGTGACAGAAAAGGAAAAAGATGCAGAACTGTGTGAAGTTACTAAGGCAATTGAATCCACCTTGTGCCCTAATCAAGCAATGCAATCTAGGTTGAGTTGAAGACCTTGAGCATATGTTAGAATGGGAGGAAAATCAGCTTGCTCACTGATATGCCCCTAGCATTGACTGTCTTTTGACAGCACAATCAATCACAGGCATACCAGAGCACTGATTACTTCCCATTGCTCAAGCAAAACAGGCATCAAGAAAACTATCCTAACAATGCATAATCTAACATTGCACTAGGCTTCATCAGAGCCTTAGTTGCAGTGAATTAGCTCATGCTAGACATGAGTATAACAACAACATTCATCAAATAAGCTAAATTAAGATACAACATGAACACAAATTGCACACAATCAACTGTAGCTAAAATGGAATTTGGAAATGAAAATTGATTGCAAATATTGTTCACTGGCTAGACCAGAGATGATTCTAACATTCACCCAATGTTCTCAATTTATAGTACAATGTTTTTCCCCCAAATTTTAGCAACCCTAAATTTTGAAACCCTAATTTTTAAATTGGAAATTAAACTCACTAATTCTCTGAATTTGTCTCCCCTGTGCTCGACCCATGCTTCCTTTTCTTCCTCTCCTTCTTTTCCCATACTCTCTGATGCTCCTGTCGACTGATACTCAAACCCTAGCTCTCTTAGATTTATCTCATAGGGTGAATGAGATAGAGGTGAGAGAGATAGAGTTTAGAGTGATGGGTTTTGGTTTCTGGGATGTCGGGTGAAGGTGGAAGTGGTGAAGCTCGAGGTGGAGGAAGAGAGCAGCTCTGCCATGGTCGGGGAAAGGGATTTGCAGGCTCTGCAAATTTTGGGAAGAAGGGGAAGAAGAGCTCGAGAGAAGAATGGGTTAGGGGCTGTTTGTTTTGGGGTATAAGGGTTCGGTTGCTAGGGTGTTGAGCGGAATCATCTGAAATTGATGCGCAGCGAGGAGATCCGTTGGATAATCACTTACTAATTAAATCGAACGGCACGATGTAAACAAGCTCTGAGCGACCGTTAGATTTGGTGATACAACAAACCTGACGGCACCAGATGGGGTTAGGTGTTGTAGTGTTGGTCAGATGCATCGAAATCTGATGCACAATGACACAGCGACCGTTGGATGATGGAATGGATCCAATCTTACGGTTAAGAAGGAAAACGGGTTTGGGTATTGAATTTTGGGTTTAGGATATGGGTTTGGGTTTAGGAATTGGATTTGGGATTAGGTAATCTTGAGCCCACTTCTTCTTTAAGAACAATTTATTCCTTTTTAAGCCCATTTTCATCCTTGAGTCTTCCATACCGCGTTCTGCACTTCTTTTCCGCTAGAGTTTCCTCCGGCTTTTTCCCGTGTCTTTGCTCTTTTCGCTCCGCTATTCATCCAAACTTTATTTGGTACCTAAAAATGCAAAATTAATTAATAAAAAGATTTATTCTTGAAAACAATGAAAATACAGAATATGGGTTAAAATGGAGAATTAGAGCACAAAAGATGAGTTAAATGCCAAGAAAAATATATAGAAATATGCACTTTTTAGCACTCATCAGCTACTATGTTAATGGAGGCACTTCGTATACAACAAGATGCCGCCATAATCAATGGCCACTCTTCCTCATGAGATGTAATCTCAGCCATCAAAATTCGCTACCGAGCAGCTCGTGAAAAGTTTTAGGCGACTAGCCAAAACGAGCCTAGAATCACATATGCTATCTACCTACGACAAGCCTCTCATTTTTAACTTGCCACACGTAGAAAAGTACTACATGTTTTCCACAAAAACCCTCGAGACATCAAAACATGTCACAAACTGGGGGATACTCATCAAGGTATTGGTCTGGCGGTTTACAGCGTGCGGCGTGCAATGCACCCATTACAGAAAGTGTCATAAAACGGGGAGGTTAGTAATGGCAAGAAGTAATGGTGTAAACGTATCTTTCATTATGGAAACATAAATTCCAGGCGTTACCCGTTACTCCCTTCTTCCACCACTCAACGTTTCCACTTCCCACGAGACCAGGGTACGTTTTTTTGCGACTTGTATAAATAGGTCTCACCTATTTTCCACCAAAAAACAAGTTTTGGTCAGGAAAACAATACAACATCCAGAAATCATTCAATAGCTTTTCATTCATCTAGCCAGTTCAACTTTATGATGCAAGTCACGAAACACCCACACTTCCGGAATCAACTATTCTGGTCTCAACACGTTCTTCGCTTCCCTCCCTAAGACCAACCCTTCTCCTTCACTTTGTGACTGAAGCAAGCCTGGAACGGTCATTTCTTGGTTTAGGTCAGGATTGTGCAGATTGATCTCTCGAATCAAAAGTACTCCCGTGCTTTACATTGTTTTGGGTTTAGATTTGTTTCTCATCCACACACCCAAAATTACCAAAATCAATAGAAACAGTTTTCACCCACAAACAATTGATGACCACAGTGGGAGATTAATCTCTCGGTTACAATATCAATTTACGATTCCAAGTTTCATTCTTCAACCCAGATATCAAGATGGTAGAAGCAAACTATCCGCGCGGGGTTCAATGGATTAGTTGTCAGTTATTACACGATGAGGAATGACTGGGGACTTCTCACGGTCACAAAAGCGTCGCCCATAAAACTCAGACTTACGCCCGGAAGATCCATTTTGTGGGGAGACCCTAAAAGCGAGTAAGTCTTGTTAGACAAAGTACATAATATACTACTTCAAGTTTTCACGTTGATAATAGAAACCGATAGCCATGTTACCCCCAAAATTTCATCCTATACTTTCTACCGTCATAAAACATTCACGGTTCCATGACTCTCCTGGAATATTCATGCTACTAACAGTCATGATCAAAATGACATTATTCTAAAATACATTCCAAAGAATAATCCAAAACTCTCATAGGTAACAATTATCTATCAATCCAAAAATATCAAACCATAAACCAGGTATTCCGTTTGCCTTTCAAAAAAAAAAACTAAGCAAAGGAAGATCATCAAATAAAAACATTCAAGGAAAATTACCTAGAAAAGGCTTGTTCTTCTTGGAGAAAACGTCATTCATGCTTTGAAGAGCCGCCTGCTTCAGCTTTAACTCCTGGGACAACTTCTCAACTTCGACCTGCTGTTGATTAATCAAATCCGCGGAAGAGCCATCAACCGCTTCATCCTGCAGCCTTTGGATCTCGGAAAATCCATCACAGAACCAGGAGGCATTAAACTCAGAGTCTACACACATATCCCGATGGAATTCCCAGCTTTTCACTACATCTCCAGAAACAGTGTGTCCAGTCACGCCACACATGTCATGAATTAAAGATAAAGTCTCCTCAACGCGCTTAACCAATACAAAGTGACTATCAACCTTCCTGGTTGTGGAGATGTGCCCATACCTCTTCCATATCTTGGTATATAGCTCTGTATACTTCTGTGGGCCCACTGGGATTGGAAGAGGACTCGCTGCACCGCTCTGAAGAACTTTCCCCATCACCGTCAGACTATGAGTTTCCTTCTTCTTCTTCCTCTTCACTGCTGAGAGGCTCAGTATTTCCAGAGTTTTGTTCAGAAGGCATCACCTTTTGTCCACTTGTAAGTCTGGTAAAGAAATTTATCTTGTTGAGACCCTGAATCAACATGGAAGAGATGTTCAGTGGCAACAATTCAGAATATTTATGCAAGACGACCAAACCAGGAAGAAAATCATACATACTCGCATATTGGAAGAACTAAAATTCGGAAGAGACGTCGAATCCGACTGAAAACCACCCGCACGGTTTTTAGACCTTCGCTCCTTCTTCTGGGGACTTCCCACATCCGAGCTAGGAGATTTTCGCTTAGCAGGATGTTCCGCTAAATTCGCATGGGAAGGCTTGCCACGAGAATTTTCCACAACGTCATTCACAAATCAATGGATGACAAGAAACTCATCCTGCCGGAACAGTTGTACCTGGAGGTTGTCACAGGACTTCGTTCTGAGAGCAAGAAACGAAGACTTTTACTTGGCGCGAGAATACGAGCATCAAGGATAGCTGACAACAATTCTTCCGGAGCAACCGGCTGGCGAGTAAATGGGACCCCTTGGTCAAAACCCATATTCCCAGCCGCCCTGTCAATATTATTAGGGACTGCCTTGAAAGACCCCCGGAAGAAAGATGGCACGTGTCCAGGGATACAGCTTCGCATAAATACAACCTCTCCAATGCTCATATTATCTCCCGCAGAAAGCAAAGTCAAGTTCAGAGAAGCGGCAAAAGTGTTCGGCTGAACTATGGACGCGTGGACTGGAGCCCAAGGACGAAATCTAACGGCATAGGCATTGTCAAGAAAGTCGATGAGCTTTGACCCAGATTTTGGGCGATTATCCAACTAGCGCAGTATTCTGGAGCCCCCACAAGACTCGGGAAGTGAAGCCGACGGTTTGGGAGCATATTTTGCGAAACGCTCCCACAACCATGTTTAGAGAAAAGCGAAGTGAACATACGAGTCCACTTTCATATAACCATTTGAAGCGTACATGTCCGTGACCAGATGATCCGAATGGGTGTATAAAGAACCAAGAAACAAGCCACCAATAGGAAGAATGACGCCTTTCGCCAATTTGATGGAAAATTTAATGAGCTCCTGCCTTATCTCCTTCTTACCAGAGCCATCATCGAAAATATCTCTGGACAGCCACAAGGCTAAAAATGCAGCAACATGGAGTATCATCCAGCACTAGATCCGACTCCAGCTCATCAGGGAACCACACAGACACCCACCAGCTATAGAAGCACTTCGTCTCGTAATCCTTCCGAGCGAATCCTACGCATTTCTTCTTCATCGTCGGACAACATGATATCAAGATTCCCTGTTATGGGAAGGTTCAGCAATACGGCTACACTCTCTAAAGATATGGTCATTTCACCCCACCTACATATGGTCGTGTAAGTATCCGGACACCATCTGGAAATAAAAGCGATCAAGCCCGGATATATTTCCTAATTTGAAGTGTTGCAGAAGCCATGACAGCATCGATGATTTGCGCCTTGGTCAAATTAGCCCTCACACAGTCTTGATTTATCATGAAATGCATCCATTTATCAAAAGAGCGCAATGGACTCTGACATATGTTGAAGTCAATGTGAGAAGCAGGATACTCTTTCCTCTGAAGAAAAAACCGTATTACACGCCCCGGTCGAACTGACTGGACCTCTCCTTCATTTTCTGAACCGGTCAGAAGGATCGCCACATATTTGGGATGGGTTTTCATAGGCAAAGACGACTTTGTAAAAAATTCATCATCTGTGTTCGGCTTGGAGTTGTTAGCTTTCTCGATGTGGCGGCAGAAATGTTTTTAGGTGACATCTTAACAAAATTTCTTATATTATTCCCACTTTCGAGGTAACTACAACAAATCAAGAGAAGAGTTACTACTTTGAAGAAAAAACATGCATGGAGATTTTGTTAGGATCTGGCATGACGGATAGAACCCTTAATATCGGTATGGCATGATGGATTTGTGTTCACTCACAGTGGAGTAGCATGAACCTCGAAGTACCAAAGTTAAGGCCATCGCACGAAATGATCAGACGGAAAGCACGCTGCATTCTGTAGATAAGGATTTTTGTGGTAGCATACAAAATCTATATAATTATTGTGATAACTCATAAAAAACTCATAAACTCGACTAATTTGCAAAATTAGAGTTTCGTGCCCCGCGCAGTACACTAGACCCCGTTGGTCGAAAAACTATGCTTAACCAAACTAGGCGATTAAATCCGCTGGAAATGTGGCGACGCCCTAGCTTGTCAGCCCCATTTCCCATCGACCAATCAGGTTGTTTTAAATCCTCCACACTCACACAGAAGTGTATCCATGCCCATGCCTGGACGACCCTCTTACATTAACCAATCAGGGTTACTTTAAACTCGCCACAATGTTGAAAAGAAGGAAATCGCGCCAGATGGTCGCAAAGCCAATTGGCTTCCCAAAAACGAACCAGCATGCCAAACAAGCCAAATGCACATACCAGGCACACATGCCAGATGCACATGCCAAACGCGCCAAACATGGCAACTTACCCCATGTGACGTGCCATATAGGCTAATTAGGGCTTCGACAAACCAAACCCTAATTTAGGAAAGACTTTCACACCAACGTGCTAAAATTTATGTGGCTACGTCTATGCGTGCAACCGTGTTAAAGGCATGCACGAGCCATGCCAGCCATGCCGCAATACCGCTAGCACAAGTTAAAGGCGCCATTGACAATTAAAGGTAGCCATGATCGACGACTACCTTTCCTCCTGAGATGCAATCTCAGCCATCCAAGTTCGCCACCAAACTAACAGGCTTGTGGCAACTTTTGAGAGACCATGCCGCCAAACCCTTTGGCCACGACATCAAATCCCAGTTTGGCCACGACGCCTAATTTCGACCAAAGTGCCAAACCCTTGCCTTGGACACGGTGCCAAGCCCTAACCTTGGCCATGCCTCCAAGCCTTAACTTTAGTCACGGAGCCAAATCTTAACCTTGGCCATGCTACAAAACTACATACGTGGCCATACCACTGACATGCTGCTATGCCACAGCCACTGGCATGCCACCATTCCACATCTACTAACATGCCGCCATGCCACGGCCACTGGCATGCCACCATGCCACATCTACTAGCATTCCACCATGCCACGGCTACTAGCATGTCGCTATGCCACGACCACTGGCGTACCACCATGACACAACTACTGGCATACCACCATGCCACAACTACTAGCATGCCGCTATGTCACGGACACTGGCATGCCACCATGCCAGGACTACTAGCATGTCGATATGCCACGGCTACTGACATGCCACCATGCCACGGCTACCGCTAGCACAAGTTAAAGGCGTTATGCCAAGTCCACTGGCATGCCACCATGCCACGTCTACTAGCATGTCTCTATGCCACGGCCACTGGCATGCCACAGCTACTAGCATGCCGCTATGCCACGGCCACTGGCATGCCGCCTTGCCACAACCACTAGCATGTTGTGATGCCATGGCTTCACCGGGCGCTACTATGAAAATGGCGCCACTTCGCTATACAACAAGATGCGGCCATAATCAATGGCCACTCTTCCTCATGAGATGTAATCTCATCCATCAAAATTCGCCACCGAGCATCTCGTGACAAGTTTTAGGCGACTAGCCAAAACGATCCTAGCATCACGTATGCTATCTACCTATGGAAAACCTCTCATTTTTAACTTTCCACACGTAGCAAAGTGCTACATGTTTTCCACGAAAACACTCGAGACATCAAAACATGTCACAAACTGGGAGATACTCATCAGGATATTGGTATGGTGGTTTACAGCGTGCGGCGTGCAATGCGCCCGTTATAGAAAGTTTCATAAAGCGGGGCGGTTAGTAATGGCAAGAAGTAATGGTCTAAATGTAAACATAAATTCCAAGATTTACACGTTACTCCCTTCTTCCACTACTCAATCGTTTCCACTTCCCATGAGACCAGGGTATGTTTTGTTACGACTTGTTGTTTGAGAGTGAAAACAATTTCTAATGATTTTGGTAATTTCTTGTGTGAGGGTGAGAAACGAGTCTAAACCCTAAACAATTTATTGCAAGGGAGTACTTTAATTCGAGAGATCAATCTGTACAAATCCGTCCTAAACCAAGAAATGGTCGTTCCAGACTTGCTTCGGTTACAAAGTGAAGGAGAAGGGTTGGTATTAGGGAGGGAAGCGAAGAGAGTATTGAGAACAGAATAGTTGATTCTGGAAGAGTAGTTGTTTGACGACTTATATCAGAAAGTGAAACACTGGCAGATTGGAAAGCTAACAAGTGATTTCTGAGTGTTGTATGCTCCTGACCAAAAACCTGTTTTTGGTGGAAATAGGTAGGGCTGTCAACGAAACTTAACGTAACAAATAATGGATCCGCCGCTACCATTGCCATTAAAATTAGCGGTTAACCGTTATCCGTTAAGTGCTGACAGAATTATGAAATTAAAAACCATTACCGTTACGTTGGACTTATCGGATAACAGATAATTTTCCAGTACCATCCGGTATATCACAGGACAAACACAAAACAGGTTAAAACACAAAACAACTTCTAAATCCAAGAAAACAAGTTCTAAATCCATGCCACACAAAAAAAATACAAATGTTCATGTTCTAAACCAAATTACATGTTCAGAATCTTCAGATGTTCTAGCAAAAGAAAAAAACCATGTTTTTGCAAAAGAAAAGACAAAGGATTAAAGGAAATCCATCTCCATTTGTTGAAGCAACTGCAAATGCATTCCTCCATCTACAGATTCTCCACTGCCAAATGCATCTGCAAATGCATTCCTCCTTACTCCTTAGTCCTCAACTTCTGCATTTTGAAAGGAAAATCAAAAGTGTTAGACAATGAAGCAACTTAAGCTGGCAATGTCAGTGCAATAAGAAAATAAATATAAAAGCAAGTAAAAGATTAAGATGTAAGGAAACTTACCAGTAACACAACTATCACTGTCACTGAGAGTGAGATCTGGCAACCAATCACCCAAACTAAGCAAAGCTTCAACAAGATCTGGAGCTAATGAACTCCTGTGAGATGTGAGAACTCTGCCACCAATACTAAACATAGATTCTGATGCTACACTTGTCACTGGAACTGCCAATAAATCTCTTGCAATCCCTGAGAGAGTTGGGTACTTAGGAGCATGATTCTTCCACCAACTTAAGATATCAAACCTCATTTCTTCAGTGGTTGTGCCTTTAGGAAGAACTGGTTCTGCTAAGTATGTCTCCAATTATGACTTCTCAACCTCAAACATATTGTTTTCCATAATAAAATCATCATAACCAAATTCATATGATGTTGTTGTACCTGCAGCAGAGATCTCAATTACAGCTGAATGCATTCCAGTTATCAAAATAATCTGGAGCTATAGTGTTGGTTTCATAAGCACAGAAAAGAGCATTGAGTTCAAGCTCAAATTTGTTATAGTGACTTTTATAGTTTTCCACACCATATACTCTCTTCATAACAAACTCCACACATTTATCCTTGTACCTAGGATCTAAAATAACCCCAATGCCCATCAAAGTGTTACTTTCTTTCCAGTAGGCATTAAATTTCATCCTCATATTCTTGGCCATGTCTCTGATATACTCATGCTCACTTGATTCCCAGATCTTAATGCATCTATTAACTTCTTGCACCTCATTATAATACAAATTTGTTGTGGAATACTTAATCCCAGCAAATTTGGTTGAAATGACATCAAACAATTCCAAACATTCACATATATGTACTCTTTGTTGCCACTCCTTAGCAGTTGGTAGTATCTTGAAGTCATTATCCAAATCATCTAGTCTAACAAAAGCTTGTCTCAGAAAAATTACATCCTTTAACATCTTAAAGGTGGAGTTCCACCTGGTATCTACATCTAAACCCACAAACCTTGAAGCAGGAAGCTTAACTTGGGAAATAACATATTCAAATCTCTCTTTTCTAACCTGACTTTCTTTGACATATTTTACACACTCTCTAACTGCATCTATAAATGGAGCAGCCACTCTCATTCCACACCCTACAATCAAGTGCAATACATGATTACTACACCTCATTTGGAACATATCCCCATTAAGAACTAAACAATCTTTGCTATCAAGCCATTTCTTCAGATTTTCCATCATAACATTGTTGGAGTAGCATTGTCAGCAGCTACAACAAAAAGCTTAGTGTATATGTTCCAATCTAGACATACTGATTTCATTACAGATGCTAGATTATTCTCCATAATGTGGTGATGGCACTAAAGTATATGCTAGTGTTTTCTTAATCAGTTTCCACTCATCATCTATGTAATGCATTGTCACACAGCAATAATCATCCTTTGTATGCTTACATGACCACATATCTGTTGTTAAACTACACTTAGATGTAATTGACTCAAATTGTTCTTGTAATTGCAGCTTGAAATCAGTTCTTAGTTTCATGATATCTTCCCTAACTGTATTCCTAGTATAAATCTTAGCAGCAAGATTTAAAGACTTCACAAACTCAACAAAATATGGATGCTCAACTATAGTGATTGGATAACCATGTTTAGCAATCATTTTGGCAACTAGTATCCTAGTAGCATCAGCATCATACTTCCAATTATCTAACTTAGTTTGTGTGTTACCTGTTTTGATTGTAGTAATCTTTCTTTGTCCTTTCTTGTTTGCAGGATTTTCTTTGCAGGTTTTAGCATGGTAAAGCAATTTGCTGGTTCCTTGGTTACTGGGTGCAGTCAATCTCCTATGACAATGTTTGCATTCAGCTATAAGTATCCCAATCTCCTTACCTTTTACCATCTTCTTTTCAATTAACCTTTCAAAATCATTCCATGCATCAGACCTTACTGCACGTAGTTTCTTCTTTTTTTTCAGCTATAATTGGATCTTCATCTACTTCTATTTCTACTACTGCTTCTTCTGTTTGAGGTGCAACAACAACAGGTGTTGAATGAATTCCTGAACCTTGAACTTGGTTTGATGCAGAAGGTAATTGAGATGCAACTGAAAGTGAGGGATTGCTTCTGCTTGATGAACCAACATAATTGGATGCTCCTCTTTCGCTTTGGGACATGATTAATTTCTCAATCTGTTCTGAAAAGTGAAAACCCTAATTTCAGAAACCCTAAATTGAAAATTTAGTTTTTAGGATTGAAGAAGATAACCCTAGTTTTTATATAGAGAAGATGATGTTTGTATAGAGAAGATGATGATTTTGCTCGAATTGGAAGGAAGGACTCTGAAGGAGACGAGGGTTGAGTTTTATCTCGTTTGTGTCGACTGAAACTGAAGAACAGAAGAAGTGATTCTCTCTCGAACTCGAAGGATATTAACCTAGGTATAGGAATTTACACGTTCTAGTCACACGTTAGCGGATAACGGAAATAAGGCTAACGAAAATAGCCCAACCAGTACCGTTACGGTAGGATAAAATTAACCGCTACATTATCGGTTACGGCTAACGGATAACAGACATAAAGGAACTAAACCTAATGGAAACCGGGTAATCGGATTCGGATAACGAATAACGGATATCCATTGACATGCCTAGAAATAGGTGAGACCTATTTATACAAGTGGCAATGAAACGTACCATGGTCTCGTAAGAAGTAGAAACGGTTGAGTAAATGGAAGAAAATGGTAATGGGTAACGCCTGGAATTGATGTTTCCATAATGAAGGAAACATTTCACCATTACTTCCTGTATTTACTAACCGCCTCACCCTTATGACACTTTCCTGTAACGGGCGCAGTGTACGCCGCATGCTGTAAATCGCGAGACCAATACCCTAATGAGCATCCCCCAGTTTGTGGCATGTTTTGATGTATCGAGTGTTTTCGTGGAAAAAAAGTAGCATGTTGCAACGTGTGGCGTGGACAAAGGATTTGGCTTTTGTAGCCAAGTTGGTGATGTGACCAAAGAATAGGCATCGTAGCCAGGTTGGTGCCGTGATTGTTGCAACCCTTCGTTTAGCAGTCAACGGCATGATGGTAGTGCCGCATGGCTTTGGCATGTTTTAGGCGCGACCAAAATTAGGGTTTTGGCATATACCCTGATGTTTGGCCTTGAGCCGTAAGGTGGCGAACTTGTACGGCTGAGATCTGCATCTCATATGGAAGGGTAGCCATTGATTGTTGCAACCCTTCGTTTGGCAGCTAGCGGCATGTGGTAGGGCCGGCATGGTTTTGGCGCGGAGATGTGGCTGGCATGGTATGCCATTGGCACTGTGGTGCGGCTGGCATGGTATGCCATTGGAACTATGGTGCGGTTGGCATGTCTTGGCGTGTAGATGTAGCTGGCATGGTATTCCATTGGCACTGTGGTGTGGCTGGCATGGTGGTGGGCCCGGGAAAGCGAATAAAATTGAAGCGAAATGAAACGGGCCTACAGTAATACCGCAAGTGCACGGTCGTCGGTTGTAGCTCGTGCAAGTACGGGTCGATCCACAGAGACTGGGTGTGTTTGGAGTTTCTAGCTATTTTGGGGTCTAAAATTGCTATTGTTGGGCTTTGGGTAGCAATGGATTTTGGTACCCAATGGGTTATGATTGTGCTTTGGGCCTTTGAATACTCTTGGAATGAATTGGGGTGTTGTCTTAATGAAATGAACTGAGCTTGGGCTCAGTTGGTTTCACAGTGCACTAGGCTTTGGTTTTGAATTTGGGCTTGGGCTTAGTGTAGTAAACTGAGCCTTTGGTGGACTGAATTGGACTGGGCTTGTGATGTGATTTGAGCCTTGGGTTGAGCTGGGCTTTCACAGTGATCTTTCACAGTAAAAGTGAACTGGGCCTTAGCTTGAGCTAGGCTTCTGAGCTATGAACTAGGCTTTAGCCAAGCAAGAGAACAAATGGGCTTTTAAGTGACAGAACTTGAAACTGAAGTAACAAAAGTGAAACAAAGTGAACAAGTAAACTAAAACAGCAAAGAAACTGCCAGGTGATGACAGTGACTAGAAAAGTGACAGTGACACAAAGAATGACAAAGAAATAAACCAAGGCCTAAGCCAAGGGCAGTGATGTGAAGAAACAATAAAACAGTTAAGTTAAAGAAGAAGAGAAGTGACAAAGAAACACTAGAGCAGTAAAACAAGTGGACAGTGAAAGTTTAACAGTGATCAATTGAGAAAACAGCAATGAAGGGAGGTAGTAAACAAGAGTGATGAAAGAACACTAGGATGTTGAATCCACCATTAACCTAAGGGATATTCTACTCACAGCTAAGATAATTACCAAAGTGCTAATTGTCTGATTAAAGCACAACTAGTCTAAGGGCTTAGCAACACTGAACATGAGCTGCACATGATGAAGACTATCTCAGCTGGTTCATAATTTCATCTAGTCCTAGCATTTGGGGTTCAGAACATGATAGACATGAAGATAAACATACATTAACAGTTGACAATGAAACAAAACATGAATTTAAACACAATAACATAACATGGGAAGCACATAACAGTGGATAAACTTAGAACAATTGAGGAACTAAACATTAACATCACATAGTATTAAACATAAAACATCACAGTGAACATAAATGGAACAGCACAAAAAAATTGGAGAGACTGGCTAATCCAGCTCTCCCAAAATCAGACCAAATGACACTGGTTATTCCAGCATAACCTTTACATCACACCCACAGTCCCCTTTTCATACCCAGACACCCGATTTGGGTTTTCCCCCAAATTACAGAATTAGGGTTCTTCCCCAAAAATATCCCTAATTTAAACAGTGGACCTAGGGTTTCGACAAATTAGGGGAATGGTTTAATTACTTACCCTATTTCACTCACTCTCCTCCTCCCAATTCTCTCTCAACAGAATTAGGGTTCATATACAAAAAAAATCCCCAAATTGACAGTAGACTAGGGTTTTGATTTTCGAGCTTACCAAACGTGATAAGACGAGTCCGTCTTCAACCCATGCTTCTTCTCCCTTCTCTGCTCCTTCCCATGCCTTCAATTTCTCTTTCTAGCTCGAGCTATTGTACCAATTTCTTTCCTAGGGTTTTCTGAGAAAGAAAAGAAAAGAAATTGGTAGGATAATGGCTAGAAGATGGGGGGGAATGATTATAGTGGAGTTGGTGGTGGTGTTTAGGTGGCTATGGAGTAGGTGGTGGCGATGGCAGTGGCAGGGTGATGGTGGTGGTTCTGCAACAGGGATGGGTGAAGAAGAAAGAAAGAAAAGAAGAAGAAGTGGTCGATTTGGAGGTATAGGTATTAGGTTTTTAGAGTGTTGAGCGGCTTCATCAAATTTTGATGTTCTGTGACTCTGAGCTGCGGGATGCGAAGATGGTTGGTAGATCTAACAGTGAGATGAGAGATGAATCGACGCAACCGTTGGATTTTGAAACACAACGAAGTCAACGGTGTTAGATGATGTTAGGTACTGTAGTGTTAAGCGGAAGTATCGAGATTTGATGCGCAGGCAAAGAAGCGACCGTAGGATCTAAATGTGATCTAATCTGAAGGCTTGGAATTTAGGTACTATGGTGTTTTGCAGGGACTTCAGATTTTGATGAACGATGAAGAAGCGACCATTGGATGATGAGATGGATCCGATCTAACGGTTGAGAATGGAGGCGGGTATGGATATAGAAAATGGGTTTGGGTAAGGGTTTTGGGCCTTGGGTATGCCAAGCCCATATCTTCTTTAAGAACAATTCTTCCTTCTTGAGCCCATTCCTAGCTTTTTTGAACGTGCGCTCCATTCTTTGCGGCTTCCTTGCGTAATTCCTCCCGGCTTTTCACTACTTTTCTGCTCCGCAAATCATCCAGACTTTATTTGGTACCTAAAAATGCAAAATTAATTAAGAAAAATATTTATTCTTGGAAACAAGGAAAATACAGAATATGGGATAAAATGTAGAATTAATGCACAAAAGATGAGTTAAATGCCAACAAAAAGGGATAAATATATACATTATTTGGCACTCATCAAATACCCCCAAACCTGAATTTTACTTGTCCTCAAGTAAAACAAAACTAAGGAAATCCTACCTATACCAATGTCGCTGGTCTCTCGAATGCATTTAGCGTATGCACTAAGCCTTTTAAACCACTAAGTGTCCCTAGTGGACGAGTTGAAGTCTCGTGAAGGTTTGCTTAGAACGTACCTACAAAGTTCTAGGTCAAAATATAAGCTCAGATTCCATCAAATGTGACATGTGCAAGTCAGTTTAAGCTCACAGCAAAATGGATATGTCAATCTAGCTATCAAAGGAACAATCCTAGCACTGATAACAAATAAAGACATGTGATAAGAGTGTAAAGTGTATCTACACATGTGTAAAGAAAGATCTGAAGTTATGACTACTAATCACCAAGAGATAGTTTCTCAGGCTAAGAACCAAGGTCGAAATCTAGCTAGCTGTCCGGACTTTACGAGAATTGTGAATGAGTTAGAGGTATTTCACAATTACTCGCGTTGTACATCAATGGCATACACCCTCCTTGCTTATTACAATGAAACAACAAAATGACTCTTTACATGACTCTTATTTACATTGACTACTCTCTTTTATTTTTGGAACAAGAGAGGATGGAATTGATAAATACTTGATTTTTTTGTATTTTTCTGATTTTTTTTTTTCTGAATATATGCATCGTTTTTTTTTTTTTGTTTTTTTTTTTTTTATTTTTTAAACATTTTTTTATTTTTTGGAATAAGAAACACTTTTGATACATATACAAAAGGAAACAAAAGATTACATGACACTTTGCAAGAGGTAGCCCTTTTTGATGCACCCAGTTAAATTCGATGGTTGTCTTTCTTAATGTAACCTCCACCTTCTATCCCAACCAACCAAAGAACAAGCTAGTCAAGTTTCGTTCAGTATTCTAAAGTGATTGGCAATCGTAACTTCCTATCAAACACCTTGAAGATCGAGGCCATACATGTATTGGTAGATCGTGCGCGTGCAAATTTCTTATCACTATGTGAATTGTGCTAGAATCAGGGTGCCTAAATATCTAGACTAAGACTCCTAATAATTAAATATTTGCACAAGAGTCAACATTTCAAGGTAAATGAGCTCCATTTTTATGTTTTTTCATTTTTTAATTTTTTTTGAATTTTTTTTCGATTTTTTCAAAAGAAGAAGGAGTTCGTTTTCAATTATAGCATATTATCATGGTATCCATTCCATACCCCCAAACCTAAACTAAACATTGTCCTCAATGTTTCAAAATATGAACAAAATTATAATACAACATATGAAGAGGATCATGTTGAGTAGAGAAAAAGGAAAGAAAATACCCGATTTCGGCGAAAGCAATATTAGAACTCCGTTATTCAAGGAAAAAAAATCCAACATATTTCAGCCGAGATCATATTGGATTAGCAAAATATATACAAAAGGAATAAAAAGGGTTTTAAGAAATTGTATCTACTGGATTATATACAAAAAATTCACCATACACCAACAATCTAAAGAGTTGAGGATCAACCCAAAAGACAAAGTGTAGAGGTTTCAACAGCTTCACACACATATAACAGGAAATAAACGCAAGTGAAACTGTGAAACAAAATGAGCTACCCCCAAACCTGGATTTTTCAACGGATAAAATTTTGGAAACAAAATTTCGCAGTTTTGGGGGTTCATCATGCACAAGGTCTAGATCGAAATGAACTGTGCTAGGGACGGGCAAACATGCTAATTCCAACTGTGGTTCCTCAAATGTATTATACTTAGAAGCAAAATATTCCAAGAGGACTTGGGAAGCACACAGTTCCAAACCTAGGTTAGGGACTCTCAGAAAAGTCGGTTTGACAATATGGGTACAAACCAAATCTAGGTTGGGTGGAAGGCCATCAGAATGTGACTTATGTAGGAAGATAGGAACATCATTACTAATCACATCAACATCTCCTAAGTCTTCTACACGTGTCACAACATGCTCACAATCATCAAACAAATTGGCAAGATCACAATCAGAGTCATCAACATCATCAACAAATTTATTCTCATGCATCGGTAAATCAGGAGAAATATCACAATGTGACCTAGGTAGAGAATCAGACACATCAAATATATTTTCATGCATATTAGTGTCTACAGAAGATTCAACTATTCCTATGTCATGCTCATCTTCACAGAATAATTGTACGAATCCCATGTCAATATCAAAATCATATGAATTACAATGAGTATTAGAAAGAACAACATGCATGAAGGTCGAGGGCGAGAAGCCATATGTTATTGAACCAACAGGTTCCACAATATTTTCATGTTCTTCTAACATATCATCATAATCATCATCATGGTAGCATGCATATTGGTCCTCATTAACAGTGGTGGTGTCATTAGTCGATTCATGTTCCTCTAAATTAGGTTCATATTCAACATCATTTACATGAATGGGACTAGACACTTCATTAGGGACAACATACATTTCCTCATGAATTTCCTCCTTTTGTAGGTGAAGCAAAATCTGATCTAAATATGCATGAATTCATGATGTAGATCTATCATAGTCTTGCTTGCAGAGTCTTAAAGCTTCTGTGGTGGAGTCTAAATTCATGGGAGTACCAACTTCTTCATGTTCAAATTGTGGTGAATGGTACATGTGTGCATGGTCATTAGGGTTTACAAAATATTGATCGCAACCCTCAAAGGATTGACTATGGTCCCAATGACTACCATTCTCACAATTTATGGGCATTTCATACCTTGGATTTTCTCTAGATTGCCTAAAATTATGCAAAATATGACAATTCTCAACAGGGTGGTCTAAACTACCACATGCGGGACATGCATAGATTTCAGGTTGCCTAAGAAAATTAGATGTGACATATTCCTCATGTGATTGCATTTCTAAAGCTGTGATTCGAGCTTCTATTTGATCCATAAGTGATGATTGTGTGAGTCAGGCTCTAGCAGAATGTTCATTTTCACGTTGCGATGAATGATGCATGTATGAATAGTCATTAGGGTTCATGTATTGCGGCTCGGGACTTTGAAAATGTCCATAATAATTCCTATGACTATTGACATCATGGTCCGTGGAAGGTTCATAACGTGGCACATGCCCATAAGCAAGTTCTCTAAGAGTTTTATTTCCATCCCCAGGAGCAGACCAAAATCCAGACATGATTGGCTCAAAAGCTAAGTAACTATGTTACAAAGCCCAAAATTTGGTTTTTAATGGGTTTGGATTTTTGGAAAAATTTGGTTTTGGTGGGAGACATTTTTTTGGTTTTTTAAAATTTTGGGAGCAAGTTTGGTTTTAATGGGTTAAAGAAGAAAAAATTTGGTTGTTAAAATGGGAGCAAGTAAAATTTGGTTTTTGAATGGGAGAAAAGTTTGGTTTTTGGAATTAGGAGCAAAATTTTGGTTTTTTTTTTTTTGGAAGAAAATAAAATTTGGTTTTTGAATGGGAGCCAGCCCACTGTTGGTTTTGTGTTTGCTTTGGCTCAGCTGGTTTGAAAACGTTTGGTGAAACTGAGTCCAAAATCTCGGCCTAGAATTTGGGTACTCGGCCCACTAACGAGTTAACCTAGCGTGATCGGTTACAAGCTCAGCTGGGTTTAAAAACCCAGAATACAAAATACAAGTCCAAATTAAACAAGCCCACAAATTAAACAAACAATCCCACAAAAATTAATTACAACCCAACAGAAAATAAAAAGCCCAAAAATTGGCTTTAATATTACAAGCACACAATTAAAAATTGGAAGCCCACAATTCGGGTTCTCTTAAATGGGTTACCTTTTAAGCACAGCCCAGCTGCTCTGATATTGTTGCAAAAATCCAGTTGGGCTTTGGTTCTTTTCCTTGGTGGCGTCCCAGCAGAGGAAAAATTGGTTCAGAACAGCAGGTCCAACAGCAAATGAAGTGAAGCAGATGCAGATGCAAGTGCTATGCAGTGAAATGCAAAAATAGCTAATAAAACTACAAGAAAAACACAGCACCAATCCCCGGCAGCGGCGCCAAAAACTTGGTGGGCCCGGGAAAGCGTATAAAATTGAAGCGAAATGAAACGGGCCTACAGTAATACCGCAAGTGCACGGTCGTCGGTTGTATCTCGTGCAAGTACGGGTCGATCCACAGAGACTGGGTGTGTTTGGAGTTTCTAGCTATTTTGGGCTCTAAAATTGCTATTGTTGGGATTTGGGTAGCAATGGATTTTGGTACCCAATGGGTTATGATTGTGCTTTGGGCCTTTGAATACTCTTGGAATGAATTGGGGTGTTGTCTTAATGAAATGAACTGAGCTTGGGCTCAGTTGGTTTCACAGTGCACTAGGCTTTGGTTTTGAATTTGGGCTTGGGCTTAGTGTAGTAAACTGAGCCTTTGGTGGACTGAATTGGACTGGGCTTGTGATGTGATTTGAGCCTTGGGTTGAGCTGGGCTTTCACAGTGATCTTTCACAGTAAAAGTGAACTGGGCCTTAGCTTGAGCTAGGCTTCTGAGCTATGAACTAGGCTTTAGCCAAGCAAGAGAACAAATGGGCTTTTAAGTGACAGAACTTGAAACTGAAGTAACAAAAGTGAAACAAAGTGAACAAGTAAACTAAAACAGCAAAGAAACTGCCAGGTGATGACAGTGACTAGAAAAGTGACAGTGACACAAAGAATGACAAAGAAATAAACCAAGGCCTAAGCCAAGGGCAGTGATGTGAAGAAACAATAAAACAGTTAAGTTAAAGAAGAAGAGAAGTGACAAAGAAACACTAGAGCAGTAAAACAAGTGGACAGTGAAAGTTTAACAGTGATCAATTGAGAAAACAGCAATGAAGGGAGGTAGTAAACAAGAGTGATGAAAGAACACTAGGATGTTGAATCCACCATTAACCTAAGGGATATTCTACTCACAGCTAAGATAATTACCAAAGTGCTAATTGTATGATTAAAGCACAACTAGTCTAAGGGCTTAGCAACACTGAACATGAGCTGCACATGATGAAGACTATCTCAGCTGGTTCATAATTTCATCTAGTCCTAGCATTTGGGGTTCAGAACATGATAGACATGAAGATAAACATACATTAACAGTTGACAGTGAAACAAAACATGAATTTAAACACAATAACATAACATGGGAAGCACATAACAGTGGATAAACTTAGAACAATTGAGGAACTAAACATTAACATCACATAGTATTAAACATAAAACATCACAGTGAACATAAATGGAACAGCACAAAAAAATTGGAGAGACTGGCTAATCCAGCTCTCCCAAAATCAGACCAAATGACACTGGTTATTCCAGCATAACCTTTACATCACACCCACAGTCCCCTTTTCATACCCAGACACCCGATTTGGGTTTTCCCCCAAATTACAGAATTAGGGTTCTTCCCCAAAAATATCCCTAATTTAAACAGTGGACCTAGGGTTTCGACAAGTTAGGGGAATGGTTTAATTACTTACCCTATTTCACTCACTCTCCTCCTCCCAATTCTCTCTCAACAGAATTAGGGTTCATATACAAAAAAAATCCCCAAATTGACAGTAGACTAGGGTTTTGAATTTCGAGCTTACCAAACGTGATAAGACGAGTCCATCTTCAACCCATGCTTCTTCTCCCTTCTCTGCTCCTTCCCATGCCTTCAATTTCTCTTTCTAGCTCGAGCTATTGTACCAATGTCTTTCCTAGGGTTTTCTGAGAAAGAAAAGAAAAGAAATTGGTAGGATAGATGGCTAGAAGATGGGGGGAATGATTATAGTGGAGTTGGTGGTGGTGTTTAGGTGGCTATGGAGTAGGTGGTGGCGATGGCAGTGGCAGGGTGATGGTGGTGGTTCTGCAACAGGGATGGGTGAAGAAGAAAGAAAGAAAAGAAGAAAAAGTGGTCGATTTGGAGGTATAGGTATTAGGTTTTTAGAGTGTTGAGCGGCTTCATCAAATTTTGATGTTCTGTGACTCTGAGCTGCGGGATGCGAAGATGGTTGGTAGATCTAACGGTGAGATGAGAGATGAATCGATGCAACCGTTGGATTTTGAAACACAACGAAGTCAACGGTGTTAGATGATGTTAGGTACTGTAGTGTTAAGCGGAAGTATCGAGATTTGATGCGCAGGCAAAGAAGCGACCGTAGGATCTAAATGTGATCTAATCTGAAGGCTTGGAATTTAGGTACTATGGTGTTTTGCAGGGACTTCAGATTTTGATGAACGATGAAGAAGCGACCATTGGATGATGAGATGGATCCGATCTAACGGTTGAGAATGGAGGCGGGTATGGATATAGAAAATGGGTTTGGGTAAGGGTTTTGGGCCTTGGGTATGCCAAGCCCATATCTTCTTTAAGAACAATTCTTCCTTCTTGATCCCATTCCTAGATTTTTTGAACGTGCGCTCCATTCTTTGCGGCTTCCTTGTGTAATTCCTCCCGGCTTTTCACTACTTTTCTGCTCCGCAAATCATCCAGACTTTATTTGGTACCTAAAAATGCAAAATTAATTAAGAAAAATATTTATTCTTGAAAACAAGGAAAATACAGAATATGGGATAAAATGTAGAATTAATGCACAAAAGATGAGTTAAATGCCAACAAAAAGGGATAAATATATACATTATTTGGCACTCATCACATGGTTGGCATGCCTTGGACCGAAGATGTGCCTGGCATGGTTAGCATGCCTTGGAGCGGAGATGTGGTTGGCATGGTTGGCATGCCTTGGCGCGGAGATGTGGCTGGCATGGTATGCCATTGGAACTATGGTGCGGCTAGCATGGTTGGCATGCCTTGGCGCGGAGATGTGGTTGGCATGGTATGCCATTGGCACTGTGGTGCGGCTGGCATGGTTGGCATGCCTTGGCGCGGAGATGTGTCTGGCATGGTATGCCATTGGCACTGTGGTGCGGCTGGTATGGTGTGCATGCCTTGGCGCGGAGATGTGGCTGGCATGGTATGCCATTGGCACCGTGGTGCGGCTGGCATGGTCGGCATGCCTTTGGCGTGGAGATGTGTCTGCATAGCATGCCATTGGCATGTTTGGCTAACATGCGTGGCTGGCATGTGTAGAGATGATGTCAGTCAGTACCGAGGGCTCTGCCGTGGAGCATGGCATATACGTAAAAAATGTACCCCGGTAATTTTACGCAGATATGTTGAACGGTTCAATAAATATGCTAGTGGCGACATTATTACTCAAGTGTGACGTCACTGTTTGACTAAGGTTTTACGATTTTAACCCTAAGCTAAAAACCACCATCAACATTAAGTCCCCTGCTTAGCTCGGAACATGGGATTTTGTTGCGAGGTAAGCATAAGATAGTGACAGACAAGGACAAAATCGAAACGACAAGTCATGAAGAAATGGTCAGGAAGATCCGTCTAACCTTTTTCGGGAGATAAGGAGAATTCGTGATTCTTGCGCTGGTGTCATTGTGTAGATTCCGCTCGTGGTACTACTAGCTAGGCCGCGGGAGTGGTAGTGGTAGTTGCTGTCCGGTATGCAAACATTTGGCGTCATCTTGGCTAGGCTGGGGAACGGGGAGTTGTTGGTGTTGCCGGCTTGGCTTGGCAAGCCGTTGGCATGGTGTGGCTTAAAACGAAGCCGCTGGCGTTGGTCGGCTTGGAATGGAGCCGTTAGTGTTGGATCAGCTTGGGATGAGCGCTGGCTTGGCACGTCGCTGGCTTAGCGTGGCGCGGACTGTTGGCGTCACTTGCAGGTCCGGTTGCCTCTTTCCATGCGTGGCTCAGATAGGAAATCCTTTCCTTATCCATATCCCAAAGTATCACGTCCATATGAAAGGTGTTAGCTCTCCTCCTCATGTTATACTGACGGTTTCGCTTCCAAGTTCCGGGGGTAGCAGTAGAGCAGAAGCGATAACACAGGCCAGCGTGTTCCAAACACGTATTTCTACGTTTTTTTTATTAAGCCCTAATTGACACGCATTGACAAATATATTTTTCAGCCGATATCACGCCTTAATTCACGACTAGTAGAAAGCTTTTCTTTTTCGAATTTCATCGCTCTGCTGAATATAAGAGACGATCTTGAATCCTTCGTTCGTACAGATCGTCTTGAAATCACGTCTATCCTCTTTACAGGTATCGTATCGTGCTTTCTCCTGGTTCCTCACTCTGTTTTCTTGTCCGTGTAGATTGCTGGTGCAGATAGAGCGAAAACTTATCCCGTCTTTTGATTTTGTAGTACATAATGGGATCTTCCAGTGACAACCGTACCTCTGACTCTTCGGAGAGAAGCTTTGGGATCGAAGAAAACTGGTCTTCTTCTCATGAGGAGGCATTGTACAGAACTAATTCTCTGTTTCGTGAGGCTGGAGAAATTATTCAGGACATGCCTTCCACCTATTTATGTGGAGTGCGGATGCATGCTCAGGCTTTCATGACTCTGGTGGACATGGAGGAAAAGCGGGGAGATGATGAAGCATCCCAGCGCGTTGAGATACCTCAGGGAAACGAAACTTCTTCACAGCCCAGTGCTAAGGCTGAACGACTTGCCTCTCGGTTGAAACGGTGGAAGACTGAGTCTGTGAAACTTCTAGGGGTGAGCCAGCTTAATTTCCCTACCCGAGATGGTGTCATAATCATTGATTCTAGTGCGGATGAACCGGGACATCCTCGAAAGCCTGCTAAAAAAAGCTTCCGAGGAAGACGCCGTTGTGGTTGACGAAACTAAAGCAGCTTTTAGAGTGGACGCCAAAACTGCTGTCAGGGACGTTGGAGAAGCTTTGGTGGCATATGCTGAGACGGTTGTCGAAGTGGGCGTCAGACAGGAGGCTGAAAATGTTGTTGCTGAGGCAGTTTCCGGGTGGGATGTTGGAGTTGCTGTTACGGAGGCGGGTTCTGAATGGAACGTTTGTTGTCTGAAAGATTATTGGGGAATGTGCTTGAAAGGGCTCTGACAGAGGCGTTGGCAATACGGGCGTCTGCTTTCGATGACCAATTTCCCCTTTTGCCGTTTCTCTTAGGCGTGTAGCCGCTTTGATTTTTCACAGACTCATTTTTATCTTCTTTGTATTCATGGCGAAGTTAGGGTTTCGCCAAATATCATCCCACTTATTTAGCTCCTTTGAATACAACCTCTTTTTCGAAAGGATCCAAAACCTTTATCAAAATAGGTTGTTTGATATTCCATACCTTTACCGTCGTCTGATGATTCCTTGTATATTCTTCCTTTCAAAGTTTCGAGTAAAGCATCTTTCGCAGGGTTTCGGTTTTTCTGGTCGTGATTTGATGGGTAATGGTTTCATGATGTTTCAGGATTTTTTTTTAATCCAGAAAACTCATTTGAAAGGAAAAGTATGCTTCAAATAGAAATCAGATACCTAATTAAGAATGCAAGCGGCGCATTCATCTTGGAGGTAACACAAATATTGAGTGGAAAGGGAAATCGCTGAAGAAAATACTAAAGGGAGAACGTTGGAGGAGGAGGTACACCGTGCTTTAGGTATTGAAGGGCTTGAGCCATCGCGAGTGAACTGTTATGCCTTCCAACTTGTCAGTGTTGATGAGTTTGCAGTAACCGCCCAAAAGAACATCTGCCACCAGATATGGCTCGTCTTCCTTTTCTTCGGGTGAATCAGTCCGAACAACTATCTTCACTGTTATATTTTTGACTTTAAATGAGGTTGCCTTGACTACAATGTCTCCAGTTTGAAACTTTGGGCGTCGTGTAACCTCTTGACTCTTGGTCTCGTCATCTTCGACTGCAGCTTCCAAATCCTTGGTGAAGCGCTTGAAAGGCCCAACGTCCCACTCACATCTCTTAACAATGTCCGTACTGATAATCGGACCAAGTCCCCATGACGGGCTAAGAGAATAAGTGACTGGTTATAGAGAAGGTTGTTTGACTAGGCTTACTTGTGTTTGGATTCTATGAGCGAGCGCCAGCGGGCTTTCTCCGGGTGATCGAGTTCCATTGGTAAGTTGTTGATACGACAGCAGGTTGAACGGCTTGTTGGAAACTCTTTCGGGTGTCGACACTGGCAGAGGGGATGCTCCCAATTTTGCTTCGTTGTCAAATACCCAAGAGCGCCCCAAGATCATGTCATAACCTAGTTCTTTGATAATGTGGAATTTTTTATGCGTTATAACGTCTCCTACCTTGATTTCGAGGTTAATGTAGCCGTATGTGTTTGTTGCTTCTCCTTCCGAATTCTTGACCGTGGTTGGGGAGTGGGTAGCTTCTTGCTTCAAAATTCCTGCAGCTCTCAGAGTCTTGATGGTAATGATATTGAAGTCAGAGGCTGTGTCAATCAATGTGTTGTCAAGCTCAGTTCCCCTTAGGTAGGCCGTGGTTAGCAGTCCCCAGTTGTGTTTTTCACCGCTGTCCCCTAAAAGAGCCGGGCTTCTGGCGTAGCTTTCGTAACCGGAAAAAGTCGTTTGCCCGACACAACACGATTGAGGGCCGTGAAGATGTCTTGACGCTGCGTCTTGGAAAGGTAGAGAATTTTCGCACACATGCTGCATCATGGATTGTACAGTTTCGTGCACGGAGTCCCCAGAGATCCCGCAATTTCTAACTGGAAGTGGATCTCTATGTACTCCCTCATTTCCCAGCTGAATTTCCCCTGCCTCTACCTTCTCCTTTAAGATATGTTTTATTCTGTTACAGTCGTTGGTCGGGTGGTGAACAAACCGGTGATAGCGGCAGTATTTGGGATGCTCCATCTCTGCCTCGGTCGGTGGGCGTCTAGGGGGTGGTAATCTAATGACATTGTCCTGGATCCATGCCTCTAAAAGTTCGATCACTTCCTTGGTAGGGAACGGGAAATCCAGGACGTTTCCTCCAGCTTCATGATGACGCATGGGAGTCTTAGAGGCGGCCCTTCGTGGCGGAGCCGCCCGTTGTGCTGGTGCCGCGCGCTTAGGCTGTTGATATGCCACTGGGGCCTTTCTTTTCCCTCATTTGTCCACTATGCTCACAGAGAAGGAACCAGTGTTGTATTGCTTGTTGACGAGACGTCTACTTCCTCGAGTTTCGCGTACGTCCTCGCCTCTAATTGGCCTAGTTCTTTCTAATAACGCTGGTGTCGTCGTGGCCGATCGCCTAATGGAATTCAGAGAACGTCTGGAACCACATGTTCTCTAGTAAGTCGCGATAGATGGGAGCCATATCGTTGATGCAAGAATTTACTAATTGTTGCTAAGTCACATTTGGGTCGTGACAGTCTAGCGCTTGCACCCTGAATCTCTTGACAAAATCATTTGGGTGTTCGTTATCTCGTTGGAACATCCTTCCTAGATCCGAGAAGGTAACCTTCTCAGACACGAAGAAGTACTTTTTGTAGAAAGTCGTAACCATGTCACCCCAGTTGGATATCTTGTTTGGTGTGATGGTGTTGTACCACGTGTACGCTCTTCCAGTAAGAGACTTCTAAAACTCCCTCAGACGGAGAACGTGGTTGTATTCGTATTCGCCTAGGGACTCTGGGAATCGAGAGATATGTTTACGTGCATTCCTGGTGCCTTCGTATAAGGTGAATTGAGGAGAAGCGTATCCTCTTGGAAGAGGAATTCTTTGTATTTCAGGCGGATAAGGGGGTTGATGCTGATGCATGTCTACATCATCACTTTTGATTCAATTTCGAAGAAGTTGTTCTAAATCTTCCCGCGTGAAGAAATTGGACGGTTGATTTCTCTCCAATAGGGTTCTGGCGTGAGTTTCTTCGTCTACAGAGGTATGCCCTGCTGAGGTGCCGACGCCAGGGGTATTAGAGGTGTTCCTCATCGAATCTGGATGGCGCGGCTCCTGTGGTAGCCGCTCCGTTAGGATCTTGAGAAAGGAAAGTACTTCTTTCTAAGTTGAATCCATGTCCGTCTGGGCTCTAGCAAGAACATCCTGTCTTTCCATCAAATCAGCAATGGTGATGTAGGGGCGGCTTCCTATGGATCCTCCGGTTTCCCGTCCTGATGGTGGAGTAATTGTAGTCCTAGTGATGGTCGGAGGTGCCATACTCGACGAAACATTAGTGGCGGCAGCAGCAGCTCTGGCCCTGGTGACTGGTAGGGTAACACCTGAAGGAGAACTTTCTGTGTTACTGGAATTGGTAGGTGGCGTAGAACCGTTAGGGGTAGCAGCAGCTCTGGCCCTGGTCATTGGCGGTGTAATACCTGAAGGAGTGCTTTCCGTGCTGCTGAGATTAGTAAGCGGCGTGTTAATGCCGTTGGGAGGACCGTTAGCAACAGGGACGGTTTCCGCGCTGGTGTTCTCAGGGTTCGTTGCTGACCCGGATCTAAGTTCTACCATATCGAGTTTGGAATTGAAAGACAAAATTGAAAGCTAGAAGTTGATATTGCAACCGAGAGACCGATCTCCCACTGTAGTCCCAATTGTTTGAGGGTGAAAACAGTTTCTGCTGATTTTGGTAATTTCGTGTGTGTGGGTGGAAACGAGTCTAAACCCTAAACAATGTACTGCAAGGAAGTACTTTGATTCGAGAGATCAATCTGTACAAATCCGGCCTAAACCAAGAAATGGCCATTCCAGACTTGCTTCGGTCACAAAGTGAAGGAGAAGGGTTGGTCTTAGGGAGGGAAGCGAAGAGAGTGTTGAGACCAGAATAGTTGATTCTGGAAGAGTAGTTGTTTGACGACTTGTATCAGAAAGTGAAACGCTAGCAAATTGGAAAGCTAACAAGTGATTTATGAGTGTTGTATGCTCCTGACCAAAAACCTGTTTTTGGTGGAAATAGGTGAGACCTATTTATACAAGTCGCAACGAAACGTACCTTGGTCTCGTAAGAAGTGGAAACGGTTGAGTAAATGGAAGAAAACGGTAACGGGTAACACCTGGAATTGATGTTTCCATAATGAAGGAAACGTTTCACCATTACTTCTTATATTTACTAACCGCCTCACCCTTAAGACACTTTCCTGTAATGGGAGTAGTGTATGCCGCACGCTGTAAATCGCCAGACCAATACCATGATGAGCATCCCCCAGTTTGTGACATATTTTGATGTCTCGAGTGTTTTCGTGGAAAACGTGTAGCATGTTGCTACGTGTGGCGTGGCCAAAGGATTTGGCGTTTATATCCAAGTTGGTGTCGTGGCCAAAGAATAGGCATCGTATCCAGGTTGGTGCCGTGACCAGAGATTTAGCATCGCAGCCAAGACATTTCCACGAGTCGTTTGGTGGCAGGTTTGTACGGATGAGATCTGCACATCAGGAGGAAGGGTAGCCGTAAATTGTTGCAACCCTTCATTTGGCAACCAGCGACATGGTGGCAACACTTGCATGCTCTTGGCACGACCAAATTAGGGTTTTGGCGTCGTGGCCAAGAATTGGCGCCGTGGCCAAGAGATTGTCATGAATCGTTTGGTGGCAAGTTTGTATGGCTGAGATTCATATCTCAAGAAGAAGGGTGGCTGTTTATTGTTGCAACCTTTCATTTGCAGCCAGTGGCATGGTTCAGGCGCGGCCGAGCTAGGATTTTTGCGTTGTTTAGGCGCGGCCAAAACTAGGGTTTTGGCATAGTTTAGGTGCGGCCAAAATTAGTGCATGGCATTGGGCCAAAAGTAGCCATGCGTTTTATGGCAAGCTTGTACGGCTGAGATTCGTATCTCAAGAGGAAGGGTGGTTGTTGATTGTTGCAACCCTTCGTTTGCAGCCAGTGTCATGGTTTAGGTGCGGCCGAGCTAGGATTTTGGCGTTGTTTAGGCGCAGCCAAAACTAGGGTTTTGGCATAGTTTAGGTACGACCAAAATTAGTGCTTGGCATTGGGAAAAAAGTGGCCATGCATTTGATGGCAAGCTTGTACGGATAACATTCACATCTCAGGAGGAAGGGTAGCCGTTGATTGTTGCAACCCTTCGTTTGGAAGCTAACGGCATGGTGGTAGCGCCGCATGGATTTGGCATGTTTTAGGCGCGGCCAAAATTAAGGTTTTGGCATAAACCGTGATGTTTGTTCTTGGACCGAAAGTTTCCATGCGTTAGGTGGCAAACTTGGACGGATGAGATATGCATCTCAGATGGAAGGGTAGCCGTTAATTGTTGCAACCCTTCGTTTGGCATCCAGAGGCATGGTGGTAGGGCCGCATGGCTTTGGCATGTTTTAGGCTCGGCCAAAATTAGGGTTTTGGCAAAACCGTGATGTTTGGCCTTGGGACGGAAGTTGCCATGCGTTAGGTGGCGAACTTGTACGACTGAGATCTGCATCTCAGATGGAAGGGTAGTCGTCGATTGTTGCAACTCTTCGTTTGGGAGCCAACGACATGGTGGTAGGGCCGCATGGCTTTGGCATGTTTTAGGCGCGAGCAAAATTAGGGTTTTGGCATAAACCGTGATGTTTGTCCTTGGGCCGGAAGTTGCCATGCGTTAGGTGGCGAACTTGTACGGCTGAGATATGCATCTGAGACGGAAGGGTAGTCGTTGATTGTTGCAACACTTCGTTTGGCAGCCAGCGAAATATGGTAGGTCCGGCATGGCTTTGGCGTGGAGATGCGGATGGCATGGTATGCCATTGACACTGTGGTGCGGCTGGCATGGTTGGCATGCCTTGGCGCGGAGATGTGGCTGGCATGGTTGGCATGCCTTGGGGCGGAGATGTGGCTGGCATGGTATGCCATTGGCACTGTGGTGCGGCTGGCATGGTTGGCATGCCTTGGCGCGGAGATGTGGATGGCATGGTATGCCATTGGCACTATGGTGCGGCTGGCATGGTTGACATGCCTTGGCGCGGAGATGTGGCTGGCATGGCATGCCATTGGCACCGTGGTGCGACTGGCATGGTTGGCATGCCTTAGCACGGGGATGTGGCTGGCATGGTATGCCATTGGCACTGTGGTGCGGCTAGCATGGTTGGCATGCCTTGGCGCTGAGATGTGGATGGCATGGTATCCCATTGGCACTGTGTTGCGGCTGGCATGGTTGGAATGCCTTGGCACGAAGATGTGGATGGCATGGTATGTCATTGGCACTGTGGTGCGGATGGCATGGTTGGCATGCCTTGGCGTGGAGATGTGGCTGGCATGGTATGCCATTGGCACTGTGGTGCGGCTGACATGTCTTGGCGCGGAGATGTGGCTGGCATGGTATGCCATTGGCACTGTGGTGCGGCTGGCATGGTTGGCATGCCTTGGCGCGGAGATGTGGCTGGCATGGTATGCCATTGGCACTGTGGTGCGGCTGGCATGGTTGGCATGCCTTGGCGCGGAGATGTGGCTGGAATGGTATGCCATTGGCACGGTGGTGCGGCTGTCATAGTCGGCATGCCTTTGGCGCGGAGATGTGGCTGGCATAGCATGCCATTGGCACGTTTGGCTAGCAAGCGTGGCTGGCATGTATAGAGATGATGCCAGTCAGTACCGAGGTCTCTGCCGTGGAGCATGGCATATATGTAAAAAAGCTACCCCGGTAATTTTACGCAGACATGTTGAACGGTTCAATAAATGTGCTAGTGGCGACATTATTAATCAAGTGTGACGTCACTGTGTGACTAAGGCTTTTCGATTTTAACCCTAATCTAAAAACCACCATCAACACTTGTATAAGTAGGTCTCACCTATTTTCCACCAAAAAACAAGTTTTGGTCAGGAAAACAATACAACATCCAGAAATCATTTGATAGCTTTTCATTCAGCTAGCCAGTTCAACTTTTTGATACAAGTCACGAAACACACACACTTCCTGAATCAACTATTCTGGTCTCAACACTATCTCGGAAAATCCATCACAGAACCAGGAGGCGTTAAACTCAAAGTTTACACACATATCCCGATGGAATTCCCAACTTTTGACTACATCTCCAGAAACAGTGTGTCCAGTCACGCCACATATGTCATGAATTGAAGATAAAGTCTCCTCCACGCGCTTAACCAATGCAAAGCGACTATCAACCTTCCTGGTCATGGCGATGTGCCCATAACTCTTCCATATCTTGGTATATAGCTCCGCATACTTCACGGGCACACTGAATCCTCCAACCAACACATGACCTTCGAAAGGAGCCTCGAATGGAGGATCAAAAACGACACTTGTAGATGGATGTGCGACTAGCAAAGATTCTTTGGGAACAATCACACCCGTCGTCACGACAGCATTTTCCGCCATGGGAGACATAGCAGCATATTTATGATGATCAACCTCCATCTCCAGATTACCAGCAGGTACGGTTTCCATGATTGGGGACACTGTGACATCTTCATTGCCGTGAATCTCCATCTCAGAATTATTTTCAGAAGCGGCCTCCTCCTATAAATACCACCAATTGAATATTTATTCGGTATAAGTAAATAGTCCAAGAGGAAAACGTGTGGGAAACTCACCGACTCTTCTGTGGGCCCACTGGGATTGGAAGAGGACTCGCTGCCCTGATCTGAAGAACTTTTCCCATCACCGTCAGACTCTGAGTTTCCTTATTCTTCTTCCTCTTCACTGCTGAGAGGCTCAGTATCGCCAGAATTTTCTTCAGAAGGCATCACCTTTTGGCCACTTGCAAGTCTGGTAAAGACGTTTATCTTGTTGAGACCCTGAATCAAGAGGGAAGAGATGTTCAGTGGAAACAATTCAGAATATTTATGCAAGACGACCAAACCAGGAAGAAAATCATACATACTCGCATATTGGAAGAACTAAAAGTCGGAAGAGCCATCGAATCCGACTGAAAACCACCCGCACGGTTTTTAGACCTTCGCTCCTTATTCTGGGGACTGCCCACATCCGAGCTAGGAGATTTTTGCTTAGCAGTAGAATGCTCCCTCAACAATGGATGTTCCGCTAAAGACGCAGGGGAAGGCTTGCCACGAGAATTTTCCACCACGTCATTCAAAAATCCATGGATGGCAAGAAACTCATCCTGCCAGAACACGTTGTACCTGGAGGTTGTCACTGTACTTCGTTCTGAGAGAAGAAAGGAAGACTTTTACCTGGCGCGAGAACACGGGCATTAAGGACAGCTGGTAACAATTCTTCCGGAGCAACCGGCTGGCGAGTAAATGGACCCCTTGGTCAAAACCCATATGCCGAGCCGTCCTGTCAATACTATAAGGGACTGCCTTGAAAGACCACCAAAAGAAATATGGCACGTGTCCAGGGATACAGCTTCGCATAAATACAACCTCTCTAACGCTCATATTCTCTCCAGCAGAAAGCAGAGTCAAGTTCGGAGCAGAGGCGAAAGTGTTCGGCTGAACTATGGACGCGTGGACTGGAGCCCAAGGATGAAAGCTAACGACATAGGCATTGTCAAGAAAGTCGATGAGCTTTGATCCATATTTTGGACGCTTACTCAACCAGTGCAGTATTCTGGAGCCGCCGCAAGACTCAGGAAATGAAGACAACGATTTGGGAGCATATTTTGCGAAATGCTCCCACAACCATCTTTGGAGAAAAGCGACGTGAACATACGATCTCACTTTCATATAACCATTTGAAGCGTACATGTCCGCGACCAGATGATCCAAATGGGTGTATAAAGAACCAAGAAACAAGCCACCAATAGGAAGAATGACGCCTTTCTCCAATTTGATGGAAAATTTAATGAGCTCCTGCCTTTTCTCCTTCTTACCAGATCCGTCATCGAAAATATCTCTAGACAACCACAATGCTAAAAATGCAGCAACATGGAGTGTATCATCCAGCACTAGATCCGACTCCGGCTCATCTGGGAACCACTCAGACACCCACCAGCTATAGAAGTACTTCGTATTTTAATCCTTCCGAGCGAATCCTACGCATTTATTCTTCATCGTCGGACAACGTGATATCAAGATTCCCTGTTATGGGAAGGTTCAGCAAGATGGCTACACTCTCTAAAGAGATGGTCATTTCACCCCACCTACATATGGCCGTGTGAGTATCCAGACACCATCTGGAGATAAAAGCGATCAATCCCGGGATATCTTTCCTAATTTGAAGTGTTCCAGAAGCCTTGACAGCATCGATGATTTGCTCCTTGGTCAAATTGGCCCTCACACAGTCTTGACTTATCATGAATTGCATCCATTTATCAAAAGAGCGCAATGGACTCTGATAGATGTTGAAGTCAATGGGAGAAGCAGGATACTCTTTCCTCTGAAGGCAAAACCGCATTACACGCCCCGGCCGAAAACCGCATTACACGCCCCGGTCGAACTGACTGGACCTCTTCTTCATTTTCTGAACCGGTCAGAAGGATCGCTACATACTTGGGATGGGTTTTCCTAAGCGAAGAAGACTTTGGCTAGGGTTTACACCAAAACAGAATAACAAAGAAGGAACGCTGGAATACATACCTGAAATAAGCTCGCCCGCTGTTTTGCCACTGCTTTGCCGCTAGCTCCAAGATGTGAGAACAAAATTAATTCTATGAGATTAAGAGGAAGGGTATCACCTTTTATAGGCACAACACTTTTAGGGGTTTGAATGGAGGAAGGTTTCCTATTTGGTTTATATACTGAAAGAAGCATCCGGACCCGCGCTGGCAAAGCTCCATGGCGCCAACATGCCACGGCCAAGCTAGCGTCATCAGTCCGCGTCCCAAACCGACGCTCCATAACTCCATCTTCACCGCTCCACGTCCAAGCCAGCACTACGCCAACGCTCCATGGCTCCATCTTCACCGCTCCACGGCTATTCCATGCCAGCCATGCCGCAATACCGCTAGCACAAGTTAAAAGCGCCACTGCCAATTGAAGGTAGCCATGATCGACGACTACCTTTCCTCCTGAGATGCAATCTCAGCCATCCAAGTTCGCCACCAAACTAACAGGCTTGTGGCAAATTTTGAGCGACCATGCAGCCAAATCCTTTGGCCACGACATCAAATCCCAGTTTGTCCACGACGCTTAATTTCGGCCACAGTGCCAAACCCTAGACTTGGCCATGGTGCCAAGCCCTAACCTTGGCCATGCCGGCAAGCCTTAACTTTAGTCACAGAGCCAAATCTTAACCATGGACATGCTACAACACTACAGACGTATCCATGCCACTGACATGCTTCTATGCCACAGCCATTGGCATGCCACCATGCCACAACTACTAGCATGTCGTTATGCCATGGCCACTGGAATGCCACCATGCCACAGATACTAGCATGCCTCCATGCCAGAACTACTAGGATATCGCTATGCCACAGCCACTGGCATGCCACCATGCCACAACTACTAGCATGCCGCTATGCTACTGCCACTGGCATGCCACCATGCCACGGCTACTAGCATGTTGCTATGCCACGGCCACTGGCATGCCATGGATACTGGCATATTGTTATGCCACGGGCACTGGCATGCCACCATGCCACGTCTACTAGCATGTCGCTATGCCACGAACACTGGCATGCCACCATGCCACAGCTACTAGCATGACGCAATGCCATGGCCACTGGCATGACGCCATGCCACAGCCACTAGCATGTCGTTATTCCATGGCGCCACCAGGAGCTACTATGACAATGGCACCACTTTTTTATACAACAAGATGCAGCCATAATAAATGGCCACTCTTCCTCATGAGATGTAATCTCATCCATCAAAATTCGCCACCGAGCAGCTCGTGACAAGTTTTAGGCGACTATCCAAAATGAGCCTAGCATCATGTATGATATCTACCTATGGCAAGACTCTCATTTTTAACTTGCCACTTTTCCACGAAAACACTCGAGATATCAAAACATGTCACAAACTGGGGGATACTCATCAGGGTATTGGTCTGGCGGTTTACAGCGTACGGCGTGCAATATGCCCGTTACAAAAAGTGTCATAAACCGGGGTGGTTAGTAATGGCATGAAGTAATAGTGTAAACGTATCTTTCATTATGGAAACATAAATTCTAGGTGTTACCCGTTACTCCCTTCTTCCACTACTCAATCGTTTCCACTTCCCACGAGACAAGGGTATGTTTTGTTGCGACTTGTATAAATAGATTTCACCTATTTTCCACCAAAAAACAAGTTTTGGTCAGGAGAACAATACAACATCCAGAAATCATCTGATAGCTTTTCATTCAGCTAGCCAGATCAACTTTCTGATACAAGTCACGAAACATCCACACTTCCGGAATCAACTATTCTGGTCTCAACACTTTCTTCGCTTCCCTTCCTAAGACCAACCCTTCTCCTTCACTTTGTGACCGAAGCAAGCCTGGAACGACCATTTCTTGGTTTAGGCCAGGATTGTGCAGATTGATTTCTCGAATCAAAAGTACTCCCGTGCAGTACATTGTTTTGGGTTTAGATTTGTTTCTCATCCACACACCCAAAATCAGCAGAAACAGTTTTCACCCACAAACACACATTATATTTTGTTATATAATTGAAATATCACAGGTTGTGCGTTAAGATCAATCAATTAGAATATCCAACCTTTTGTTGTTGATTTACATTGATTGACACTTGAACATTGGTCTTTGGTACCATTCAAGTAACTCATCTTATATTCAATCAGGCTCGCAGATTTCTATTTGCTGATTGCGGATTGAATTAAGAGTTAGAGATATTAAACTCTTTGATATACTTTATTCTAGATTGAGTCTGACTGTCTAGTTGATTATCTAGAAAGTGTATTGGAGTAAGTCCTCTCAGATTGCCAAACGAATTGTTGGATGTGGTTGCTAGACCACCCGTATTTTCAAAAGATATCTCTAATGGGTACCCTGCATATAGCCATACATGTAAGCCATTAACATGTTATGAGATAAAAGACGGTAAAAAGAGAAAATCCTTATGAGCTCTCAAACAATAAGACACCATATAAAATTATATCTACAATGAGCTTAACTCTTAAGAAAAAAACATCAAGCGAGGAAATTTCAAAGACAAATTCACGACTTAATGGACCAAACTTAAGTTCATAATAAAGTCAGAAGAAGAATCTTTTTTTCCTGGTGAGAATGGAACCTGTAGTTATTCAAATTTATGCATAACACTTCCAAAGGCATTCTTTTAGGATCTCAACATTAGTCATGGGCCAAGGATGTCCCAAGGATCATAACATAATCTTATGTATACTGATTTAGAGAGGTCTTATGATGAACACCAATTTTGGGCATGCCTAAAACTTTCAAGGCATACAAAGGACTAGTCCTAACTTGGATGACCTTATAAGGGGTACCTATGGGGTGGTTCAATTACCTATATGCCCTTAAATCCATTAAATTACTACTAGTCTATCCCTATCCCTAATACAAAACCTATAATCAACTACACCTAAAATCATTTTCATTCACCTTCTTCTTCTTCCTCTCCACATCCGAACTCCACCCTTCCCTTTCTTTTTTTCATCGCGGAAATTTAATTGTCGATTTGTGAAACTATATAATGGATCGTCGTAATTCAGTATCTCGTTCAAATCGATCGATTGAACAACCTATTCATGAAGAAGAAGATTTAGAGAGTGAAGAACAAACTCAAAATCAACCACAAAATCAATCGGAAGAAGAAATTGATAAAGAACCAACGCCGGAAATGAAAATAATAAGGTTAGTTCTACAAACCCATCTCATATTTGATGTTTTTGATTGTTTTGGTCGATTTAATTCGTCAAAATCATGTGTTCTGCGGTGGTTACAGGGTATGGTTCGGCGTAAAACAAATGTTAGATGTGCGCCGAGCTGTTCTTGAAACTGAACTCTGAAAGTGCATATGAACGGCTCGGCGTATATCTGAAATCTGTTTTGAGTCGAACTTAGTAAAACAGAGACTTATATTTAGGATCGGCTTATTCGATGGTGTTAGTTTTGTGCCGAATATGTTTTGTGAATTTCAGAAATTTTGCATGTGCGTAGGATCGGCTTGTATGGTAGTATTAGTTTTGTGCCGAATAAATGTTGTTTGAAATTCAGAAATTTTGCATGTGCTTAGGATCGGCTTGTATGGTAGTATTAGTTTTGTGCCGAATAAATGTTGTTTGAAATTCAGAAATTTTGCATGTGCTTAGGATCGGCTTGTATGGTAGTATTAGTTTTGTGCCGAATAAATGTTGTTTGAAATTCAGAAATTTTGCATGTGCTTAGGATCGGCTTGTATGGTAGTATTAGTTTTGTGCCGAATAAATGTTGTTTGAATTTCAGAATTTTTGCATGTGCTTAGGATCGGCTTGTATGGTAGTATTAGTTTTGCGCCGAATACATGTTTGAGTTCATAATCATAGGTTCGGCTTATTCGACAATATCGGTTGTGAGCCGAATACAGGGTTCGGCTTACTCGACAATATAGGTTTTGAGCCGAATATTTAGGATCGGCGTATAATTATTTTGTGGTATGAGCCGATCCACTCTCTGTGTAAGCTAATAAAAATTTCAAGACATGATTCATACTTGCGCCGAATTAGTCTTATAACTTTCATACTTGTGTCAGGACCAATGCCGCGGGTAGGGAGATGTTGAAAAAAATGAAGGACAAAATTGATTCCAAAACACCAATGACCGTGGAAGAACAAAACTACCTCTACAAAAAGTGGGATGCAATCATCAACAAAGGAGAAGGACCCGAGGAACCCGGACAAAAGCCTACCACTAAGAAGAGGGGTCGTGGTTAAATGTCCTTTTATGTTTCCAACTTCATTTTAATGTTTTTCTTAAGTTTTAAGTACACTTTTATGGTGTTGCAAACACCTTTGATTTTAGGTGCTCAACTTTGTTTTTAATTGTGCTGGGTTTGGTTATGGACACCTTGAATTTCATGTTTTAATGAATAGCTTAACGGTTATGCGCCGAATTTATAGAGTTCGGCTTATCCTCTAATGTTAGTTACGCGCCGAATCATTTGTCCTTCAGGTTCGGCTTTTTCTATAATTTGAGTTATAAGCCGAGCCTTAAAAATCATTATTGGTGTAATCCAGTACATAGTTCGGCTTAAATCTCACCAATATGGTGAGCCGAATATGTAAAAATTTTCATTTTTTTTAAAAAAATAGCCGTTACTTATATAGGTTCGGCTTATGTTCTAAAATTTCTATAAGCCGAACCTTTACTTTTTTTCACGAAAATCTAGGAACGACTCTTTTTTTGAAAGATGTAGCCGTTGTAAAACTATATTCTATATATACCTACATGTTTTTTCATATTCTTAACCACATATGCTCAACAAATGGCACCCCCAACTCCTAAGTTTACTCTAGAAGAAGATTTATCTCTTTGCACTAATTATGTAGCATACTATCCAAAGAAGGGTGAAGAACGACGAGTAAATGGTCTGATGAGTATGTACTACTTGGTTAGAATTCATGAAGCCTTCAGCACGGAAACAGGTAATCCTCACAACCGGGATAGTGCGTCCTTGTTTTGTCGAATTATAAGTATTAAGAAAAAAGTCTCAGACTTCATAGCTTTAGTTCGGATTGTGAGTCGATATCGACTCAAAGGTGAAACAAACTCTGAGATTGAAGTTCGAGCTCTAGAGGAATGGCGACGATGTAAGGGAAAGAATTTCAAATACAAAGATCACTACCACATTCTTAGAAGGTTTCTCATTACCCGTTTAGGATATTAGAAATTAATTGCAAGCCTACTATGTAGCAGGGATGTAATCCATAATTTCTATGAATTTGAAAAGTCTATTTGGAATGATATGATAATTCTTGTTTTCATGAATCATGAAAGGTTCGGCTTTCTTCAGAAATATACTACAAGCCGAACCTAGCAAAGTAATTCTGGTTTTTTAAAGTTTCAAGATTCGGCTTGCAGTGAAATAATAATATGAGTCGAATCTGACAAAAAAACTCTGGTATATTTTTGTTGTCAGGTTCGGCTTGCAGTGAAATAATAATATGAGCCGAATCTGACAAAAAAACTCTGGTATATTTTTGTTGTCAGGTTCGGCTTTCAGTGAATTCTTCTTATAAGCCGAATCTGACACAAAATAAGAAGATAAATCAATGAAACATTTTTTATGGAGATCCTAAACGAATCTCATCCTCTTCACTGACCTCTTTCTCATCATCTTCACTGACCTCATTCTTAACATCTTCATCCTCATCACTTGAAAACGTAATTACTTGTCCACTTGGAGGCTGCACATGCAAAGATTTCCAAAGATCCATTTCCGTCGCATAATTTGCACACCAATCCATCGCAAAATTATTTTCAAATCTAGGCCAAAAGGCTGCACTCATCAAGGGTGGTAATGGGCAACCGGGTCTAAGTTTGAGGCCGATAAAATGACAATTTTGAACAAATCCAAGAACAAGTCTTCTATCCTTTACACCATCATTGTAAGGTTTTGTTGGAGGCGCGTAAGTAAAGCTACTACCCGTCCATGCGAAACAATGTACGACGCAATTGAATGTCTCCGCTATTAAAAACCCACAAATGGGCATTGACATCCAATGTTCTTCGGTAATGATAAAATCCCCATGCAAACGACGTTCGAATGCAACGTACTCCGCTGCCACCCCTGCATCTTTTCTTGGACCTGTTCTCATCATTGTCTTATAGAATTCTTTGTTTTTACGTAGGGTTTGTAACAATCGTTGCCGAATATAGTTCACTTCATTTTCAGGGGGCACCGGATTATTCCCTTCCATAAAAGGACCAAGTTGTTCCGCCGTGACGTAATAACCACAATTTCCATCGCCTTGCACGTCGTCCATTGCTATAATATGCTCATGAATTATTGGCGATAGATCTTCCAAGTAGTTATCGTATATAAAATTGATAGGCCTCATATACCTACCGGACTTATCTCTTTTGGGTCCTCTCATCCTACCAATTTCATGTACGGTTCTTTTCTCCTTTATCTTAGTTTGTGAAGGATACATCTTAGCCTTCCCCTTGACATCCTCTTTACTATCCTTAGCTTGTGACGGACAATCATTATCATTCACCTCTTTGTTACTTGTTTCCGATTTTTGAACTCGGGCGACCTCGTTTTTTTGGAACTTTGACTTCTTCCTCCTTCATCAACTTCTCAATTTCTTTCTTTGCCTTTTCAAACCTTGCATCATGGTACTCAACGCCGGATGGATTCCTTTTAGTAGCCAATAGTTCCTTGTTGGCTTGTCTAGTTTGAAAATTATTCATTTTCTTACTCTTCCTACCTTTCGGGTCACTCTTCTCCGGTTCCAAAATATTTTCTTGGGTGAAAGGATACATGACCGGCATCATGTTGTCCCATAGGAATTTCTTTTGAGGTCGGGACATATTCCTATACATCTCCGCCAATTTTTTCCCATTTGTCGTGTCCCATATCTCTAGATCATCCTCATCGTCTTCGGTTGGGAGAGGATCGAAGCTTAATTGTTTCCAAAAATGATCAATATCCTCAAATGGTATGATACCATCCTTGTACCGAAGTAGGTCATGGCGGCATGGAAGTCCCATAGATGTCTTCATTGTACAAAACACTCTTCCTCCAAGGTGGCGCCTAATGTCTCAATCAAATCCACTTCTTTCATCAACAAGTCGATGCATAGATGGGAGACTTTATAAGTTAATTCCCGTAGCCAATTAGTACCATAATTCTTGTGTCTAAACATAAGGTCATGCTCGAACGCGGTTTTAATTCTCACAACATCACTTTTGAAATATTCATCAATTGCATCAAAAACCGTGACAAAAGTGTCAACACCAAAAAGGTTCTTCTTCAACCGATAATGAGCCGACTCTACCATACTTGTGGCTTGGTTGTCGAAGTGTTTGTGCCGATTTGTGAAACAACTCACGAACCTTTCTTTATTAGGTTCCAACACATCTTTGACCAAGTAAGTAATGACATCGGGGTAGGCGGTCTTCCAATGCTTAATAAGCATTTTAAAATTTTCTTCATAGACATCCTCGGTGATTGACCATATCAAAGCTTCCCATTCGCCTTGGAAAGAAGCCCACAACATCTCATTATGTTCATATGCTTTCAAGAATTCCTTCTTTTTCTTTACTCGTGTCTCCAACGGTAGCTTAGCAATATTCTCTAATTCTTTCAACTTAAGTGGTTGAATTATCGGTTGACATTTTTTCCTCACATTGCACCATATGTGAAACGTACAAAGAAAATTGAATGCATCCGGAAATACCTTCTTAATAGCATACATCAACGATGAATCTTGATCGGAAACGAACACTTTAGGAAGAGCACCCTCCCGGAAGATTAACTTCAATTGTTCTAACCCCCAAACATAACTCTCTTTCTTCTCGTTTTTCATGAAACAAAAAGCCACGGTGAACGGTGCCTTTGTCGAAGTATGCCCCACAATGTTCATCAACGGCATCTCATATTTATTAGTCTTGTACGTGCAATCCAATATAATAACTTGTGGGAAGCATAGAGCCAATTGGGCGCATTCCGGGTGGGCAAGGAAAAGGTGTGTGACTTGACCGAAGTCATCCAACTTCTTTTGGCAAGCGTAGTTACTTCACCCCTAACCACATTACTTGTTGCATCACCATCCTACCTTGCAAATTGAGTATTCTAATCTTTTGTCTTGCATTGTAGATAGTTTGCATAGTCGACTTGTTATTGTTGTTGTCCGCCTTCAATTTGCTAAGAATCCTAGAAGGTGGCAAACGTGCTCGTGTCATTTTATCCACTTCTAGCATCTCGTCGGGTTTGAGTCGCGCTACTTTCGCATGTCCATGAAGGTCTTTGGGACGTGGGTGGTTATGACGACAATCCATATCTTTATTCATTATCCAATATTGATCTTCTTTGTTCATGGACTTATTCTTGAGGTTGAAAACGATCTTGAAAGGGAAATTTCTTTTCTTCGTCTTCGTCCTATTCTTTCTCCCGGTCTTCCCAACGTATACAGTACCCTTTTTAACCTTGCTAGCGCCGGTTCCACTACGCTTACAAATCATTTCAAACCGATCCCATCGGCTTTGTTGTCCTTTAACTAGTACACAATTTATCTTCATCGCGTGTTCCTCAAGACAATCCAGAACTTCTGGTTTAGTTTTCCATATCTACGTTCATTCCAAAACAAGTAATTAGTAAGCAAAACTTTGGAATATTCCGACAACATTAAGGTAAGCAAAAGGTTCTTACATACCAAATCATTTTGGAAGTGATCCTTGGTATCCTCGTGAATTATGTCTACTGGATCAGGTTGATTTTCCATGGGTCCAAGCACGATCTACAAAGGATATCACAAGGTTAAACACTAGAAAGGGAATATAATAACAAGGTTCGGCGCATTCGATAATCACATTATGTGCCGAACTATAAACATTTAGAGGTTTCGGCTTGTACGATATCCTCAATATGTGCCGAACCACAAACAATATTTTAACCCAAAAATTAACAAATGCATGTTCGGCTCAGAAGATAATCATATTATGTGTCGAACCTTGGACATAAGAGGTTTCGGCTTGTACGATATCCTCAATATGTGCCGAACCTCGAACAATATTTTAACCCAAAAATTTACAAATTAATGTTCGGCTCAGAAGATAATCATATTATGTGCCGAACCTTGGACATAAGAGGTTTCGGCTTATACGATATCCTCAATATGTGCCGAACCTCGAACAATATTTTAACCCAAAAATTTACAAATTTATGTTCGGCTCATACTATAATCAAATTATGTGCCGAACCTTGAACATAAGAGGTTTCGGCTGATACGATATTCTCCATATGTGCCGAACCAGTAACAATATTTCAACCCAGAAATTAAAAAATTATGTTCGGCACATACGATTTTGGATATGTAAGCCGAATTAGTAATGATTCTATTCCGGGCTATTCAGGATGTTGTTCGGCTTACTATGAAACTTTAATATAAGCCGAACTAGTGTCTAGCAAAAGGGTTGGAATTGGAAATTATAGGTTCGGCGCATGCAGTAAACAGATTCAGTAAGCCGAACTGTTCATCAATGGTAGATTCGTCTCATAGATGTGAGCCGAACCTCAACCTGTTTCGCCGAACCATGATTCAAAAAACCTAACTTTTGATAATTGAGAGCTATAGAAGTTAGATTAAGTATAGGATATAAGTGTACCTGTGTATTAGAAGAATTGGGTTCCTCATCAATGTATTCATCATCAGGATTTGGCTCATAAAAATCATCATCTTGAGTTTGTGTTTGAGTTTGAGCTTGAGTTTGAGTGGGTGTAAAATCATTCTCATAATCTAAGAAATCAGACATTTCTGGATCATTGTTGTAGTTGATGTGTATTTTCCTAGGTTTTTTAGATGAATGATGACCCTCCTCATCCTCCATTGAATCAAGAATTAGAATTTTCTCACTTTCTCCTTCTCTTTCTCTCCTTCTTAACCAAACCAAAGCTTTGATTTTTTTTCCTCAAATTTTTCATCTAAACAACTCTTATAATTCTGAAAATTATCTTAATCACTAAACAAAATATTTAATCACTAATCAAGATTATTAACACTAATACGTAAAGGGTAGATTTTCCATTAAAAAAAATTTGGGTTAAGGGGTTATCTGATTTTGCTATTCAACAACCTTTTTTGTCTTCATTCAGTATGTCTTGAAAGATTTTGGTATGCCCAATATTATGGTTCCTTATGATCGAGGCGTAGAGTAGCTCAACCACACAACGAGGGTAATTTGACACATCCGCTAAATAGCTGAGTTAATTATGAAGTTATCATTTTCTGAATACTGCCTCAAGCCCTCAGATACCATGAATCATGTTGATTCATATAAGCAACCATTTTGAGTCTTCAGTTTCAAACATCCAAGATCCTCATTACACTTATTTCCTGCTTGAAATCCCCATTAACTGAAGGTTTGAGAATTTCTAAGGAATAAGGAAATTATGTACCAAAAGGGTAAATGCAGTAAAAGGTATAAATTGAAAAACAATTAACTACAAATGTTGGGAAAGAATTACCTACGCCTCAGCTTTTTGTAGCATCCTTTTGTACCACTGGGTAATATGTATAGCATCCTCCGGTGGAGCACCCATCACCATCACTCTTAATGTTCTTCCAACCTGGATAATCAAAAATAAACCTCCCATAATCAGTTGATCAGTACCACAAATCACACAATAGTGAAGGGCCATGCTCGATATCACAAATTAGCAATAATAAATCACTGAAGGACCATGCATCACATTATTTTGGTGCAAAAATAATTTCATTTCCTCTTTGTGGAGCAACAAAGATATATATAATGAAGTATACAACATAATTTAGCATTTTTCCTATTTGAGTCGAGCTTGTTCGTTATTAAGTGCAGCTTTTGATAATGTATTCCTTTTCTTTTTTCTTTTTTTTTTTGAAGGAAAGATGGGTTTCAAACTTGAAACCCCTAATTTATTTAATTACCTCATTAAAATTGAGGTTTGAAGGGATACATAGTGGTGGAGAATCACCATTCCACTGATTGGAATCCTGATAACATGATAATTCGAGTACATCATAATGATACACAAAATACAAAATATAATGTATCACAATTCTAAAATACAGCAATTGTACAAAATAGTTGATCAAAAAGATAAATGATGTAATCCAAACAATGGTCTTTGAAAAACCGGGGGTCTAACAACCACACCCAATATTTCGTTTAGGCAATCTGTATGGACTAACTCCAATATATTTCCAAGAGAATCAACTAGACAATCAGACTCAATCAAGGAAAATACATCGAAGAGTTATATCTCAATTTCTCAAATCAATCTTCAATCAAACAGATAAAAATATGTGAGCCGGATTAATATGAGAAATAACTTGGATGGTAACAAAGACCAATATCCAAGCGTCAATCAATTTCAATCAACAACCAAAGGTTGGATTCACCAATTGATTGAACTACGCACAACCTGTGATATTTCAATTATATAAAAATATAATGTGGAAAAGAAATAACACAGACACCAGAAATTTTGTTAACAAGAAAACCGCAAATGCGTAAAAACCTCGGGACCTAGTCCAGATTTGAAAAACACACTATATTAAGCCGCTATAGACTCTAGCCCACTACAAGTTAACTTAGGACTGGAATGTAGTCGAGCCCTAACCAATCTCACACTGATTAAGGTACAGTCGTGTTCCTTACGCCTCTTAAATCACGCCGGATTCTGTGCACTTGATTCCCTTAGCTGATCTCACCCACAACTAAGAGATGCTACGACCCAAAGTCGAAGACTTGATAAACAAATCTGTCTCACACAAAAGAGTCTATTGAATAGATAAATATGTCTCCACAGAAATACCTGCGAGTTTTTTTTTCCGTCTTTTGATACATCAAGGTGAACAAGAACCAATTGATACAACGGTCTTATATTCCCGAAGAACAACCTATTAATATCAATCACCTCACAATAACCTTAATCATATGGAAGCGAAACAATATATTGCGGAATCACAAACTATGAGACCAAGATGTTTGTGACTACTTTTTTATCTTACCTATCGGAGATTAAATTTTGAGCAAATCTTAGAGAAGATAATACTCAATACGATAAAACAATGTAAGATCAGAATACACAACTACAGAGAAAATAGTTGTGTCTGGATTCAGAATCCCAATGAAGTCTTTAAGTCGTTAACCTTTAATGGTTTTAGGAAAAACCTAGGTTAAAGGAGAATCGACTCTAGTCGCAACTAGTATCACACATGAGGTGTGGGGATTATGTTTCCCAATTGCTAGAGTTCTACCTTATATAGTTTTCAAATAAGGGTTTGCATCAATGTTGTTGTGGTAACAAAGCATTCAATATTCACCGTTAGATGAAAACCTGATTAGAGTCAAGCTAATATCTTTCAACCGTTAGATCGAATTTAGCTTGTGTTTTGGGGTAAAAACTGATTCTGCTGTTTTTGGTAAATTCGGGGTGTGTTGATGAGAAACGAATTTAAATCCTAAACAAATGCACTGCATGGGAGTACTTTTAGATTCGAGAGATCCATCTGTAAGACTCTGGCCTAAACCAAGAAATGGTCATTACAGATTCAATTCGGTCACAAGCTGAAGGAGAAGGGTTGATCTTAGGGAGGAAAGCGAAAAAGGTGTTTGAGATCAGAATATTGGATTATGAAGGTGTGGTTGTTTTACGACTTGTATCAGAATATGGTTTCTGGATACCTGTGTTGATCACACTTGTGTTTTCGAAGATAGGTTGAAAACCTATTTATACAAGTCATTGAGCGCACCTCTGATCTCGTAGGAAGTGGAGGCGGTTAAGTAGTGGAGAAGTGGAGTTGTGCAAAAAGTGGTGATCACCATGTTTCCATTATATAGGAAGGCCGGTCACACTTTCACCCACTACTCTCATTACTGTTAACCATCCGTGCTTTCCTGACACTTTCTCATAATGAGAGCATTGCACGCCGCACGCTTTAAGCCACCATACAATACCCCAGTGAGCATCCCCCAGTTTGTGACATGTTTGATGTCTCGAGTAAATGGGTCAAGTCATGAGACTTGCCGCTAAAAGCAGCATATAATGCTTCTTAGGTTAAATAACTAAATTATTTGTAAAGCCGATATTCATAAAATATCGTATGTATTCAATTCACGTAAAACATCGCTTTTAAGCAAGCAGCTCAAAATAATCGATGTGCATGAAGCATCGTTGTTTTAGATCCTGTCTCAATTAGTCGCGAGTCGATCGTCTTAAAAAGAAGAGTGTGACCGGACACTATTGGGCGATCGTTTGGTAGCTCTAGGGACGAGCTATTGCTTGGACGATCACTCCATGTAGACGAGTGATGGATGGTATCCATTCTAAAATCCTACCGGTTGATCTAAATTAGATCTGGATCGCTCAAATCGGCTAGCCAAGTTGAGTGGCCAGACGATTTGCGGTAGTTAATGACTGTTGTTGAAGCAGCGCGAAGGACCATCTTTGGGTGATCGTTTGAGGATCACATGGGTTAATTGTATATTGGCCGATTGCTTCTCATGGAAGGGGGTGGCCGGTGATCACAGCCTCGCCCTATCGATTATCTAATATCTGATATAAACCGTCCGACCAAGTTAGCGAAGTTGGATGGTCGAGATAGTTTGCGACAGCTATTTGCTGCCGTTGATCCAAATTAGGGTTTGGAAGCCGTGTGGACAACCCTAGTTTGGCTGATCGAATGAAAGCGGTGGTTTGAGAAGGCCGATCGGCCACGTGCAAATACGGGTCGCTGGTGTACACGCTGACATCTCTTGGGTCATCTAAAAGTAGATTTAAGCCATTCGATTTAGCTGGCGAAGATGGGCGGTCATGATCGATTTACGACAATAACATACTGCCGCAAACACAAATTAGGGTTTCAAAGCAGACGCGTCCGCCCTAGTTCATCGAATGGTTTGACGCGTCATTGACTTTCCATGAGAAAGTCGATCGACTGGGAAGAAAATTGGGCCGCTGGTGAACACATTGGTACCTCTTTGATCGTTCGAGATGCGATCTAAGCCATCCAACTAGGCTGGCTAAGTTGGACTGACGCGATGGGTTTTGAGACCGTTTTTGCCGGTCTTAGCTCTTTGAGCTTGTTTTGCCAATAACGCGATCACCCACATTAGGGTTAATCGTTCGAAGCGCTATGGATGTACTGATAGACACATTTTTGTGTCTGATATAATCTCAATTGTATATATTGTTAGTGCTCGATTTTGTATTTATTATGGCTTTTTGTGTCTTTGTAGGTGTTTTTGGAGAAATAAGCTTTTGCGGGAAAATTGGCTCGTGGGAGAAAATTACTATTCGGACTCTCAGTTTGGATAAGGGGCACTTCAATTACTAAGGGGCACCTCACTGCTATATACACTTCAATGGCTAAATGCACCCCAGTCTGGATAGGGGGAGGTAATCTTCTCTTTTGTTTGAAAATAGTTTTTGACGGGAAGTTCATTCTCAGCATTGATGTTTTTCTGGAACTATTTTGGACAAGATATTACGGGCTTTCTGTTGGATATGGACTGGAAGAGTCGTATACATCAAAACAGGGTTGGCAAGAGAGTTCGTTATGGAAAGAAAATTTATCTCTGCGTATATCACAAAACATGGAAAATGTTGTTGAAAGTCCGAGACTTTCGGGCATCAATTCGAACAAGATTTTTGTGTGTTCGTTCACGGATTTGGGTTTCTCTAGGCCTGTTGAACCATAATAGGGGAGGAAATTGGGCCGGATAATGGTCTCTCGACGGAGTTTTACACGGGTTTTGTTGGAGATTTTGAAGAAGATAAAGGGAGATTTCATTATACAGAACCGAGAATATTCCGATGTTGGTTTTGTTATTTATGGAAGAGACGTGGGACCTTAGGGAAGATAATATGTACTGCGATTTTTTTCTATACATTCTGGAGAGTTTTGACAACTAAGAAGCCGCGTAGAGAGATTGCAGGAGATTTCCTCGCAACTTGCCGTGGGGGAAAAACAAGGATTTACTCACAAGATATTCGATCCTGTTGTGCATAAATAGAGTTGGCTGAGGTTCAGAACGGAGTCGAGAGTTGGGGGGAGCCAACAGAAGGCTACAGAGATCAGCAGGAGAAGTTGCAGAGAAGGAGTTTCTGCTGGTATAGAAGAAGAAGCTGCAGAGCATAAGACACACAGAAAAAGTCACAGATAAATATCGTTGCTCAACAACAGTACAAACATATCGTTTATAAACAGTAGTAACATTAGGTTTTTAGCCAATATCTTCTTTGTAACAGCAACGTCTGTAACATCATTACAACGTTGCAAATCTCTGTGTTATACAATTTCTCCAATAAAACACCTTTTTGAGCTATGGATTATTATTTTGAGCATGTTTTTGATATGAGGAGCTAAACCCCAACACTGGGATGATGGAGAAAGACATATTTCATACGTGTGGTAATTATATTTAATTCTTTTTATGACTTTTTGCATTAATTTAATCGTTTTATCATTTTTCTTAATTAGTTGTGAAGTCGTATGATGATGTATGCTTGGTCTAAGTGCTTTTGATGCATCATGCTAGTGATTTACAGTTAATCTTTTTAAAATCTACCCTGGCAAAGAATTAGAGTCAACAAACAAGAGCTATAATTATCTAAGAATTGATTTTTGAACCACATGGTATAAGGTTTGGTGGAATCCTGAGTCTCAGTAATCTCTCGACATTGTGACAAACCTTGTGTATATATTTTCTTTATTTTTATTGTTTTCTATTATTAAGTCTGAAATTGAGTCTACACAAGTCCGAGTTGAACGAACTTTATTTACCACTTTAAAAACTACATCAATTTTTGGCGCCGCCGACGCGGATTTGTATTTAGATTTGTTTTAGGTTTATTTTTATTTTTATTATTCTTTTTTGTTCTTTTTTACGCGTTTTGGTATATTTCGATTCTTTTCAGATTTGGAGTGAAGCTACAAGGAAAGAAAAAGTGCTATAAAAGGAAAGCATCGCCAAAGAAGGAAAGAAAAGAGGAATCCGAAAGGAGTGAAGAAGAAGATTTTGTATATAGTTATTTTGTTTATTTTTAGAAACTGTAAATAGGATTTTATTTTTTTAATTTTTCTTTTCCTTTTTGGACATTTTTATTTTTGGACTTTATTTTTGGACTGGACATTATTATTATTTTGAAACCCTAAGGAAGGGTTAAAAATTAAATATAAATTGTTTGCAGGGAAGGACGACAGTTACGATACTGTCTCGGCCCCTTGGGTTCGTACACTGACATTGGAGTCGGTGGCCTGAGTCGACTTCAGCGGTTCATCGCCCATCTGGTACGGGAGGTAATACTCTATCCACCCACGAATCCCCTGTCAGTGGGTTTTATTTTGTGTGACAACCCACACCCCTGCAGTAGAATGTCGAACTGGTATTACAATAGCCAATACAACGAATATCCGACTGAGTTTCAAAATGGACGTTACTACTTTGACCATAGTGTGAATAGTGGTTGGGAACATCAGCCTTCTGAAGATTATGGTCCATACCATGGTGAGCCCAATTACTATCCACATACGCACCGGTCATATGAGCAAAATTCTTATATTTCTCCTTTAGAAGAGACTCTCAGGAAATTAGAAGAGTCGACACGTAGGATAGCTGAGATGAATAACTTAGTTTATGACGAAAGAAAACTTTCTATAGAGGAATCCCTCAAGCTGATAGCTGAGACGAACGAAAGAATTGCTCGAAATAATCTTAATTTTCAATACAGTGTCTCCAATAATACCCTTGAAAATGAGGATAGTTATTTGCATAAACAGGATGACGAGGATATAATTGGTAACACTACTTGTTGTTTAGATGAGGTTCAACCATTTTCATGTTATTATAAAGATTATAATGAGGATAGTGTTGATGAAGAATTTGAAATAAATAGTTATAGTGATCAGGAATTTGCTACTCCAATTGAGCTTAATAATAATATTATTTCTAGTTCAAATCCAAGTAATTTTAATAATTATTCACCTATTCAAAAGGACGAGGATTTGACTAGAAATACCCCCGTTTTAGACGATGTAGTATTTCCTTTTGATTACGAAGCTAATAATGGTTTAGAGGAACGAGAATATTTTGAGTCTAGCGATTTAGAAACAATAGACTTAGAAAAAGAAAATGAACTCATCGAGATGAGTGAGGATGTACCCGACTTAGAAGAATCAATTGACCATTTTCATGAATTAGATGACCTTGAAATTAGGGAAGTTGTGACTTCTTTTTAGAGACACTGAAAACTCTAAGTTTGGGGGTGATTATCATTCTCCATGTGATTTAACTCTTAGAAAGGTCCCTCACTTGGGACTTGACATATGTGCCTCAACCATTTTACAAGATTGTCTTCATACACATTTTCCTGAACCTAGTGATGTCCACAAGAAATTTCAGTTATTAGAAACCCATCCTCTGGTTGATGTGGTTTACCCAGGCTATAATACCCAAATTGACTTTGTTTTCCCACCAAATATTTTTCTTCCAAATGTGGGAATGTTTGATTTTCAAATGTGTCGAATATTAAGTTTTAAGACTAAACCTAATTACTTTAGGAGATTAGGGTCGACATACTTGTTTGAGGAAGATCACCACTCTCATTGTGGTCAACTGTGTAAGTCAGATCTGATTGACTTAGAGGATCCTCAATTATTCAGGTTATTATTATGTGCTTCTAAGTTTTTATTTTGAGTTTTTCCAGACTCTAGAACCTGAACATTTGGTTCTAACCTATGAGGAAACGCAACCCATGAAAATATTTTATTTGGACCCAATTATAGATCCTGAACCTGAACCACAACTAGATGTAGTTGTCTTAAACAGGAAACTAGACAAGGGTGTGCTTTATTTGTTCATTTTCTTGGCATGTTGCAGATTCCTTTTACTTGTGATAGCTCTATTTGGTTTTGATGACCCACAGATATTTTGGATATTACTTTATGATTCTATGAGGTGACTAATTCTTTCTTAGTCTGGCTGAAGACGTTAAACTTAGCACTTCTTGGGAGGTAACCCATTCTCATGCAACACGGTAATATCTTTCCTTATCTCTTTTGTTTCAAATGGTAACAGTTTCTCCTTGTTCATGCTTTTAATTTGATCTTTAGAACATTGAGGACAATGTTAGATTTAAGTTTGGGGGTATAGGAGAAACTTTTTAGTTGCATAATTAAATTCTAGAGCCTAGAAAATTATGCCTATTGAGGATGACACTAACCAATCTAAGTGGATGGAAGCATTTTGGTTGTAGAAGTTGAGGAACCAATCTGACTAGATGTCAACATCTAAAGAGTCTATTCATAAAAGCACAGAGCTCAGGTGTTAGAAATAACATGATAGTTTCACCATATCTCATTGAGTCCTTTTCACTTCTGTTTTTATTTTTTTTATTTTTTTTAAACTATGTTTCTCTAAGTGATTAGGTGGGGCTCACGATTCAAGTTGTTACCAATGCTAGGGTGAATTAGAGTGATTGAGATAAAAAAAAAAAAGAGAAACTGAGACCAGACCATCAGACCAACTGGAATAAATTCAATAAAGTTGACCACTGAAACCCTTGTATATGCCAGTTGTGTTGACCTAGAGTTAGAATTATCAATCACTGGTTCCCTTGTATATGCCAGTGTGTTGATATTAGTCAGACTAGTATCTCAGTCCATTAGGATAGGTTCATTTTTGCGGAGGCCTTCAGACAGATATGAGAAACACCGTTCACCTAGTAAACATCAAAACCATCTATGTTTTTCTCTATATCCATCTTCTTGATCTATCCATGTGATTAGTTTTGACTCCGGATATTGATGTCCATAGTGCGACTATTTGAGTAGAGCTCTGTCACTTCATATGAATTTTAGTATGCTTGAGTGCGAACTTGTGTACAACAATTGGAATTTCGCATCAGGGTACTCTCTCCTGTAGTCAATAAGTATGCCAACCAAGGAGATTCTTTAGTGCCTTCCAAGGTTTTGTGTAGATAGCTAGGATCTGGATTATAAAGGTTTTGTGGGTATACCTATGGTAAGCCCTCCGGAGACAACACTCCACCACTAGGGACACCTAGGGGTTTAAAGTCTTATTGCATATGCTAAATGCAATCGACGATGCCTGCGGTAGTGAGTTAGGATTTTATTTTCTAGATTTGATTTGCTCGAGGACTAGCAAATAATAAGTTTGGGGGTATTTGATAGACACATTTTTGTGTCTGATATAATCTCAATTATATATATTGTTAGTGCTCGATTTTGTATTTATTATGGTTTTTGTGTCTTTGTAGGTGTTTTTGGAGAAATAAGCTTTTGCGGGAAAATTGGCTCGAAAAGTAGTATTTGCGCTCGTGGGAGAAAATTACTATTCGGACTCTCAGTTTGGATAAGGGGCACTTCAATTATTAAGGGGAACCTCACTGCTATATACACTCCGATGGCTAAATGCACCCCAATCTGGATAGGGGAGGTCATCTTCTCTTTTGTTTGAAAATAGTTTTTGGCGAGAAGTTCATTCTCAGCACTGATGTTTTTATGGAGTTATATTGGACAAGATATTACGGACTTTCTGTTGGATATGGACTGGAAGAGTCGTATACATCAAAACAGGGTTGAGAGTTCGTTATGGAAAGAAAATTTATCTCTGCGTATATCACGAAACATGGAAAATGCTGTTGAAAGTCCGAGACTTTCTGGCGAGAATTCGAACAAGATTTTTGTGGGTTCGTTCACGGATTTGGGTTTCTCTAGGCCTGTTGAACCATAACAGGGGAGGAAATTGGGTCGGATAATGGTCTCTCGACGGAGTTTTACTCGGGTTTTGTTGGAGATTTCGAAGAAGATAGAGGGAGATTTCATTATACAGAACCGAGAATATTCCGATGTTGGTTTTGTTATTTATAGAAGATAGTGGGACCTTAGGGAAGATAATATGTATTGCGATTTGTTTCTATACATTCTGGAGAGTTTTGACAACTAAGAAGCCGCGTAGAGAGATTGCAGGAGATTTCCTCGCAACTTGCTGTGGGGGAAAAATAAGGATTTACTCACAAGATATTCGATCCTGTTGTGCATAAATAGAGTTGGATGAGGTTCAGAAGGGAGTCGAGAGTTGGGGGGAGCCAACAGAAGGCTACAGAGATCAGCAGGAGAAGTTGCAGAGAAGGAGTTTCTGCTGGTATAGAAGAAGAAGCTGCAGAGCATAAGACACACAGAAAAAGTCGCAGAGAAATATAGTTGTTCAACATCAGTACAAACATATCGTTTATAAACAGCAGTTACATTAGGTTTTTATCCAATATCTTCTTTGTAACAGCGACGTCTGTAACATCATTACAGCGTTGCAAATCTCTGTGTTATACAATTTCTCCAATAAAACACCTTTTTGAGCTATGGATTATTATTTTGAGCATGTTTTTGATACGAGGAGCTAAACCCCAACACTGGGATGATGGAGAAATCCATATTTCATACGTGTGGTAATTATATTTAATTCTTTTTATGACTTTTTACATTAATTTAATCGTTTTATGATTTTTCTTAATTAGTTGTGAAGTCGTATGATGATGTATGCTTGGTCTAAGTGCTTTTGATGCATCATGCTAGTGATCTACAGTTAATATTTTTAAAATCTACCCTGGCAAAGAATTAGAGTCAATGAACAAGAGTTATAATTGTCTAAGAATTGATTTTTGAACCACATGGTATGAGGTTTGGTGGAATCCCGAGTCTCAGTAATCTCTCGACATTGTGACAAACCTTGTGTATATATTTTCTTTATTTTTATTGTTTTCTATTATTAAGTCTGAAATTGAGTCTACACAAGTCCGAGTTGAACGAACTTTATTTACCACTTTAAAAATTACATCATGTACTAGATGGAATCTGCTCGGTCTGGATACTAGTGGGCCCGCCGACGGTCACCGTGATGATTTTGATAATTCTCCCAAGAGTAGGATAGGCTTGTTGAATTACGTGGCCAAATTGTGTGGCAGTGATTATTTTTGAGACTGATATGGACAGTCTAAATTTTCCTTAAGGAATTAAATGCGTCGATCGAGCTAACTCTTAAATAAAAGTGTGTCGACACGAAAATCTCTTTCTCAGAAGATTATGCATCATGTGTGAGTACTTTCATGCAGATATCAATACTGACACTTCGGGAGATTCATGCTACTCCGCTGAGAGTGAACATTAATCGTCTTGTCATGCCAATATTAGGATTTCAGCTACGGAACATAGCATAGGAAAATACTAGACATGCCAACGCATTAGTAAATAATGTAGTAAGTTAAAATTTACATAATATCTGGGATTGTTTCTTCATGCACCATTCTGGATAAATTTCATAAATATGTTGAATTGCTCAATACATATGTAAGTAAGGAGGTCTGAACGCTTCTGTTCCTTTGCAGGATGACAGTGCATCAATTACAGGGTTTTACAATTTTACTCCTGAACTAAAAACCACCATCAACAGCTTGTTATACACAAATGAAATGTGACTTCATTTATGTATGAGTAATTGTACCCAAACGTGTGCACAGGGTTGGCTCAACAATAGTTAACCGAAGTTAGCCATAAGAACACTTTCATATCAGCCTTTTTCATCCTGATCACAACTAGTTCAAATGACCTAAATGAAACTAGTTATGGAGTTGTTCAATTGTTTATATTCTCATAGAAGTATACAAGACACAATTGAAGCAAAAACGATTTTGATTCACTCGAATCAATTCATGAACATTATAGCCACGATTTGCAAAAACTTGCATTCCTTATTATATAAATGTATTTGTTCATGAAAAAAACGATTTTAGAACTTAACCCACTCAAGTATGCAAATGGGTACGCATACTTAGAGTTCCAGACTTGGTCTGGGTTTGCCAGTATGCGAACGGGTACGTATACTGTCATACGTGACCAAACTCAGTTGAATTCCTAGACTTGAATTGTTAAGCCGGTACGCACACGGGTATGCATACGAAGTTCCCGGACTTCAACTATCAAACCAGTACGCATACGGGTATGCATACTATGGTTCACAGACTTTGAATAACTTGCAACAGTTAGCATACAAGTACGCATACTGTGCTATACCCAGTCAATGGTTAATCGTTCTAAACTTCATATTAATCATTAAAACATTCTTGGAAGACGAGAATAGCTATCTCACACAAATTATTAGCTTCAAAGCAATTTTCAAGTGATCAATAGATCAATACGAAACATTCTGAGTCTACATCAAATGACTGACTCACACAAATCATGTAAGATGTTACCAGGCGATTTTCACATGATCATTTTTTTACTTTAGTCAAGAATAAAAGATGAACTTGGTTAAATCGAAAGCTTAACAACGTATATTTCGAGAAATATGTAAGTGAGTTAAACTCCGTTCGAAATATCAAATGTGTATAAAGTAAATTCTATATAGCTATACAATTTTTGTCTCAATAGGAGATAGAAAACAAATAGACTTTTGAGTGATAGATGAGTTTAAGTCTCCACATACCTTTTATTGATGAAGTTCCACAAGCTTCCCTTGGTAGTTCTTCGTCCTCAATCGATGAACGTCGTGAAGTATAAAGCTCAACTACACATTATATCATAATCCGAGACATACCTATAAGTAGATTAGAAATCAAGACTTATAGTTTTGGCATCTAAACTTGACAAACAAGCTTGAGATAGCAACGCTTACGAGTTCGACCGAGCAGTTCTCTAACAGTCTTCTCATTAGACTTCAACCATTTAAAAACTTATTCTTCATTAAGATCTAATCCTTCATAAAAGGAATGATCTGCTCCAAATATCATCATTACAACACATTCCAGTAGCCATTGATCAACTTTGTAAGAATCTTGATCATCGTCACGCCAGAATAGGTCATCTTTGAAAGTATACTTGAATATATCATCAGACTCCACTAGAAAACCCGATGGGCAATAATAAATTGTTGTAATAGCGAATCGAAACATCATATGACAAAGAATTGTTGTAATAGCGAATCGAAACATCGTATGATAAATTGTACTTGAATATATCATCAGACTCCACACTAACTGTTATTTGCACCCCAAGACAACCACTGCTATTCGCACCCCAAAATATACTACGGGCACTCCACCTTCTTCCTTTGAACATTTGTTTTGGCGGGAAAACATTCAACAGAACTGGCAGATTTTTGGTTCGTGATTTGGAGGGGTTCTTGTATGACTCAATGGCTGAAATTGTTTAGGAAGATTTGATTGAGCGTAACAGGCGGTCGTGGAATCAATCTAGTTTTGCTGGATAATCTCTTGAAAGTAAGACAGGGAGTGACGAAAAACTCGTGTTTTCCTACATTTAATCTGTGAAGATTGATGAAGATATTTGGCGAGATTCTTGGATTGAATTGAATTGGTATTGATTTGTTACGCTAAAACCGGTGTGATAATTGCATTTGGTTCAGAAAAGGAAGGTCGGTTCTCTGATTTGAAGAAAACAGGGTCCATATATTCTTTGTGAAATATTCTCGGGACTTCTCGTTATTTTGGGAAGTTATCTTGTGGTAGAGGCGTGTTTGATATTATCTGGTGCGCGTAGAATCTTTTTGGAGTGTGTTACATATCTGCGGATGCATGGGAAGGCAAATCAGGGAAGAAAATATTCCCGAGATTATTTTCTTTTACTGTCGAGTTGTGGAGAGATTATCTGGAGTAATGGGTAGTTATTCGTGGCCATGTTGAGTATAAATATGATTCTGGAGTAGCAGAGAAGAGGCGGAGAGTTGGGGAGAACAACAGTGTGATAATCAGAGCCCCAGCAGGTACTTTTCTGCTACTGCATAAGCTGAAGAACACGAAGAACACAAGACTCCTATACACTGTTTTTCATGCTACAGTGACAGTGACATATTTCTTTTACCGTTCTTTGTAACAGTTGGTTTGTAACAAACATAATTGTTACAAACCCGGTTTTTCATCTTTTCCTACATATTCATCTTTATAAGCACATTTGGAGCAATGAAATCGAATTTTGAGCGGTTTTCATCATGATGAGCTAAACCCAATCCTTGGGGCAATGGAGGAAGTCGTTGTTTCGGTAAAAGTGACACATTTATACTTTTAATTAATTATAACAACTCTATTATGATTTTTGCATTGAACTAAAATTTGATTATATGATTTTGATTAGTTAGGTGTATTTTCTCTTGATGGAATATGCTTGCTTTAGGGTTTTGATATTCTATGCTTGGATTAACATCTATTCTTTCGAAAATATACATGTCTAGGCAACACTATTAGAATCAATTTGAATGTTGATTTGCATAATTATTGTTTTATTAAATCACCAATATCGACCAATGGTGGAATCCTAGCCCCAATCTCTCCATAATTTTCACAACACCTTTTTATTTGAGTTCGTTATTTTTATTTATAAAAATTAAGTCTATAAAAAAAACTTTCACAAGTCTTGAACGAACCTATTACTACAACAACTTTGAAAAACTCATCAATTGTTGGCGCCACCGACGGGAACTTGTCTTTAGGCTAGAGTTTTTAGATTTATTTATTTTTTAGGTTTTTATTTTTTATTATTTTTTTATTTGTTATATTTTACGTTTTTGGGTATTTGTCTTTTTATTACAGATTCTTGGATTTCGGAGCGAAAGAAAAAGGAGTTTCCAAAGCTTTTGGTGACCACTTAAAGATTTGGATTCAAAAGACAAAGCAAAAAGAACGAAGAAAAAAATCAAAAAAAAAAGAGAGAATTTTATTAGATTTTTTTTTTTATCTTTTAGATTTTTTCTAGATTTTAGAAATTGTATTAGGATATTCTCTATTTTTGTAATTTTCTTTTTATTTCGGACTTTACTTTTTGGACTTTGGACTTGGACATTCTTTTATTTTTGAACCCTACAGAAGGGTAGTATATTAAATATTAAATTGTTTGCAGAGAAGGACGACAATTATGATATTTCCTCGGCCTCTCGGGTTCGCACACTGACATAGGATTCGGTGGCCCGAGTCGACTTCAGCGGTTCATCCCCCGTATGGAACGGGAGTAAGTTTGTCTAAACACCCGTGAATCCCCTGTCAACGGGTTTACTGTCTTCCTTCGTATGCTTATATGTTGAGGACTGAAAACGGTTTAATTTCATAGTAAAGGGCAAGGCCTGACCATATAAGATAAGGGTTCGGATTTCATCACCGTTCTCTTCTTGCCCGCCTTAGGAACGCACAACCTACGCGAACCTAAGCTTAAAATACTTATTATAACGAGACTGATAGGGTAACGAGCTTAATAGGAAAGTCGTTCGAAAAATATTGGTTGCTCTTTTAAGCATACTTCGAAGTTCATGATGGTTAATGTAAGTTGAGCGTGCCGCTTTTTAACCCAAGTGAATGTTTTGCTAGTAAGGCCTGAGTGTCAAAGCTCCATTGAGCTTCCCTTGTCTCTATTCAACTTATTTTAACTCAGGTTGATTCCAGAGCGGTTTGCTTAAATTGTAACGATTTCCTTTTCGAAGGATTAGAAGCTGGTCTAGAAACAATCTAAATGGATCCATCATGCTTTTTGTTTGCTAGAAATCAGTAGGTTTGTTGTGGTGGAGTCAGTGTTTGCATAGAACTTCCCTTCCTTTTAGGACTTTTCTTTTTAATTTTGTTTTTCTAGTGTATGCCCGAGGTTATTAGAGAACGGGCATGGAAAAGAAACACTCTAGGTCGTTTGATTAGTGACAAACCTAGTAGTTCTTTTTGTGAAGACGGGGAGATCGAAGACTCTTCTTTTGAGAGCCTTGTCTTTGGAAACTTCGGCTTTGAAAACTTGACAATTAGTGAAGAAAGTACTCATAGTCCTTTGGTACCAGAAATGGCAACTTTGAAAGCTTTGTTAAAACCAACTAGGACCTCTCGTCCGTCATGTATCAATTTAGCTGAAACTGAGGAAAATTATGAACTGAAACTTGGGACCTTGCAGATGCTCCCAGTCTTTTTAGGGAAAAAGAGTGAAAACCCCTATTTTCATGTTAGGGAATTCGAGGAAGTTTGTAGTACTCTGAAAATTAAAAACCTAGATGATGATGCTTTGAAACTTAGGTTATTCCCCTTTTTCCTGAAAGATAAATCCAAATATTGGTTGTATAGTTCACATTCTGAGTCAATTGAAACCTATGACCAACTTAGATCTGCGTTTTTACAGAAGTTTTTCCCTAAGGACAAAACATCGTCTATTAGGACGCAGATCTGTACTTTTTCTCAACAAATGGGAGAATCTCTATATATGTATTTGTAAAGGTTCAATGACTTGTTATCTCAATGTCCTCACCATGGTTTAGAGAAGGTTAAGTTAGTTCATATCCTTTATGAGGGTTTAGATTATTCGACAACAACCATGGTTGAGTATTTATGCACGGGTGGGTTTGAGAATAAAGATGTTGATCAGGCGATCACATTTTTGAATGAAATCGTCGAAAAGACCTATCAATAGGAAAATACTAGGGAACCTAAGAAAACCATTCTTCTATGTAGAGAAACTGTTAATAAGCTAGAAGGAACTTATGAGTCAGATGCCAAAATAGCAGCTATAGCAAAAAGGTTAGACGTTTTAGAATTGAGTCATTCTAGTGGTAGAGTAAAGCCTTTTTGGGAAGGACAGACTACTGAAGGTCAAGCCCATGCTCTTTATAATAAAACTAGATTTGAGAACCATCAGAAGCTTGACCCGTATTCAGAAACCTATAACCCTGGCTGGAGAAACCATCCAAACTTTTCTTGGTCTAAGGGACAGAGTCAAGGTCAGGCTAGTAACTCTCAAGTTATTCCCCCGGGTTTTGGATATACTAAAAATTCTTCAGGTCCAACACAGTTTCAGAACCCTTCAGATAAGAAAATCATGAGTTTAGAAGAGTCTCTTGCCTTGTTAACTCAGAACATTATATAATTAAGCAGTCTGTTGCACAAAGTCTAGATGAAAATAAAAAGATGGTCCAGGCTAACTCTCAGGATATTTCCGAGTTAAAAAACCAAGTTAGTCAGATAAATGAGACTTTGAGAGAAAAATGGAAGTTCCCTAGTCAACCACAACCAATCCCAGAGGAGTTCATCAAATATCTTTAGCTGGAGGGAAATCATCAAACCATATGAGTTCGATAACAACCCTTAGGAGTGGTAAAACGATAGACAATAAGGTAGCCATGCCTAGTGGACATAATGTAGTTCCACCTTCTACTTCCCAAGAGGAACCCGTAGCTGAGGAAACTGAAACAATTTCTAAGGAGTCCCAAGAAATTCATGATAGGACTACCTTTGTTCCTAGACCCCCATATCCCCATTTGTTAGCCCCAACAAAGAATGAGTCGACTTTCAACGAGATAATGAAAACATTTAAGCATGTGAACATCAATATTCCGTTATTATAATCAATTAGGCAAATGCCTGCTTATGCCAAGTTCCTTAAAAATCTTTGTACATGAAAGCATAAGCTTAATGTCCAAAATAAAGCCTTTTTAAATGTTCAAGTAAGTTCCATTCTTCTGAACCAAACACCCCCTAAGTATAAGGACCTTGGATTCCCCACAATATCTTGTGCGATTCGTAATCACATGGTATATAAAGCTTTACTTGACTTAGGAGATAGTGTTAACTTACTCCCATATCATGTATACATCCATCTAGGTCATGGTAAGTTGAAACCGACTAAAATGACACTACAATTAGCTGATAGGTCTGTCAAAGTACCTCGTGGTGTCATAGAGGATGTTCTGATTGAGGTTGATAAGTTTATTTATCCAGTGGATTTCGTTGTTCTAGACACCGAGCCTGTTCAGGACCCAAGCGCTCAAATCCCAGTGATTTTAGGTCGCCCATTTTTAGCCACAGCTAACGCTATCATCAACTGTAGGACTGGGCTTATGAACATATCCTTTGCTAATATGATAATTGAACTAAATGTCTTTAATGTTACTAGACAACCTTTGAGAACGATGATTTAGAAGAAGTGAATATGCTTAACACTTTAGTTCAGGATAATTAGCTTGACACTTTACTGGTAGATTCTCTAGATAATTTTGAGGAAACCATTCTCTTAGATCAGATGTGTGATCAATATTTTGAAGAAGCTCTTGAGTATTTTAAAGATTCTATGGACCCAGAAATTCAGGCAATAGTTTTAGGTCTTTCTAAGAGTAATGATGACCCTAAGTTTGGGGGTAGAGAACTAAAAGAATCTCTTGAGTATTTTAAGGACTCTGAAGATCCGGAAATTCAAGCAATAGTTAGAGGTTTGTCTGTGAGTAATGAAGCCCCTAAGTTTGGGGGTACTAATGGTTCTTGTGATTGTCACGTATCCCTAATTAGAGTCCCTAACTTGGGACTCGAGCCTTGTGTATATGAGATATTACTTGAGTCTATTCAGACTACGCAACCCGATCCTCCTGATACTGTCCAGGAGGTAACCCGGGTATTAAAGACACGTTTTTCGGATGAATCTATTTAATGATACACACATATGAAGTTCAATTACGCGCCCCAGATAAACCCAGTTATCTTGACATAAACCTTAGATGAGGACGTGCTCATTCTTTTCATTTTTCTGAACCAGTGCAGTTGTCTCATATCTGTGTTAGCTCTATTTGGTCTTATGGACCCACAATTGTTTCGACTATTGGTATCTGACTTTGGAAGGTGACAATCCTTTTTGAGGTATCTGATGTCTAACTAAAGACTTTAAATTTAGCATTTTCTGGGAGGCACCCACGCTTTTGCTTACGGTAATATCCTTCTTTATTTATTTTCCATCAAGCGGTAACAGTGTTTCCTTGTTCATGATTTTAATTTCATCTTTAGAACATTGAGGAAAATGTTAGATTTAAGTTTGGGGCTGGGAAAGAAACTTTTTGTTACTTTTAGTTGCAATAAATAAACTCCAGAGCCTAGAAATTTATGCATATTAAGGATGAAGCTAACCAATCTAAGTGGATGGAAGCATCTTGATTGTAGGAGTTGAGGAACCAATCTGAATGGAGGGAAACATCTAATAGAGTCTATTCATAAAAGCACAGAGCTTCGGTGTTAGAAATAACATGGTAGTTTCGCCATATCTCGTTGAGTCCTTTTCGCCTTCTATTTTTATTTTCTTTTCTTTTAAATATGTTTCTAAGTGATTTGGTGGGGCACACGAATCAAGTTGTTACCACTGCTAGGGTGAAATAGAGTGATTGAGATACCCGCATAAAAAAAAATTGATACCAAACCATCATACCAACCGGAATAAATTCAATAAAGTCGACCGCTGGTTCCCTTGTATATGCCAGTTGTGTTGACCTAGAGTTAGAATTATCGACCGCTGGTCCCCTTGTATATGCCAGTTGTGTTGATATTAGTCAGGCCGGTATCTCAGTCCATTAGAATAGGTACATCTTGGCAGTGGCCTTCAGACAGATATGGGAAACACCGTTCACCTTAGTTAACATCGAAAACCATCTACATTTTTCTCTATATCCATCTTCTTGATCTTTTCATGTGATTGATTTGACTCCGAATATGATGTCCATAGGGAGACTATTTGAGTAGAGATCTGTCACTTATATATAAATTTTAGTATGCTTGAGTGAAAACTCGTGTGCAACAATTGGAATTTCGCATCAGGGTACTTCCTCCTGTAGTCAATGAAAGTATGCCAACAAAGGAGATTCTTTAGTGCCTTCCAAGGTTCTGCGTAGATAGCTAGGGTCTGGAGTAGCGGTTTTGTGGGTACACCTCTTGTAAACCCTCCCGAGACTATAACTCGGCCACTAGGGCCACCTAGGGGTTCAAAGGCTTGTTGCACATGCTAAGTGCAATCACGATGCATGCGAAATTGAGTTAAGATTTTATTTTCTAGAATAAATTTGCTCGAGGACTAGCAAATAATAAGTTTGGGGGTATTTGATAGACACATTTTTGTGTCTAAGTTATCCTCAATTTTTCGCAATGTTGGTACTCGATTTTGTACTTATTATGATGTTTTATGTGTTTGTAGGTATTTTGGGGCTAAACATTTTTGGAAAATTCGGCTCGAAAGGTTGTTAAAGGCACCCCTCGGAGGACGATTGCTAAGCGGACTCCTACCTTGGATAAGGGGCACCAAATTACTAAGGGGCACACTATCTGCTATTTGCACCCCAAGACAACCATTGTTCGAACCCCAGCTACTACGGGCACTCCACCTTCTTCCTTTGAACATTTTTTTTGGAGGGAAAACATTCAACAGAACTGGCAGATTTTTGGTTCGTGATTTGGAGGGGTTCTTGTATGACTTTATGGTTGAAATTTCTTAGGAAGATTTGATTGAACGTAACAGGCGTGGTGGGGTCGTTGGAATCAATCTAGTTTGGTTGGATAATCGCTTGGAAGTAAAACATGGAGTGAGGAAAAACTCGTGTTTTCCTGCATTTAATCTGTGAAGATTGATGAAGATATTTGGCGAGATTCTTGGATTGAACTGAATTGGTATTGATCTGCTAGGATAAAACAGGTGTGATAATTGCATTTGATTCAGAAAAGGAAGGTCGATTCTCTGATTTGAAGAAAACAAGGCCCATATATTCTTTGTGAAATATTCTCAGGATTTGTCGTTATTTTGGGAAGTTATCTTGTGGTAGAGGCGTGTTTGATATTATCTGGTACGTGTAGAATCTTTTTGGAGTGTGTTACATATCTGCAGCCGCATGAGAAGGAAAATTAGGGGAAGAAAATATTCCGAGATTATTTTCTTTTACTGCCGAGTTGTGGAGAGATAATCTGGAGTAATGAGGAGTTATTCGTGTCCTTGTTGAGTATAAATATGATTCTGGAGTAGCAGAGAAGAGACGGAGAGTTGGGGAGAAGAACAACGCGATAATCAGAGCCCCAGCAAGTACTTTCTTGCTGCTGCATAAGCTGAAGAACACGAAGAACATAAGACGCCTATACACTGTTGTTCATGCTACAGTGATAGTAACATATTTCTTTTATCGTTGTTTGTAACAGTTGGTTTGTAACAAATATAATTGTCACAAACCCGGTTTTTCATCTTTTCCTACATATTAATCTTTGTAAGCACATTTGGAGCAATGAAATCGAATTTTGAGCGTGTTTTCATCATGGTGAGCTAAACCCAATCCTTGGGGCAATGGAGGAAGCCGTTGTTTTGGTAAAAGTGATACATTTCTACTTTTAATTAATTATAACAACTCTATTATGATTTTTGCATTGAAATAAAATTTGATTATATGATTTTGATTAGTTAGGTGTATTTTCTCTTGATAGAATATGCTTGCTTTAGGGTTTTGATATTCTATGCTTGGATTAACATCTATTTTTTTTGAAATTCTACATGTCTATGCAACACTATTAGAATCAATTTGAATGTTGAGTTGCTTAATTATTGTTTTATTAAATCACTAATATCGACCAATGGTGGAATCCTAGCCCCAATCTCTCCTTAATTTTCACAACACCTTTTTATTTGAGTTTGTTATTTTTATTTATAAAAATTAAGTCTAAAAAATCTGCTTTCACAAATCTTGAACGAACCTATTACTACAACAACTATGAAAAACTCATCAATATCTAAATCCGAGTAAATCTAGGTTTAGGATGAAGAAGATGGAGAAAAAATAGGATTAGCTTTTTGGGAAAACGTTTTGGAAGAGAGAAAGAGAGAGAAAAGAAAATCTTCTTCTACTAAAAGACTACATGTATTTTCAACATTATAATTCCTGCTACAACTTTGTACTTATTTTAAGTAAGATATCTCAGTATATAATGTTAGTGACTTTTAAATGCAAAAGAAATGAAAAATAAGAAAGAATGATCAAACTCATATGGGGCTTATAAGAGCACTACTCGGTCGCACTCGCAAGCGTTGTTATCTCAAGCTTGTTTGTCAAGTATAGGTGATCAAAACTATAAGTCTTGATTTCTAGTCTACTTATAGCTATGTCTCGGATTAGGATAGAATGCGTAGTTGAGCTTTAGACTTCACGGCGTTCATCGATTGAAGACGAAGATCTACCGAGGAGAGCTTGGAGGAACTTCATCAACAAAAGGTGTGTGGAGACTAAAACTTATCTATCACTCAGAAGTCTATTATATTCTATCTCCTATTGATACTATGTCGTATAGCTATATAGACTTTAATATTATACACATTTCATATTTCGAGTTGAGTTTAATGCGCTTATATCTTTCTCGGAATACGAGTTGAAAGCTTTTTTCTTTAGCTAGGTTAATCATTATTTTTGACGACCTTAGTTGGAAACAATTTATTTGATGGAAACAAAATAATGAGTCAAAATATGATCATGTGAAAATTGCTTGAAACATATTACATGATTTGTGTGAGACAGTCATTTGATGTAGACTCAAAATGTTTCGTATTGATCATTCCAAAAAAGGGGGGGAGGGGGTCTAACAACCACCCAATATTTCGCTTAGCAATCTGTATGGACTAACTCCAATATATTTTCAAGAGAATCAACTAGAAAGTCAAACTCAATCTTAAGAAAAGTATATCATAGAGTTATATCTCAATTTCTTAATTCAGTCTGCAATCAAACAAATCCGAATTTGCGAGCCCGATTGAATATAAGAAATAACTTGGACGGTATCAAAAACCAATATCCAAGTGTCAATCAATTTAATCAACAACCAAAGGTTGGATTCACAATTGATTGAAGTTACGCACAACCTGCGATATTTCAATTATATAAACAAATATAATGCAGAAAAGAAATAACACAGACACCAGAAATTTTGTTAACGAGGAAACCGCAAATGCCGAAAAAACCTGGGACCTAGTCAATATTTGGACTCCATGTTGTACTAAGCCGCTACAATCACTAGCCTACTCCAAGTTAACTTCAGACGGGAATTTAGTTGATCCCTAAGCAATCTCACACTGATCAAGGTATAATCGCGTTCCTTACGCCTCTAGAACCACGCCAGATTCTGCGCACTTGATTCCCTTAGCTGATCTCAGACACAACTAAGAGTTGCTACGACCCAAAGTCGAAGACTAGATAAACCAATCCGTCTCACACATAAAAGTCTATTGAATAGATAAATCTGTCTCCCACAGATATACCTATGAGTTTTATTACGTATTTTGATAAATCAAGGTGAACAGGAACCAATTGATATAATTGACTTATATTCCCGAAGAACAACCTAGAAATATCAATCACCTCACAATAATCTTAATCGTATGGTAACGAAAAAAAGATATTGTGGACTCACAAACAATAAGGCGAAGATGTTTGTGACTACTTTTTATCTTTCCTATCGAAGATTAAATATCGATCCAATCTTAGAGAATATAGTACTCAATCACGATATATAACGGCAAGATCATAACACCCAACTATATAGAAAATAGTTGGGTCTGGCTTCACAATCACAATGAATTCTTCAAGTCGTTAACCTACTGGGTTTTGGAAAAACCTAAGGTTAAAGGAGAATCGACTCTAGTCGCAACTAGTATCACACATCAGGTGTGGAGATTAGGTTTCCCAGTTGCTAGAGTTCTCCCTCATATAGTCTTCAAATCAGGGTTTGCAAGCAATGTTACCTTGGTAACAAATCATTCAATATTCACCGTCATATGAAAGCCTGATTAGACTCACGCTGATATATTTAAACTGTTAGATCGAACTTATCTTGTTACACAAAAATGAAAAGTGACTTCATTTAGATATGAGTAACCGTACCTAAACGTATACACCTTGTTGGCTCAACAATAGTTAACCGAATCTAGCCATATGAACACTTTCATACCAACCATATTTATCTTAACCACAACTAATTCAAATGACTCAAATGAAACTAGTTTTAGAGTTGTTCAATTGTTTATATTTTCATAGAAGTATACAAGATACAATCGAAGCAAAAACGATTTTGATTCACTCGAATCAATTCATGAACATTATAGCCACGGTTTGCAAAAGATTACATTCCTTAATATATAAATGTATTAGTTCATGAGCAAACGGATTTTAGAACATGACCTACTCAAGTATGAAAATAGGTACACATACCTAAGTAGCAGGAATTGGACTGTGTTCGCCAGTTTTCAAACGAGTACGTGTTATCACATCCGAACTCATTTGAATATAGTGAGCGTACGAGTACGCATACCAAGGTTCCCGAACTTCAACTGACTTCGCCAGTACGCATACGGGTATGCATACTATAGCTCCTGGACATCACCTGACAATCAGTACGCATACGGGGACACATACTAGATTGTCGGTCTTGGACTACACATATGCAAGTACGCATACTGTGTTTATATCCAATCATGGTTAATCATTCTAAACTCCCATTTCAATGATTGAAATATTCTTAGGAGACGACAATAACTGTCTTACACAAACTATTAGCTTCAAAGCAATTTTCAAGTGATCGAAGGATCAATACGAAACATTCCGAGTCTACATCAAATGACTGTCTCACACAAATTATGTAAGATGTTACCAGGCGATTTTCACATGATCATCTTTTGACTTTCGTCAGGAATACAAGATGAACTTGGTTAAAGTGAAAGCTTACCAACACATATTTCGAGAAATATATGTAAGCGAGTTAAACTCAGCTCGAAATATCAAATGTGTATAAATTTATATAGCTATATGACTTTTGTCTCAAATAGGACATAGAGTAGATAGACTTTTGAGTGATAGATGAGTTCAAGTCTCCACATACCTTTTGTTGATGATGTTCCACAAGCTCCCCTTAGTAGTTCTTCATCATCAATCGATGAACGTCGTGAAGTTTAATGCTCAACTACACTTACCATCCTAATCCAAGACTTAGCTGTAAGTAGACTAAAAATCAAAACTTATAGGTTTGGAAGCTAAACTTGACAAACAATCTTGATATAGCAACGCTTGCGATTTCGACCGAGCAGTGCTCTAACAATCTCCCCATTTTTCAATTTTAGTGGCAAGACTATCAATACATATGAATTACAGAATAAATAAACTTTGTAGCTTCTCATCCAAATGCTTGATTTCCTTGGTTCTTCAACATTACTCGAAATCTTCGTCACTTCCAAGTACTCCAGTGATTCTGAACGTGTTCAACTCAGCATCAGGTTGTTGAAGATCCGTAGCTATAACAATGAGAAAACAGTAGCTCTCAATCATTGTTATACAATGTCATAGTATTATTACACAGCCTCAAAGTCCAATTGTATCACAACTTTGACAACAATACTATGGTGATATGTATCGCTCCTCCTTAGTCAATACTTCATCTCGCATGTAAACCACTTCCCTTACATAATGATACGTAAGCCATACACATTAATTCTCTCCCTTTTTGTGAATATAAATTAGCAAACGTACGAAAACTAGTGGGATCCTAATGAAATTTTCATGTAGATATTTCATGACCAAAAGAAAACATATCAACTTTGTTAAGATCCAATCATATAGTCGAAACTAAATGCATTCATCAAGGAGTTAGTAGAGATACAAGAAAACTCCTATGGTATTCCACAGCCGCACTCCCCACAAAGATTTGGCAATTAAGCACAAGTTCAATTAAGAACTATCCCCCGTAAAATGTCATTCCAGAAAGAACAACAAGACCGACCTTACTTTTACAAGAAAAGAAGGATTTATTTGGAAATTAACAAATCACATGAAACATGATTTTGTATCCAGAAAACTCAATTAAATTAACCACAAGAGAACCCATGATTAGTTTAATCGGAAATGCCCACATAAGAGAACTTACGACGCCGCAAAATATTTACACAAAGATGTGGATCAGGGAAGGACTAATACTGCGTAATATTCAAAGATTCATTCTATTTTTCATCAATATTTTCATAAAGACATATAATAGACTTAATCTTTGCAGACAAAAGTCCATCCTATCTTCATCTTGCATAATGACATAATAGGCTTAACTTTTGACGTTTATGGGACAATCATAGTTCAAGAACGTAAACACACATATCCCATAACAAGTTGCAAAACACAAAACCATAAAGATTAATATTGCAAAATCATCTTCCAAATAAACTTTAAAATTTAAATAAATAAATCTAAAAACATTGCAAGATGAAAATCGTTAGCAATAGATCTGTGTACTCATAATAATTGTTATTCCAAACCCTAGTTATCCTTCTTAAAACACAAGAATAAATTCTCATAAGAAGTTTCTTAGACAAAAAAAAACACACTCTAAAAATCCGATCACAAGCACAATCAAATTCCGCGTTCGAAATCTTCACGAGTTTCAAGGCCTTTAAGCTTGTGATTGACCGCTTCTCCGGAGACAGTATTCTCACTGAGACGATACTTAGTATGTGACTTTATGAGAGAAAGGTAAAAATTAACCTTTTTCAACTCAGTTTGTAGCACATCAAGACCCTTCATGGTGTCAACAAGCTGCAACTTTGCTTCCTCAAAGAGTTTAATAAAATCAAGAACTGCTCCAGCAAAAATCTCTTCATCATCCTCAATGTCTGAAAAATTATCAGGTGATTGAGAAGAGAGATCGTCAACTTATACAAGAGTTATTTTCTTTTTCCCATCGAAATCGAAATATATAATATTGTCAACAAAATCTTCTGGCAAATCCGAAGAGCAAGGAGGAGAAGACATTCTTGATAAAAAAAACTAGAGTGAGATAATCTCAACTCAATAGGAAATATATAAAAACAATTTCAGGGAAATTTTAGGGTTTCTATAGTTGGTCCGAGACATGTAACATGAGTACCCATACGAACACAACCTTGACCCATAACCGAAGAAACGACAAAAAAGGAAAACAGGAAAAACTGTTTGCAAAGAAAAATATTACTAAGTGAATAAAATCTTAGCTCAATAAATTTTATATTCTCTCAAGATAAAAATTTAGAGCATAAGAGTAGCATTTTAATAGATTAAAATTTCATAAGAAATTTAGAATCAATAATGACAAAGCCAAAGCACACATACTTATGCAACAATGTCTGCAAATGATAGTCCAACTAAGAACGATAAGAAAATAACTAGACGATCAGAATTTTTTTTTGCCATCAAGTATACCTGAACATAATTCACTCACCCAGTATTTTTGTGAGTGAGTTTCCAACCTTGTGATTAATTAGCACAAGTATGAGCATTTCTCTCATCAAATGAATGTTGTTCACAGTGAAACCTCTTTCTCCTAAACTTTTTAAGAAAGGATTTTTTATGTGAAGTGTTATCATAAAACTTTCAATCATCAAAATACGACGCATATTATGGATTTTTACCTGAAGAATTTTGTCTAGAGGGATTCGACAGCCTGTTGAAGAGTTCTTTGTATCCTTCAATCATCAAATTCAGGTTGTCTTTCATATCTCCATTTTTGCTTTCTTCTGGTACTTTTTTCACATCAAGAACAAAAGCATCTCCATTATTAACCGAAGAAGATCCTTTAATTCTTCTTGGACGATTTGTGTTAGAATGACTCTTGCGATTCAAATAACAAATAGAACTGACTTTCCTAGAAGGATTCACAGGGTGAGTACTACAACAACTAGTTTAGACATACGAATGTCAGTTACACCTTTGAGAATTGAATCTAAGGTGTGTTAAAGTTGAGCAATAGAATTTTCATTTAACCTAGATTTGCTCTTACGTTCAACATGTCCTTTTGAATCATAAAAGAGACACATTTCTGATCACCGAAGTGATTAGAGTGAGCGGTCTTAACACCATCATTAGGATATTTCTTCCTTCCGAGCGATGTGAAGTTTCCTTGATTAGAGTAAGATATACACACATCATTTTCTAATCGGAAGGGATTGCGATTCAGCTTCTGGAACTGAATTTACAGTTGGGTCAGAAGCGATAGGTATAATCGACTCTTTAAAACATCCACGAATAGAGAGTTTACTCAAGAGATGTTCAATTTCCAAGGCATCCTTCTCGAGTTTCCCTCGAGTAAGGTTCGTGAGAAGGAAACATCGGCATTTTCTTCGCTAAGAGACTTTAATTTAGAGTCACGATCCTTTACTACACTGATAAGAGCATTGACATTATATTTCAACCGATTAATTATATCAGCCTAGATTCTAACAAGATTTAGAATCATTTCACTCTCTCTGGTTGTTTCCCTTTCATCAACAGAGTCAGACTCGTTAGAAAGATAATCGGGGTAACACTTGTCAATGCAAGTCTGTTTCGTTGGAACAATAGGTTCATCTATGTTTAAGATTGATAAATCTTTCTCTTTAATAAATTTCATAGAAACATAAATTTAGTTTCTGATGATGCGTTTATCAAAGATAGCATTATTGTCCATAGAGTCAGATCGCTACAAACACGGACTTATAAGGTCTTGAAGGTATTTGCCAGCTCTGATACCAATTGAAAAAGCGGGGGTCTAACAACCACACCCAATATTTCACTTAGCAATATGTATGGACTAACTCCAATATATTTCCAAGAAAATCAACTAGAAAGTCAGACTCAATCTTAAGAAAAGTATATCAAAGAGTTATATCTCAATTTCTTAATTCAATCTGCAATCAAACAAATAGGAATTTGCGAGCCCGATTGAATATAAGAAATAACTTGAACGGTATCAAAAACCAATATCCAAGTGTCAATCAATTTAATCAACAACCAAAGGTTGGATTCATAATTGATTGAACTTACGCACAACCTGTGATGTTTCAATTATATAAACAAATATAATGCGAAAAAGAAATAACACCGACACCAAAAAATTTGTTAATGAGGAAACCGCAAATGCAGAAAAACCCTGGGACCTAATCCATATTTGAACACCACATTGTATTAAGACGCTACAGACACTAGCCTACTCCAAGTTAACTTCAGAATGGAATGTAGTTGAGCCCTAAGCAATCTCACACTGATCAAGGTACAGTCGCGTTCCTTACGCCCCTAGAACCACGCCGGATTCTGTGCACTTCATTCCCTTAGCTGATCTCATCCATAACTAAGAGTTGCTACGACCCAAAGTCGAAGACTTGATAAACCAATCCGCCTCACACAAAAAAGTCTATTGAATAAATAAATATGTCTCCTAAATATATACCTGTGAGTTTTGTTCCGTCTTTTGATAGATCAAGGTGAACAGGAACCAATTGATATACCAGACTTATATTCCCGAAGAACAACCTAGAAATATCAATCACCTCATAATAATCTTAATCGTATGGTAGCGAAACAAGATATTTTGGAATCACAAACGATGAGACGAAGATGTTTATGATTACTTTTTATCTTTCTTATCGGAGATTAAATCTCGAGCCAATCTTAGAGAAGATAGTACTCAATCAATTACACAGAAAATAGTTGTATCTGGCTTCATAATCCCAATGAAGTCTTCAAGTCGTTAACCTACAGGATTTTGGAAAAACCTAAGGTTAAAGGA